>NC_136527.1:88884581-88894581 GCF_053919585.1 Euprymna scolopes | reverse complement strand
CCATAATCATATGTTTTTAATTTGAGCCATAATCATATGTTTTTAATTTGAGCCTTAATTATTGTTTTTAATTTGAGCCATAATCATATGTTTTTAATTTGAGCCATAATCATATGTTTTTAATTTGAGCCATAATCATATGTTTTTAATTTGAGCCATAATCATATGTTTTTAATTTGAGCCATAATCATATGTTTTTAATTTGAGCCATAATCATGTTTTTAATTTGAGCCATAATCATATGTTTTTAATTTGAGCCATAATCATATGTTTTTAATTTGAGCCATAATCATATGTTTTTAATTTGAGCCATAATCATATGTTTTTAATTTGAGCCATAATCATATGTTTTTAATTTGAGCCATAATCATATGTTTTTAATTTGAGCCATAATCATGTTTTTAATTTGAGCCATAACCATATGTTTTTAGTTTGAGCCATAATCATATGTTTTTAATTTGAGCCATATACATATGTTTTAATTTGAGCCCTAATCATATGTTTTTAATTTGAGCCATAATCATATGTTTTTAATTTGAGCCATAATCATATGTTTTTAATTTGAGCCATAATCATATGTTTTTAATTTGAGCCATAATCATATGTTTTTAATTTGAGCCATAATCATATGTTTTTAATTTGAGCCATAATCATATGTTTTTAATTTGAGCCATAATCATATGTTTTTAATTTGAGCCATAATCATATGTTTTTAATTTGAGCCATAATCATATGTTTTTAATTTGAGCCATAATCATATGTTTTTAATTTGAGCCATAATCATATGTTTTTAATTTGAGCCATAATCATATGTTTTTAATTTGAGCCATAATCATATGTTTTTAATTTGAGCCACAATCATATGTTTTTAATTTGAGCCATAATCATATGTTTTTAATTCGAGCCATAATCATATGTTTTTAATTTGAGCCATAATCATATGTTTTTAATTCGAGCCACAATCATATGTTTTTAATTTGAGGTTTTTTTATAGAATTTTTTCTTTTTTCACAGATAATAATTCCAGTTCAGAAAATAAAAGCATATATTAGATTGAAAGTTTGCTTTTGTCTAGTAAACCTTTATTATCTCCTGCTTGATTGGTATATATATATATAGTCTTATTTGTAGTATTCCAAATTATACTGGGTTTATACAATTCAGTAATCGTTCATATACCAATACATTTTAAACCAAAAAGAGATGACTTAAAATATAAGCTACAAAATGATCAAATTTCATAATTGAGCATTCATATATTGTTTTAACAAAAACCAATACATCAAAGAATGGGTTGATAGAAACAAGCAGTGTATTTCATTGTTAGTTACAATTGTTTCAAGACCATTTGGACAAATTCAAACATTGTCATTTTATATATATATATATATATATATATATATATATATATATATATATATATATATATATATATAACTACTTCATTTACTCACATAAAATTAATATACGAAAGTATAGATTTATGCGTAAGTATAGATTTATGCGTAAACTTTAAGCATTTACTTCAAAAGTGCTCAATACGTAGGTAGAGCTAGTTAGTAATTTATAAAATATATATGGCGATTAAGCTATGCTGAATATTCTGCGTTTCATCCACTATAGGATTCGTCAGGCTTATGCGCGAATTCTGTGGTTGTTTATCGTTTTTATATATGTTGAGGATTTTAGTTAGCCAATCAGCTTTTTAGTATCCACCGTGCCCCTTCCTATCAGCCAATGAGCATGCATTTTATCGGACAAAGGATCTGTTTTAGAACAAGGTTAGTAGTTTAAGGCAGACGATTTTACACCTACTATATATATATATATATAATCACCTGTTATCCCATCTTTTAAAAAAGTCAAGATGCAAGCAAGCAAGTAAGGTCTACAAAGTTTTATAATTACAATCAAACATGCAAACTCACATTGGAGAGAAATCTTGTTAAAGTAAGTTTTGAACAGTTTGGTGTGCATCATATAATTTTCATTTATGTATATACGATAAAAGAAATCATTATCTGTTCTAGTTCTTTTGTTTCAAAAGTTATGCTAATGATTTCAACTGACAGTTATCATATGTAATTTGATCGAAATAAGATTTTAATGGACGTCTTAGTCATATTTTTTAATTTGAGAGATTTTTAATAGCATTTTTTCTTTTTTTTTACAGATAATAGTTCCAGTTCAAAATATATACTGGCACGTGACCTGGCGTTTCTCGGTCGTAAAATAATTAATTTAATTTGAGAGATTTTTAATAGCATTTTTTTTTTTACGTCTTAGTCATATTTTTTAATTTGAGAGATTTTTAATAGCATTTTTTCTTTTTTTTTTACAAATAATAGTTCCAGTTCAAAATATATACTGGCACGTGACCTGGCGTTTCTCGGTCGTAAAATAATTAATTTAATTTGAGAGATTTTTAATAGCATTTTTTTTTTTACGTCTTAGTCATATTTTTTAATTTGAGAGATTTTTAATAGCATTTTTTTTTCTTTTTACAGATAATAGTTCCAGTTCAAAAAATAAAAGCATCTTTGTTTTTCAACTACTGGATGAGCCATATTACTAAATTTTACTTCATGATTATTCACTCAAACATGCAAACAAACGCTGGAGAGAAACCTTATTCTTGTCAAGTTTGCGGATCCAAATTTTCACGGAGTTCAAACTTAAAAGACCATGTCCGAATACATACTGGAGAAAAACCATATTCATGTGAAATATGTTCTTCTTCATTTTCAAAAACTTCTTACTTGCAACGACATATGCGAACTCACAATGCAACGAAAACTTTTCCGTGCAAAGTTTGTGATCTGTCATTTTCATTCAACGCTGACCTCAAACGACATGTAAAAATGCACACAGGTGAAAAACCTTTTCGTTGTCAAGTTTGTGGCTCAACATTTTCAGAAAATTATCATTTAACATCGCATGCACGTACACACACAGGTGAAAAGCGGTATTGTTGTCACGTTTGTGGCGTTGCCGTTTCAACCAATTATAATTTGACCGTTCATATGCGAAAACATTCAGGGGAGAAGCCATATTCTTGTGATATATGTGGATCTTCGTACGCACACAACACCAGTTTTAAGCAGCACTTGCGAAAACATAGCGGAGACACAGCAAATACAGAACGACGATTTTCGTGTCAGATCTGCGGCTTCGCTTTTTTTCACAGCGAAAACTTGGTAAGACATAAACGAACACATACTGGAGAAAGGCCTCATTCGTGTCAGATCTGTGGTTGCACGTTCATACACAGTTCAAATTTGCGAGTCCACATAAGAACACACACTGGGGAAAAGCCATACTCATGTCCGACGTGTGGTCTGGCGTTTTTAACAAAGTCACATTTAAAAGAACATATGAGAAAACATTCGGGCGAGCGTCCTTATTCGTGTCAGCTATGTCCGTCGACGTTTGCGACAAGTTCAATCTTGAAACAACATATGTTAACGCACACTCGAGAAAAACCTTTTTCTTGTGAAATCTGTGGAAATTCTTTTCCAAGAAAACATTCCTTGCAACAACACATGCTAACACACACCGGAGATAAACCATTTGCTTGTGAAATATGTGGATCCAAGTTTTCGTGGCGTTCGTATTTAAAAAAACATATGCAAACACACATCGGTTAGATCCTCAAGCACGAAATAAGCCCCAAAAACAAAATTACTGCAATTGTTTTCATCTCATCTTGTTTTATGTATCATTACTGCCGAGGTATATGATGAACCAGCAACACAGGTTACAAAAAAGAAAAGAAATATATGGAAATCGAGATAGACATGAGAAAACAAGAGCAGGAAACTTCCTGGATAGACTTAACCAGGACTATATAGAAAGGGATGCTTCACTCCAATAACTCAAGTGTCGCAGACTTCCATTGTATGAAGAAAGACTCACTGTATCCAGTTTAGATCAGGGCTTACTCACAATTTGATAAAAAAACCATGGTTGGCGTATAAGCAAATGACAAGTTTTGCTACTTCGCGATTGAGAGCTGAAGCCAGCTAATGTCACATTTGAAAGATGGTGTGGTTTCAAGTGAGTGCCACATCATGCCACGTCACATCTTGTGAAATATGTGGATCCAAGATTTCGTGGCGTTCGTATTTAAAAAAAAACATATGCAAACACACATCAGTTAGATCCTCAAGTCCAAACTAAGCCCCAAAAAACAAAATTACTGCAACAAACCCAAAACATAAAACCAGCTTGCAATCGTTTTCATCTCATATGGTTTTCTGTATCATTGTCTGGCCTCAATGCAATGCTAACAGACCTGGAAACTACTACCCTTACATAAAACAATATACCAAAACCAATGTGTGGACAGAAAAGAAAGTGGGCTATGGCCCTACTGAAATAAACCACAAGCCATAATAATAAGCATGGGACAGTGCATGAAAAGCTCAACAGGTGTAACAATGGGAATATATTTTTCTACATAATCATTATTATACATGTTTTGCCTGGAATTAAATGACGCATATCTGCTTCTGACGCATGTCCATGATATAGGTGGTTTCAAACACTCTTACATTGTCAATAGCTTCAGCAGAAAGATAAAAAAATGAATACATGGTCAGTCATTGTAACAATGTAATCTGCAAAAACAACTGATACATTAACGCGGAATTAAAAAATAGGAAGGATTTATTTTGGTATAACCCTCAAATATATAAATATGTATATATATATATATATATATATATATATATATATATAATATTATAGAAGAACACCTACCCCAACAAATCTCAATCACAAAGCTTGGTGAAAACTTTTGGAGTGTCATACTGGGAAATACTGCTGAGGTATAGGATGAACGAGCAACATAGATTGCAAGAAAAAAGAGAAAGAAATACACTGAAATCGAGATAGACACAAAAAAACAAGGATGGGAACAGCATAAGAGAGTTTGTTACCATGGGTTAGGGTTAGATTGCAAGAAAAAAGATGGGGCAGTATAAAAAGAGAATTTGTAACCATGGGGCAGTATAAAAAGAGAATTTAAGGCCAAACAAAAGTAGACTTCAACAGTAGAAAAAAAAACAGAAAACCTTAAAACTCTGAAAGGAAACATGTCTTTCTGTTATGTGACAGGCCAGGGGAAAAATAAAAAAAGAAGATGAATAAACTTCAAACCGACTATTCACTTCATAACCAAGTGCAGCTAAGAGCTAAGGTAGCAGAAAACCAAGCTGAAATAAAAGCTTTAGCTGCACAAAAAATAAACAGAAAATGGAGTCCAAGTCATTGAATAGGTTGTTTGACAAGAACCCAAGGATGGTGTACAGAAATTTAATTAAAGAGGAAATCAAGGTAAATTCGCCACCGTCACAGGAAGAAGTGGTTCATCCTGGAAGCCCCTGTATGAGGACCCCTTTAAAACACCACCTATCTGCTACCTCTCAACCACATACAAGTGGCTTATAGGAATAATTGCAGATGCAGTCTACCAACACCTGACCAATGGCGATTACCTTGAAAATGAACAAAAGGGGTGTACCAGGAAAAATCTTCTCAACAAAACCATCCTTGAGGACTGCAAAAAAAAAAGACTATAAAAATGCATTTGATAGTGTGCCTCATACCTGGATACTGCGATTTTTAGATGTCCATGAAAGAATAAGGGCATTCCTTAAAAAACAAATGACCATGTGGCAAACATCAATTAAAAAACAAATGACCATGTGGCAAACATCAATTAAAACAAATTACCATGTGGCAAACATCAATTAAAAACAAATGACCATGTGGCAAACATCAATTACAAAACAAATGACCATGTGGCAAACATCAATTAAAAAACAAATGATCATGTGGCAAACAGCAATTACAAAACAAATGACCATGTGGCAAACATCAATTAAAAAACAAATGACCATGTGGCAAACATCAATTAAAAAACAAATGACCATGTGGCAAACATCAATTAAAAAACAAATGACCATGTGGCAAACATAAATTACAAAGAATGACCATGTGGCAAACATAAATTACAAAACAAATGACCATGTGGCAAACATCAATTAAAAAACAAATGACCATGTGGCAAACATCAATTAAAAAACAAATGATCATGTGGCAAACATCAATTAAAAAACAAATGATCATGTGGCAAACATCAATCAAAAAAACAAATGACCATGTGGCAAACATAAATTACAAAGAATGACCATGTGGCAAACATAAATTACAAAACAAATGACCATGTGGCAAACATCAATTAAAAAACAAATGACCATGTGGCAAACATCAATTAAAAAACAAATGATCATGTGGCAAACATCAATCAAAAAAACAAATGATCATGTGGCAAACATCAATCAAAAAAACAAATGACCATGTGGCAAACATCAATTAAAAAAACAAATGACCATGTGGCAAACATCAATTACAAAGAATGACCATGTGGCAAACATAAATTACAAAACAAATGACCATGTGGCAAACATCAATTAAAAAACAAATGACCATGTGGCAAACATCAATTAAAAAACAAATGATCATGTGGCAAACATCAATCAAAAAAACAAATGACCATGTGGCAAACATCAATTAAAAACAAATGACCATGTGGCAAACATCAATTAAAAAAACAAATGACCATGTGGCAAACATCAATTAAAAAACAAATGACCATGCGGCAAACATCAATTAAAAACAAATGACCATGTGACAAACATCAATTAAAAAACAAATGACCATGTGGAAAACATCAATTAAAAACAAATGATCATGTGGCAAACATCAATTAAAAAACAAATGATCATGTGGCAAACATCAATTAAAAAACAAATGATCATGTGGCAAACATCAATTAAAAAACAAATGATCATGTGGCAAACATCAATTAAAAAAACGAATGACCATGTGGCAAACATCAATTAAAAAACAAATAATCATGTGGCAAACATCAATTAACAAACAAATGACCATGTGGCAAACATCAATTAACAAACAAATGACCATGTGGCAAACATCAATTAACAAACAAATGACCATGTGGCAAACATCAATTACAAAACATATGACCATGTGGCAAACATCAATTACAAAACAAATGACCATGTGGCAAACATCAATTAACAAACAAATGACCATGTGGCAAACATCAATTAACAAACAAAAGACCATGTGGCAAACATCAATTAACAAACAAATGACCATGTGGCAAACATCAATTAACAAACAAATGACCATGTGGCAAACATTAATTAACAAACAAATGACCATGTGGCAAACATCAATTACAAAACATATGACCATGTGGCAAACATCAATTACAAAACAAATGACCATGTGGCAAACATCAATTAAAAAACAAATTTGATAAAAATGCTTTGATGCTTCTTTTTGCCCCCCTGGTCCAAGGTACAAGGGTGGGGTGGAGTTAGCATAGGTCCTTGGGTGCTTTAGAATTATTTGGGAGGTTAATTAAATATAGACTTGTTAACTTGGGATTTGAAACCCACTTTTGGCAAACAAAGAATTCCCAATTTTAATTATTCAATCAATTTTTAATCAACTATAAACTCGTATTGTTCCTTCTTTTAACTGACATATTTAATATCAAGTTATTTCTAAAAGAATTAACAATCGCTGTATCTCTGACATAAATAATATTTAATTATTTCATCTATAAACTCGTATTGTTCCTTTTTGTATTGTTCCTCTCTTAAGACACCCTATCAAATATCCAATACTTATGATTACTACTATACTATCCCATTGATTACTGTATGCGCAAGAACCCTTATCCTTGAGTGGCTTCCGGGCCTTGATAAGTGATGATTAAGATGGCCTAATCTTCTACCCTTTGCCTCTAAGGGCATCAGCTTCTCTCTCTCTCTCTCTCTCTCTCTGGCTGTGAGTGTGACCCTCTCTCTAACTTCGAACCCCATCTCAATATATTGAGAATCTCCTTTCTTTATGACGTCAGAGGTGTGGTCAACCAATGGGACTTTATCATGTTTCAATTCACCCGTGCCCTTTGCACACGTATCTAACATGTATATACACACCTTTGATAAACAAAAGAAATTTGTAAATTAAATTGTATCATTTAACCTATTTGTTACATAACATTTTCGACTTTGTTATTGTCCATTCTTTTAACTGACATATTTAATATCCAGTTATTTCTAAAAGAATGGACAATCGGTCTTTTTCTGACAAAAATAATATTTAGTTATTTCTAAAACAATTAACAATGGACTGCATTTATAGGATTTCAATTTTCCGTTATTTTTTAACACTTGCGTACAGGGTTCGATTCTAGCCTTTTCCTTATATCATTTTCACCTATCTAATATGACTTCTTACTTGCATGAGAAAAGGACAAATATCCAGTTTTTTTTTGTTTTTTTTTACACAGTGATCACCACTTATCAAGGCCCGGAAGCCACTCAGGGATAAGGGTTATTGCAAGTACATTACGTTATTCTATCTGGCAAGTTCATTTGGGATATATATTGTTTTATATTTTTATAATAGATTTTTTTCTTGTACATAAATGTTTTTTTTTTCTTTTTTTACACGGTGGTCACCACTTATCAAGGCCCGGAAGCCACTCAGGAATAAGGGTTATTGCAAGTACATTACGTTAGTGTGGAGATTTGATGAAGTGTTTACTTAAGGGGCCGGTTCATTAGGAATTTGTTAACATTGGACTTGAAGACATCCAAGTTGTAGTCCGGTGGGAAGCAGGCAGACGGAACACCCTGCAATAAGGAATAATAGGAATAAGGGTTATTGCAAGTACATTACGTCAGTGTGGAGATTTGATGAAGGAATTTGTTAACATTGGACTTGAAGACATCCAAGTTGTAGTCCGGTGGGAAACAGGCAGACGGAACAGAGTTCCACTGGCGTGCTGTTCTAAGAAAGAAGCTGTGTTCATGGAATCTACATTTTGATTTAGGCACAGATAGAAAGTGGGGAAAAGTTTTGACAGTGGCTTCAGCTAGACAGGTGTTTTTCGTAAAAGATTGGCAAGGGAGGGACCAGAGATTGGAGCTCAGATGAGCACTTGCCATGGAAATAACGGTAAAACAAGGATAGGCTCGCAACGTTTCTTCTGTGGGAGAGAGGTTGCAGGGAAGAGAAAAGGGCATCCCCCACTAAGCCACAAAGTTTATTTTGTACTCTGTCAAGGCAGGATAGGCTATTTCAACTCTGTAATGGCTATGAAATATTACGTTTCGTATTTCAACCAAGTTTTAAGCGTGAAAGAAATACGTCATTTTATGTTTAATTTTTAAATGTAGTTTAAATAACGATGTTTTCATATTTTTAAAAATAATATTTAACATTGAATTCAAACAGATTCTTTTATTTGTCTTACCATATGATGTCTACACTCTTCCAGCACCTTCCGCATACTCCTGCACCCTTACAGTGCCTGCCGCAGCTTCCTACCGCCTTATAGAAATGAGACAACACAATGGAGTTTCATTCTCTATTAATAAACAAACTTTATTTGTTATTTTCGTTAGTAGCTTTGGTAGAAGAGAGAAACGTATTAGTACGAGAGTTCATTGAAATATAGAAAAATGAATAATTCAACACAATATAAATATACCCACTTGATTGTGTGTAGAAAAATTAAATATCCAGTGTAGTACAATCTATTTTTACTGTGCAATTCCTATGCCGACATATTTAGAAAACAAATCTGTTTAATCTCAAATAAAACAATATAAGTTAATAATGTTATATATTCACTAGAGATATTTCATGTTGAGGTTTTGGGATTTGTGGAACAGGTTGGCATACTTGGTTAGAGCAGTACAGAGAGGGAAAGTAAGAGAGAAAAAGACAGGAAATTTTTTTTTTGTAGCACACGAAAAGGTAAAGCCGTAACAATTACCCACTAGTATGGCATCGAGAGGCCCCACCAGAGACTACTGCATGGTCCAGATCCACTCACCAAATGGTAATACAGCAGTCCCAGTACTTTGTGCCTGCTGATAGGACAGCC
>NC_136527.1:88472081-88882081 GCF_053919585.1 Euprymna scolopes | reverse complement strand
GAAATCATAATGGAATCAAGAGAAATAAAAAAAAATAGTGCGTAAATATACCCGCTTGATTGTGTGTAGAAAAATAAAATATCGAGTGTAGCACCATCTATTTTTACTGTGCAATTCCTGTGACAACATATTTAGAAAACAAATCTGTTAAATCTCAAATAAAAAAACGTAATGTTATATATTTTCATTCTAGCCGATTGTCAAATGTGTTTTTTGTTTAATAACAAAAAATGCTTTGATGGTTCTTTTTACCCCCCCCCCCCTGGTCGAAGGTACAAGGGTGGGGTGGAGTTAGCGTAGGTCCTTGGGTGCTTTAGAATTATTTGGGAGGTTAATTAAATATAGACTTGTTAACTTGGGATTTGAAACCCACTTTTGGCAAACAAAGAATTCCCAATTTTAATTATTCAATCAATTTTTAATCATCTATAAACCCGCATTGTTCCTTCTTTTAACTGACATATTTGTACGAGCCTTTTTCAAGTCTCACACAAAAACACATTCACATTTCAAGCTGTCATATACATACGCGCACACAAACATACGCGCCCACGTCCACACATGTACACATATTCACGTTCGTGTACATACACTCACATTCACGTGTATATACACACACGCTTACGTATACACATGTACTCACACACGCAAACACGAACACACACATGGACGACGTCACTTCCGCTTTCTAAGGAAATACACATGCACAAAATACACTCTGGAAACGAGTATAAAACAAGGAGACAAGCTGTTTCTAATCCTCTTTTTAGGACTAGCTCTCGGCTAGAGACGTTGGGCTAACCAACTGCCTCCCCTTCGGGAGGTGCACGCTCGCACGCGTCAACACCCCTGCGACTATGTATGGGGCACGAGTTAACAAACTGTATACATTCTCACTCCTTCTCTCTCTATCTACTACTGTTCCCTGATAACACCTTCGCGTACCTGACTGCTAACTGATGTCGACTCTCATATCCACTCTTTTGTCTACACGCTGGACTATCATTCTTAGTTTTCACTACGACATTTATTTCTCTTCCCACACGCGAACAAACAATAGTGACCCGAACTTGAGATGAAAACACATTTCCTTTTCTTGCTACAACACCAGTCCTGCAACGAACACTGGTTACATATGCGCGGACATGTTATGACTAAAACGTTCATTTCTTTCAACAGCAAATAAACAACGTTTATCTTATCCATAAATTGAGTCCTTTGTTTCCTTCAATTCCCATTCGTTTCATTATTATTTTGTAACGGGATTGGGGTATTTATATATCCTAGTCCCCTACAGTACTAGCTTAAAATCACGGCATCGGCATAGGAATGTGAGGTGGTTAGTCATCCTTGCCAGTTTTAGTTTCTCTCACACTCTTTATCTTCTCTCTCTCTCTCACCCTGTTTCTCTTCTCTCTATATTAGCACTTAACAAGGCCAATAGGCAACTCGAGGATCAACTCGACGATAAGAGTTTAAACGTGCACAGTATTCAAATTTGGGAAAGAGGATGGAACAACTTTCTCTACTGCCTCTCTCTCACACTATTTATCTTCTCTCTCTCTCTCTCTCACCCTGTTTCTCTTCTCTCTATATTAGCACTTATCAAGGCCAATATGCAACTTGAGGATCAACTCGACGATGAGAGTTCAAACGTGCACAGTATTCAAATTTGGGAAAGAGGATGGAACAACTTTCTCTATTGCCTCTCTCTCACACTATTTATCTTCTCTCTCTCTCTCTCTCTCACCCTGTTTCTCTGCTCTCTATATTAGCACTTATCAAGGCCAATAGGCAACTCGAGGATCAACTCGACGATGAGAGTTCAAACGTGAACAGTAGTCAAATTTGGGAAAGAGGATGGAACAACTTTCTCTTCTGCCTCTCTCTCACACTCTTTATCTTCTCTCTCTCTCACCCTGAAAGATTCCTCTCCCCTAAGAATAAAACATATGTTCAATATCTGCTTTTGTCGTTTTCATTGTTTATACGGTCCCGGGCAACGCCGGGTAGCCCTGTTTTTCGATATATGAAGGGCTTTTCTGAAAAACTTCAACGAATATGTAATCCATATGACATCAGGACAGTATTCAGGAGTAATTCAACTCTCTTGAAACAGATTGTGAGAGTCAAGCCCCCTACAGAAAAAAAAATCATGACTAAGAACTGTGTATATGAAATCCCATGTAAATGTGGAAAACTATACAAAGGTGAAACGTGTCGTCCGTTGAAAGTACGGTTAGAAGCCGTAGTACGTGGAGAGACTGAAAAGTCAGGTATAGCTGACCATATCTGGAAAGAAAAGGGAAACCATCTACCATTATGGGACGAAGTAAAAATTATAGACAGAGAAGAACGGTGGAGAGTAAGACGACTGAAAGGAGCAGCACATATGCTGGGGAATAACCAACTGCTAAGTAGACTTAGTATAGAATTCAATATGATATGGGAACCAGTAATTATAAACAATAGATAATATATACAAGTAATAAGTAAAAACATTAATATATACAAGTAATAAGTCTAGAGTTAGATATACATTAATATATAGTAATAATCTATCTATCTCTATATATCTATAAAAGTGAAAGTGTCTGTGTCTGTGTATATTTCTCTACGCAATAACTCTGTCTACAGACTCGAAATTTGATATACAGGTTACTGAGATTTAAGAAAATCGATGTGATCAGTTTCTGGCCAGAAATTTGGCGATTAAGGGGTCAAAGTTCAACGATTCGACCTTTGAGAACTCTACCAAACTCCTCCGACAATTTTGGGTCTACACACTTGAAATTTTAGATATAAGCTCCTTGGACATGGATCTAACTTAATAACTTGATTTGAGCCCAAAACAATAAATTTTAATGGGTCATAATAGGGGTCAAAGTTAAAAAAAATTGACCTCTTTTTTTTTTTTGCTCAACATACACCTCCAAATACCCGGGCAACGCCGGGCACCCATGCTAGTTAGTAATAAATAGTGATATTTACAACTAGGAATAAAAAATAGGTTTAAGGCTCCTAAAATTTGTACTAGAATTGTCTGCAAGGAACCGTGGCGCAATAGTTAGAGTACTTGGAAAAATCAATTGTAAAAGTGATATTCTCCTGAAGGTTGAAGGTTCAATCCTCAGTGTGGGCGACCGAAAAATACATTTGCGAATTACTTAGGACCTCTATCCAGTCATGGCTGATGGAACAAGAGCATGCTACCCCCGTGAAGTAAATAAAGGGTCCCACTCCGAGTTCAACAGAAACATTTTCGAGTTCGACAAGATACACCTAAAGAAGGTCGAAAGTTATATCGACCAAAGCGTTATGAAAATCACAGTCAAGATGAGAACAATTTTATTTTAGTAAGAAAGATAACGAAATAGTAATTTGTTTTGGTACTTGTACAGTTTAATCAACACCTTCAAAAATGAAAATATCGAAAAAAGGTTATATTGTACGAATCCGTTTTGGACTGAAGATCTCAGAAAAAAAAAAATATTCACTTAATTTGATTGAATAGTTTGTTTGTTTTTTTTTTTACAGCGGAAAAACACGTTTTTATAACAGCACATTGAAGGTAAGCCATCTTTTAATTTTTTGAACCCGCCACGGGGAGATAACTCAATTTAAAGCGCCAGCATCCCCCCCCCCCCATCTGAAATACTAGCTTTTCTTTCTAAAAATCGAACCATTTGCTCGGTATTATAACAAATAGTTTTTTCACTGTAAAAAAAAAAAAAAAAAAAAAAAAAAAACGAAAACTACTTGATGAAATTAAGTGATTTTTTTTTCCCCCCGGAGAACTTCATTCCATAACGGATACGTTCAGTATAACCTTTTTTTTTTTTTTTTCGATATTTTCATTTTTTTATGTCTTGATTAAACTGTACAAGTACCTTTGTTTTTAGATGAAAAAGGGGAAAGGAACTAATAGGCGAGTGAACGTGCAGGCCTCTACTGAGCAGTAGGTCTAATAGTCTTGAGAGGAGGAACTCGACGATCTTCAGGTTACCAATTCCTTCCGACTCCTAAGAATGCGCTGCTGATTTCTGGAACAATAGAAAGGGGTGTGAGTAATTAATATGAGGGGTACAAGTACAATACTATCTAGTTTTTACTAAAACAATAATAGGTACGCATGAAAAATAAAAACTTAAAAAAATAAAAGAATTAATTTTAATTTAGTAAGTAAGATAAGGAAATAGTAATTTTTCCTGACCAAAATAAGAACAGGGGAGATACATCTTTTCTGGCAAAAAAAAAAAAAGTTCGTTTCGTTTTGTTTCCGATTTTGAAGTTTTATCAGTGCAGACAATTTTTTCAGCGTCGATTTGCCAAATCAATGATTTGGTAGGTGCGTCAGAAATTTCATGAAAAATAGTGAATAATTCCACCCGTCTTTCCAAGCTTATAACTACTCGAAAAATTTCAAGCCCTATTTTTTTTTTCAATTAAAGGAGCAAGGACCAAGGTTTCATTAAAAAACAAAACAAAAAACAAACAACGTGTTTTTTTTTTATAAAGGTTTTAAACTTCAAACTTTACAGGTAAATTTCTAAAAAACACTACCTTTTTTTGTTTTAAATTTGAATACATTATTTATTGGCCTTTTCTCTTCAATTTGTGATATATAACACTTTGGTGAGTAAATTAATTATTTACTTTTTAATAGACATTTTCAAAATGGGAGGTGTGAATTAAAAAAAAAACGGTTGTCTAAAATATTATATTCGGTTTATTGGAAAGAGCATAAAATTTCACATTGACCCTGAAAATATCGTAAAAATTGAATCAATAGAAAAATTTTGATAGATTTTTAAAGTTTAAAAATGGAAAAATATTGAGTTCGTAAAATTCATTACTGTTTTTTAAAAAATAAAAAAATATATTTCTATTACTTTTTATACAACTTTAATAGTTTATTTTGGAAGTATAATCCATAAAGAAAATAAATTACCCACTTTTAAAAGAGAAATTACGAGTTTTTTTAATATTTTATTCGCAGTTTCGTGTTAGGGGTGTCAAAAATTCCTACAAAAATTCTGATACACCTAACGATTTGGCCAAGGTATTCCGACATCGATGTTTGCCCAACAAAATTTTCATCATGATTGCTGTGTTCCATCCATCCATTATGATTCTTGTTCCTAAGTAATTCGCAATTGTATTTTTCAGTTGCCCACACTGAGAATCGAACCTTCAAACCTGCAAGAGAATATATCACTTTTACAATTGGTTTTTGCCAATTACTCTGATCACTGTGTCGTGGAACCTAGCAAGTGGTTAGAATACTTTTTTTTTTTACAAAGAAGTCACCACTTATCAAGGCCATGAGGCCACTGGAGGATAAGGGTTAATGATTATAGCGTAGTAATCATATGTAGTGGAGATTTTGTAAATTGGATTACTTAGGGGGGGCGTTCATCAAGAATTTGTTTACGTTAGACTTGAAGACATATTGTAGTCAGCTGGACAGCAGGCAAACGGAAAAGAGTTCCACAGGTGTGCAGTTCTAAGAAAGAAACTTTGTTCATGGAATCTACGTTTAGGTTTAGGCACAGATTAAGAGTGTGGGAAATTATTGATAGTGATTTTATATCGCATATCCCTCCATATCTTCATGAATAAACCGGAGACCAGCAATGGCGACGCTAGGACAAATCTGTTCGTCGCTACAACTCAAATGAACACGATAAACACACATGAAAACTTCAAATCCCATTTCTTTAGATGCACACATCATTAGAATAACTCGCACTGCACTTCAGCAAAAGAAAGAAAAAAAAAAAAATACAAAACACAAACATCACAGTAAACGCAACTCCTACACATATAAACACCAATATATAATTCACAAAACATTGCAATCTCACAACACCGACTAGATTACATTCACAATTTTATCAGCTTCAAATCGATATAACACATGCATACATACACCAAACAGACGGTTCACTACAACTCATTAAAGCACGAAAAACAAACGCAATCAAAAAACAAACTCAAGCCAGCGATTAAAAAAAACAAACTTTCTTTGCTTCTTACTACGTCCGCTTCAAAACTCAAGCGAAACTCAAGCCAACGAAAAAAACGGCGACTACTACTATGTCCGCTTCATGATCATAAAACACAAGCCCTTTTTGACAACAGACAGATCAGCCCTAGCGTGGCGCGCTGTGAACTCACTCCGTTTTCAACCAGCATTCGACCCCTCGCCAACGACATCAGATGCAGAGCTTACTGCGCACAGCCAGCATCGCCCACCGCTACCATCTCACCCGCGATCCTGATACAAGCCCCTTTCCTTCTTCGGCTGATACCAAATCATCACCTCTCACCAACCCCGCGCTAAACGACATCAGCTAACAAGGATCGCCGCACACGCTAAGCCACATTTCTGCCATCACCGCCGCGCACCCAACCAACGCCAGGCCAGCCATCATAACAACGACACCTGCGTGAGCCTTTTCTAGTCTCACACAAAAACATGCGTTCACATTTCAAGCTATATTACTTGTCATATACATATGCGCACACAAACATACATGCCCACGTCCACACACATACATATATTCACGTTCGCGTACATACACTCACATTCCCGTGTATACTCACACATGCGTACACGCATGCAAGGACAACGTCACTTCCCCTTTCAAAGGAAATCCACACGTGCGCTAAAGACCACCGGAAACAAGTATAAAAGCAAGAGACCAGCTGTTTCCAGCCCTTTTTGACTTAGCTCTCGAGCTGAGCGGTCGTCGGATCATTCGCCCCCCTTACGGGGCGCCAGTGTGCGTTGTGCCCCCTTCGACTACGTATGGGGCACGAGCTAACAAACAGTATGTACACTTTATATGCTTTCTCTCTCCATGAACTGGATTGACTTTCTCACTCTATCTCCCCTTTGGCTTTGGTCCATCAAAACAGACATGTGCGCGACGCTCTACTGAGCTTAACCCTCTCTTTCTACAGGCCGGCTTGCCACTTTGCGTTTCTCTATTGCATTCCCCTTTCCTTCCACGCGCGTAGTCGTCAACGGCTGAATGAACACGTGTACACCCAAGACTTTCATTTCTCAACAGAAAATAAACAACATGTTCATTTTATTCCAGCATTTGAGTTCTTTGTTTCCTTCATTCAATTCGTTTCATTATTTTTTCCTGTAGCGAATTAGGGTATATAGATCCTAGTCTTCTACACACCTTAAATGTCTGATTTGGTGAGAAATAAAATAGATATTTAACCTTACTCGATCGTCTGTATTTTTCTTGCAACCATACGCTTGTTTATTTCAGTGGTTTTGGCTAGACGAGTGTTTTTCGTGAAAGTTTGACATAGGGAGGCCATAGATTGAAGCGCAGACGAGCACTTGCCATAAAAATAACGACAAAGCAGAGACAGGCTTGAAGACAATCACATTTTAGTCATCAAGAACTTGTTTACATTGGACTTGAAGACAAATTGTAGTCAGCTGGAAAGCCGGCAAATGGAACAGAGTTGCACAGGCTTTTCGGAGCATCCAATATAAAAATACTTGTAAAACAGGCTGAGGGAGATATTACCATGATTGCAATTTGACTCTCTACAAATTCGGATACATCTGTTGTTTGGTTACATTCCAAACATCTGTCAGCTTTTAATGACATTAAAACTCTTCCTTGTCATCATGAAAAGACAAACGTTTGGAAGGGAATTCCGGACAACAATGAGCAACAATAACAAAAATAAATCAATCATGTCAACTGTTTTCATGCTTTGAATAAATTAAAAAAAAACTATTATATTGGACTTTTTAATGTCAGAGGGTGGATCATCGAACAGGGCTAAAAAGCATATGAAAAGTCGAAGTATAGACAACAAAACGAAACATTGGTTAATAAAAAAAAATCATATAACAAATAAATGTTACCAAAGGCAAGATACTTCTATCTTTCTGGATAATTTTTTGTGTGTTTTAACGTATTTTAAAGCTTTTATTCAGCTCAAAAACGAGTAGTATCCAATTGGTAAAGTAAACTGACAGCAAGATGACCCACAACAACATGGCTGTCTGTCTTTGGAGTATCGGTAATTGTTCAAAACTCGAAAAAAAAAAAAAAAAAAAAAGAAAACTGGCAAGCATAAAGATGTTTCTGTTTTTTTTTGTATGTTTAAAATAATTGTAATTTTAAATAAGCACAAAAATTATACTTGATTTTCTTTTTCATAAAATAATTAATAAAACGTATTATTTTTTAGTAGAATTTTTAAGTTAAATTCAACTTTTACGGTTTTTTAGTGTATTACAGAATAGTTACTAAATACCATTCTCTCATCAAGTTAAAATAAAAAGGTTATTACTTCAACGAGGTAATATAAATTCAAAACAATCAAAGTAACATTTTAGGCAGATGTTTACTTTAAGCGGAGAAAGGGGCTGTAACTCTTACATGACTGGAGAGGACATTCTAAGGGATCACACCGTTTGTTTGTTTTTTTTGCACTTAATATTAACAAACAATGATTGAAGTTAATAAGTGTTTTATTTTTACACAATACAGAACTAACATTTTAAAAATTTATTTTATTAAACATAATTTAATTTTTTGTTCTTTAATAAAGTTCGAAGTTCTGCTGCTCTGCCTGCATTGTTTGTCAATGAAATAGTCATTAAAAAAATTGAAATAGAATTTAACAAATGCTTTTAATGATTCGTGGGGAGAAAAACCCTGTCTCTCTCTTTCGTCACAAAAAAAAAACAAACAAAAGAAACCAAGAAAACCATCAAGGTTGATCGATTTCCAGTTTGAAGTTTTAGTGTAAGAAATTTATTTCTTACAATAAAACTTCAAACTGGAAATTTATTTCTTACAATAAAACTTCAAACTGGAAATTTATTTCTTACAATAAAACTTCAAACTGGAAATTTATTTCTTACAATAAAACTTCAAACTGGAAATTTATTTCTTACAATAAAACTTCAAACTGGAAATTTATTTCTTACAATAAAAATTCAAACTGGAAATTTATTTCTTACAATAAAAATTCAAACTGGAAATTTATTTCTTACAATAAAACTTCAAACTGGAAATTTATTTCTTACAACAAAACTTCAAACTGGAAATTTATTTCTTACAATAAAACTTCAAACTGGAAATTTATTTCTTACAATAAAAATTCAAACTGGAAATTTATTTCTTACAATAAAAATTCAAACTGGAAATTTATTTCTTACAACAAAACTTCGAACTGGAAATTTATTTCTTACAATAAAAATTCAAACTGGAAATTTATTTCTTACAATAAAAATTCTAACTGGAAATTTATTTCTTACAATAAAACTTCAAACTGGAAATTTATTTCTTACAATAAAACTTCAAACTGGAAATTTATTTCTTACAATAAAAATTCAAACTGGAAATTTATTTCTTACAATAAAACTTCAAACTGGAAATTTATTTCTTACAATAAAACTTCAACTGGAAATTTATTTCTTACAATAAAACTTCAAACTGGAAATTTATTTCTTACAATAAAACTTCAAACTGGAAATTTATTTCTTACAATAAAACTTCAAACTGGAAATTTATTTCTTACAATAAAACTTCGAACTGGAAATTTATTTCTTACAATAAAACTTCAAACTGGAAATTTATTTCTTACAATAAAACTTCAAACTGGAAATTTATTTCTTACAATAAAACTTCAAACTGGAAATTTATTTCTTACAACAAAACTTCGAACTGGAAATTTATTTCTTACAATAAAACTTCAAACTGGAAATTTATTTCTTACAAAAAAAATTCTAACTGGAAATTTATTTCTTACAATAAAACTTCAAACTGGAAATTTATTTCTTACAATAAAACTTCAAACTGGAAATTTATTTCTTACAATAAAAATTCAAACTGGAAATTTATTTCTTACAATAAAACTTCAAACTGGAAATTTATTTCTTACACTAAAAATTCAAACTGGAAATTTATTTCTTACAATAAAAATTCAAACTGGAAATTTATTTCTTACAATAAAAATTCAAACTGGAAATTTATTTCTTACAATAAAACTTCAAACTGGAAATTTATTTCTTACAATAAAAATTCAAACTGGAAATTTATTTCTTACAATAAAACTTCAAACTGGAAATTTATTTCTTACAATAAAACTTCAAACTGGAAATTTATTTCTTACAATAAAACTTCGAACTGGAAATTTATTTCTTACAATAAAACTTCAAACTGGAAATTTATTTCTTACAATAAAAATTCAAACTGGAAATTTATTTCTTACAATAAAACTTCAAACTGGAAATTTATTTCTTACAACAAAACTTCGAACTGGAAATTTATTTCTTACAATAAAAATTCAAACTGGAAATTTATTTCTTACAATAAAACTTCAAACTGGAAATTTATTTCTTACAATAAAAATTCAAACTGGAAATTTATTTCTTACAATAAAACTTCAAACTGGAAATTTATTTCTTACAATAAAACTTCAAACTGGAAATTTATTTCTTACAATAAAACTTCAAACTGGAAATTTATTTCTTACAATAAAACTTCAAACTGGAAATTTATTTCTTACAATAAAACTTCAAACTGGAAATTTATTTCTTACAATAAAACTTCAAACTGGAAATTTATTTCTTACAATAAAACGCCCCAACATCACATCCGCCCCCCCCCCCGCTCGCGCCCCCAATGTACACAGTAAAATCTTTGGAAAATGTTAAATGGTGTTCTAATTGGTAAATGTCGGTGCGTTACTTTTTAAAAATTTGAAAATTCCAAGTTCCAGGTAAAAAAAACCGAGATAAATTACCCCCCCCCTACTCCAACTTGGAGTGCTTTCCTTTTCTTTTTTTATTTCTTTTTCAGCTAATTTTAAATTTTCCACCCAAAAAGTGCTATAATGTATTTTTGAAAATTAGAAAATTCTTTCTCCTGGAAAAAAAATCCCCTTCCCCCAACGTAGTTTGCTTGGTGAAGCAGTCGTTTATGCTACAGCGTGCATGCGCGTAGCATAAACGGAAGCTGCAAAATGGTGGAAAGTAGTTCGTAGATTCAGGGGTAAATATCATGCAAACGGTAAATTTGCCCCAAGTTTGACTATCAGATTCGTTGTCAGCGACCTCAATTATTTCTTACACAACTCAATTTCCTCTCTGCAGAAGCAAATGAATTCCACAAACAAAAGTCATACCTTTAAACTAAAAATTTAATTCACAAGTAACAGCAATGAAAGTTCTTTGGTTCAGATAACTAACACGAACACGGAAAGTAAAGGTATACAATAATATATTAGGAAGAAAAGTTATATACATATTTACATGTGTTCAGATATACTTCAGTTGGAGATATTCCGGCAGGTGGCGTGTTGCATGTCTTACTGGAGGCAACATAAGCGTCTTGCCTATTTGACGGTCATTGCCGGATTCTCCCGGTATTGGTGATTGATACCTTTATATATCTCATTCACCCACCTATGTTAATTAGTGGGCATCTCCATAACAGCCTCAACATTGAAAACGTTTTTTTTTTTTTCTTGTTTTTTTTTCAAGTTCGAGCTTTGTTGACTGATGTCCTGGCGGTCTACTCTCCCGGTCTATAATCCTGTACTCTCTACTTATCTCAAAATAGCAAGGATTTTTGCTGTCACCCTGGCGCACTAAATTTAATAAAAAGTCACGTATGCCCATTTTTATAATGAATTTTAAGTTTCCGCTCCCTCCCTTGGGGAGCCCAACTGCCCTTTGGGTCGGTCATATCACATCGGCATTCATGTCGAACTCCCCCGGTATTGGTGATTGATACCTTTATATATCTCACTCACCCGCCTATGTTAATTAGTGGGCATCTCCACAACAGAATGTTAGTTCGTTGTTTCTTTAGAAGGATCCATGAAAACCATGGAGAACACGGCGGGAATGATGGCGCCTATAATCAGGCCTAATGTGAGCCTCTTGGGACTCAAGAAGAAATAAGATAAGATCCAATATTTGGATAATAACATGCCGAACAGTAGTAGAATGTCTTCTTTGATTTGAATAGGTTTAGCAAAATAAGTTGTCTCTGCTTGTAAATATATGTCCTTCGTTCACTGACTATTTGGTGTCCATGAAGGAATTGGCTTGGCTCCCCAGTGAAGGAACCGCTGGGTTGAGTCTTTACCGTTCCGTGTTCTTTCTCCGACTGAAAAATAAACGCATGAATACAAAAAAGGCGCCAAGTCAAATCACCTGACACATTCAAATTTGAACCAATCACATACCGGCTACCAAACTGTGTAGGCGGACTAAAATAAATATGGCAGTTAAATGTGGAATTTCTCACATTATATGCGCTGACGATTTTTTCAGCGGTGATTTGGCCAGAGTATTCCGCTATCAACGTTTGCCCAACGAAATTTTCATTATGCATCACTGTACCTAAGTAATTCGCAATTGTTTTTTCAGTCGCCCACACCGAGAATCGAACCTTCAACATTCAAGGGAATATCACTTTTACACTTTATCTTTCTAAGTACTCTACCCACTGTGTCATTAGTGGTAGATGCAGCAGCCCAAATATGACAACAATACTCCATACATGGGCGAATGCTGGCCTTATAGAGGTATAGGATACTTTAAGGATTTAATAGCTTTCTAGCACGGTAGAGAGAACCCACCTTCTTCCAGCGGTCCTGTCTTACTTAAATTTCTCAGTTACCTCATCTATTTTTAGTTTTTCATCCGAGATCTTATGTTTTTATTTGTCCAGCATAGTGATTTCAGTAATGCAACCAGACTTGCTACAAACATCTTAGTGACGCCCCATTCTTGACGTGAACGTTTGATTGGTGCTATTTTTTCAAAAGCATTTTACTAATAGTTTTAACTAGAGCTTTTAATATTTTATTAATATTTTAAATATTCACGTGAATCTGCAATGACAACACGTGTACGTAAAGTCACGGATGCGAAATAATATATTATGAAATTAGGCATAAATTAAATCAATGGAATTCTTTTGAAATGAGTAATTTGTATAGTTTATTTTTTATTTATCTGCAGATTATTATCAAGTTTTACAACAACTGTAAAATGATTAGAATAAATAAAATAAATTAAGAACGACCAAAAACAATGAAAAACAAGTTGTTATTTTTAAACAGATTAAAATCTGTTAAAATCCGTTATTCTTGAGTATCCATCATCGATTTGCAACTTTTTTCAGAAAATCAACATGGCACTGGCGATGATAGTTGGGATTTGATGTGATAAGAACAGATACCAAAAATTAGATGCCCATCTTGAACAGAAAATTGAGCATTTAATTTTAAAAATCGTGTAGAAAAATGCTGAAAAATCCTTCATTTTCATAGCATTTTTCACAACACTGACTTTGAAATTTCACTATTTTTATAAGATATTCAATCAAAATTGATATATTTATATGAAATACATTGAAAGAAAAATAAATACATGAATTATAATTTTAATTATGAATCACACCTAGCAAAATATCTCTACTTTTACTGCATTGATTAAACAAAAATTGTAAAAAAAAAGCTAATTAACAACTAAGTCTTTTAAATTTCACAATTCAAAAAGATATGTGGAGATGTATTACACAATATAAAAACTTGATACAAGTTACAAAACCATGCATTTCAATTTTTTATTAGAGGCAATAATATAAACATAATAGAACTAAATTGTTCTGTATAATTTCCTTTTGAGGAAAATTAAGGTCTAATTTGCTGCACGATTACTTTGTAATAATGTGTCTATGTCTTGCTTCCTGCCCATATACAACTTTTTGAGAAAAATCAATCAAATTTGACCAGTGTGGTGCTGCAAATTGATAGCAGTAATCTTTTTCATTTTTTTTTTTTTGAGTTGTTCACTATTTCTGGAAAAAACGACACAAAAAAACAAACAATTATTTGAAAACAATTATTTTTTTTATATTTTTGCAATGTAATATAAATAAAACTAAAAAATTAGGGTAAATTGAGAAGACTAATACAATTTAATGGATAAATATTTATTTACCTAATGAACAAAATCGTTTGAATGCCCGCTTCTCTCACATCCAATTCATCTGAGTTTATCATCAATATTATATTTTCCGGAAGTAGTGCAAAAGCACTATCTTTTGAACAGTTTAAAACAGTAATTTGGATTTCAGTTAACTGTTTTGTTCTCTGAATCATATTAAAATATACTGTTGTTGGTTAAAAAAAATATTGTTTGTTTTGATCTCAAACCAACTAACTGAATACACTTGGATGATAAATTTGACCAAAATGTTTAATTTATCATAGTGTTTGAGGGTAGACAACTCTAGTCCATAAACACATTAATCTTGTGGCTTATGTTAGCCATCTTGCTTGATTCAAGGGCCCAATTTTCTAAGTTAACTTCTCCTCGGGAAATGCCAACAACATACTCAAAAAGTAGCATCTGGTCTTCACACTTAAATTATTTGTTTCTTCTGCTGTCAGATAATGATGATCGGGAGGGAGACTAATTTTTTAGAATTCTACTTGAGGCAAATCTTGATAATTATTGATACAAAGTTTTCCCAAAGGACCAGTAAATGTTGTTAAGCTTTTTGTTGTTCCATCAATTAATTTAAAAATTGCTGTAAATGGCAGTTCTTCTAGTGGAACCTGAAAATTGGAAAATGTGCATGTTTTATAATAGAGCCAGATTACATAATAAATACCAATATATTATTTTATTTTCCACAAAAAGGAACATAATTGCAGGTAAATCTAATGACAAGGTGGACCAGCAAATTTTGTGAACCATGCTTTTACTGACATTCTAATCAGAAAAGTGAAATAAATAAATGGATTATAACTGAAGGAAACTGTATTAGGCTATCTTCCAGTTTCATATTTAAAAAAAATAAATGCTAGTTATAAGAAATAATAAAAAAAACTTTATACGGTTGAATTAGATGTATTGAAGAGAGAGGACCAAACCAAATCAGAGGCAAGCAGTGCTTAGTTTAGACATTTTAAGATTTTAGAGATTTTAGCCCCTTCTTCGATAACATGAATTTATCCAAAAAGAGATTCATTCTTGCTGTAGCTGTGCCATTTTAAACGAGTGTTTAGTGTTTAGAGTTTGAAAAACCAGTGCTTGTGCATCTATGTTACTATGCTATTTTTAATAGTATTTTCAAGTTAAATTTAATTTTTATGAAATTTTTGTTCATTAAATTTTTAGGTGAAAATACAGAATAGTTACAATACAATCTCCTTCCCATATTAAGAACGGCTTTCTAAATAACAAAGTTATGTTAGCACAATAACATAGACGCACAAATAATGAAAAACCTTTAAAGGAGTTTCCTTATTTACTCGTATTGATCTTGTGGATTATCTGATTTTAAAACTATAATTTTAGAAGAAAAACACTGCTTAAAAACAATTACTCCCTAAAAATAAAAAATAAAAATTTGACACTAATTTTCTGCCAAGTATTTTTTATTAAGTAGAAAAACTTGAAAATTTACGTGGTTATGTTTCGTAAAGAATGTGTAGAATAAAATTGTATGGAATATTTTTTTTTAAATATAAAACTGGAGTATTACCACATTTTAATAAAAATTTCAAATAGAATTTTATGTGAAATATTAGGTTGGTGCAAAAATAATGTTTTTAACGTTCATTTTGTTGAAAATGAGTGGAAGTCATTTAATAAAAATGTGTGGACGCATACCTCATCACCGGAGTCTGCGACATCCAGAAAGGTTTTAAAAATTACTATGAACACATTTTGTTTGACGAAATACTAAGACGCACACAATGTGCGTGTATTTTATTTACAACATGGAGAACCGAAGAGTTACAATAAAAGGAGAGAGAATCCCGACAGTAAAAGGGTTTTGGAAAGGGGCAGATAACCCTATAGCAATTGAATATATATCAACACTCCTCCTCAATTGCTGACAGTCTGCATTATAGTTTATGGAGTCCCAAAAGTTCCCTGAGCCTTACAAACTGTGTGCTTCCAAGTCCTTTAGTTAGCAGGTCGGCTACCATCTCTTTACTTGGACAGTATTCGAGCTTAACAGTTTCCCGCTCGACCAGTTCTCGAACATAGTGGAACTTTATGTCCACATGTTTGACCCTTCCATGATACTGTGGACTCCTTGCCATACATATGGTTGACTGGTTGTCCTCATATATAAGAGTTGGTGTTACTGGAGATCCTAGCAAGGCACTTTGAAGATTCTGCAACCAAACAGCCTCCTGTGCTGTACTTGCCAATGCCATGTACTCAGCTTCGGCTGTTGATAGAGCAACACAGGTTTGACTTTTGCTTCTCAAGCTGACTGCCGCACCACTCAGCTTAAAAACATATCCAGATGTTGATCTGCGATCATCCAAATTACCAGCCCAGTCAGCATCGGAGTACCCCAGGAGATTGGTGGCTTTCTTCTTGTCATAAAGTAAACCATATCCTTGTGTACCGTTTAAGTACCGGAGGATATGTTTCACAGCCTTCCAGTGTTCCATTGTAGGTTGAGAGCAGAATCTCGAAACATTTCCAACGGCATGAGCAATATCCGGTCGTGTCCTTGTCGACAGGTACAATAGGCTCCCAACTGCAGACTGATACAACTCTTTGTTGACCAGTTTACTTGTTTCCGTTGCCTTCGTCAATTTTGTTCCGGGATCAATTGGAGTAGACACAGGTTTGGAATTCTCCATCTGGAACTTTCTCAAGACATCTGCTGTGTATGTAGGCTGTCCAATCCATATTTTTCCTGCTTCGGGATAAATAATCTTCACACCCAAAAAATGGTGTAGTTTTCCCAAATCTTTTATTTTGAAAATCTTTGATATCGCTTTCATGAAATCTTCAATAAGACTTGTGGATTTACATGCCACAATGATGTCATCAACATAAACAGCTGTTATGAAAATGTCTCCTCCTGAAGATTTTATGTAGATGCAAGGATCACTTTCCAACTGTTTGAAGTCCATCTTCTTCAGCTGACCATGCAGTGCATCATTCCAACATCTTGGGGACTGCTTCAAGCCATAAATACTTCGCTTCAATTTACAAACAAGATGTTCCTTGCCTTTAACTTTGAAACCCTCTGGCTGCCTCATGTAGATTTCCTCCTTCAGCTCTCCATTCAGGAAAGCAGTGGCTATGTCCAATTGATGCAGCTTCGGATCATGCTGTGCTGCTAGTGCAATAACTGTTCGCACCGATTCAAATCTCACAACTGGGCAGAAAGTCTTGTCATAATCGATTCCTTGCTTCTGAAGAAAACCTTGAGCTACAAGTCGAGCTTTATAGTGTTCCATATTACCATCAGCATCGTATTTTCTCTTGAACACCCATTTGCTACCAATAGTTTTTCGTCCACTGGGCAAATTCGTCAGGTCCCATCCTGTATTAGAATGTAAGGAAGAAATTTCGTTATTCATTGCCTTCAACCATTCATTCTTTTCAGGACCAGAAAGTGCTTCCTTCATGGTCAATGGGTCATTTAAGTTATGAGCCATGTAAACCCATTCGTCATACGGATCTGGGGTTTTCTTTAGCCTTGATGATCTTCGGGGTCCTGTTAGCTCTTGTGGGTTGTCCAATTTCTACCAGAAATGGATTTACAATTTCTTTTTTCTCCTGCTCAGCTATTGAACCTGATTCATTGAAGATGGCATCTCTGCTATGGAACACTCTGGATTTTCTGGTATCAAAGAGTCTATACCCTTTTATACCAATCCCGTAACCAAGGAATTTGCACTTCTTTGCTTTTGAGTCCATTTTGAATCTTTCATCCTTCGGTACATGGACAAAAGCATCACATCCAAAAATGCGTAGGTGTTTCACATTAGGCTTACGTCCCTTCAGCACTTCATATGGTGTCATACCTTCTATTGCATTTGTTGGGCTCCGATTTCTAATATACGAAGCCGTTGATAATGCCTCAGCCCAAAATTTCTTAGGCAGCTTAGAATCCGATAGCATTGATCGAACCATCTCCACCAATGTTCGGTTGATCCTCTCTGCAACACCATTTTGTTCTGGCGTTTTTGGAACAGTATACTCGTGCTTAATTCCCTCCTTCTTCAGGTAGTTTTCAAATTCTTTTGAAGTATACTCTCCTCCATTGTCGGTTCGTAAAACCTTTATTTTTACCAGTGAACTTTTCCACCATAGTTTTCCATTCACTGAATTTTTGGGGGACATCTCGTTTGTTTTTGAGCACATATATCCACACAAATCTGGATTTGTCATCAATGAACGTGACAAAATATTCGGCACCACCAAGCGATTTTGCCTCTATCCTTCCACAAACATCGCTATGCACAATTTCAAGAAGCTGAGTTGCTCGCTTTCCTCCAGATTTTGGAAACGATGAACGATGTTTTCCATCCAAGCAAGGCTCACAAAACTTAATTTCCTTGTTTATATTATAGTCAAGGCCAGTAACTAGTTGGTCCTTTACTAGTTTTTGCAAGTTCTTTTCTCCAAGGTGGCCAAAGCGTCTATGCCAAATCTCCTCCTTTGTGTTACCATCTAAACAGGAGTTTGCTGCATGGGTTGATTCATTTATATCAGAACAGTTTAAATAATAAAGGTTCCCAATTTTGGAACCTGTAGCCACCACCTTTTGCTTGTTATTTAAGAATTGACAATTTGAGTCACTGAAGATACAGGTTTTTCCAAATTTAGTGGCTCTGGACACACTCAAAAGATTGTAGGACAATTTAGGAACATATAAGGTCTCATACAACCTGCATTTCTGGTGTTTCCCGTCCGGTACACCCACTTTTAGCTCTATTGTTCCTGTTCCTATTGCCTCAACTGAGAATCCATCACCAAGGGTTATTTCCTCAGCTACGTCCAATTTTCGAAAGTTAGAAAATTTTTCAATATCACTACACATATGACATGATATGATGTTTTTCAATATCACTACACACATGACATGATGTTTTGATGTCATGGCTTTCAATTCCGTACTGTTAATTTCCCTCTCTTTAATTTTGCTTTCTTCATGCAACAAGCGTTCAGTCACTAACACCCATTTAGGAACGTCCTGACTTGCTTCAAGTGCTGTTACCAACATATTATAATCGTCTGGGAGAGTAGCCAGAAGGTGAACAACTCTATCCTCCTCGTCAATGGAATCGCCAATGACAGCCAATTCGTCAAATAATTCCATCATAGTCTTTATGCGTTCATGGACAGAGTCGCCGTCTTTTAATCTAAGGGAGTATAATTTTCTTCTCAGCGCTAGTTTATTTGCCCATGTTTTCTTTTGAAATTGGTCTGCCAATTTCTTCCATACAACTGCAGGGTCGTCAGGGTCTCCAATTAAATACAGTAGTGAGGTTTCTACTGAGAGCACAATAGTCGCTAAAGCCCGGTCTCTTCTCGATAAATATTTCACGTGGGATGCTGGCTCATTTCGTTTGTCCGGAACAATTTCTGTTTCATTAACTATATTCCATAGTCCATCCTTAATTAATGCCATTTTGCATTGAACTTTCCAGGTATTATAGTTTGAACCATTTAGTGGAACCAAGTTGCTTAGTTTTGTTTCCATTGTTATTTAACTTAAAAGAAAAAACAAAAAAAAAAAAACAATACAAAACTTCGACGACAAAAAAAAATCCAAGATGGCGAAAAATTACCACACGTGTTTGCTTCACTATTATTTTCAAGACGTTATCACGTAGACTGGGCCCATAACCAATGTTGAAAATGAGTGGAAGTCGTTTAATAAAAATGTGGGGACACATACCTCATCACCGGAGCCTGCGACATCCAGAAAGGTTTTAAAAATTACTATGAACACATTTTGTTTGACGAAATACTAAGACGCACACAATGTGTGTGTATTTGATTTACAACATGGAGAACCGAAGAGTTACAATAAAAGGGGAGAGAATCCCGACAGTAAAAGGGTTTTGGAAAGGGGCAGATAACCCTATAGCAATTGAATATATATCAACACATTTGAACGTCAAAAACTGCCATTATTTTTGCACCAACCTAATAGAAAAACAAATTTAAAAAGATAAAACGAATATGTTTAAATTCACTGCAGATACTTGAAATATAATAATAGATATTTTAAACAAGTCTTTTTCGTTTTTCCTTCCGAAATAATTAAGCATGAATCGTAATGTTTTCCAATTAAATAATAAGCAATCACGAGGTTGTCTCCTCAGCAACCGACAAGGCTAACATGCTTGCCAGTCGGTTTGCCTCAAACTCCACACTGGACCCTTCCAACCACCCCCTACCTGACTTTCCTATGCGGACAGACGCCACACTAGACGATCTGAAAACCATCCCTGCTCAGGTGCATGCTATCATAAAAAACCTTGACACCTCAAAAGCATGTGGACCCGATCTTATCCCAGCTGTGCTATTAAAAAAGTGCTCAGCCGAAGTAGCTCCAGTTCTCTCCAAACTCTACAACAAATGTCTTAATGAAGCTTGCTTTCCGGGCTGTTGGAAAACTACTTCTGTTGTACCAGTATTCAAGAATTCTGGCGAAAGGACAGACCCATCAAATTATCGCCCCATTAGCCTCCTCCCACTTTTTGCCAAAATATTTGAGACCATAATTAACCATGCTCTAGTCCATCATCTTACAGATGCTAAACTACTGACTGACAAACAATATGGATTTAGACAAGCCCGTTCCACAGCAGACATCCTCACCGTGATCTCTGAACGTATATACCAATCACTGGACAAAGTGGGGGAAGGCAGAGCGGTAGCTCTAGATATATCTAAGGCTTTTGACAGGGTATGGCATGAGGGTCTCCTCAGGAAGATTAGATCTTACAGTATCACTGGTAGAATACTTAACATAATTAAATCCTTCTTAGATAAGAGAAAAATCCAGGTAGTCCTCGACGGTCGCACATCTAAACAATATGATATAAATGCGGGAGTGCCCCAGGGTTCTATCCTTGGACCTCTATTGTTCCTGATATTCATAAATGACCTCCCCGACAACATTGCCTCTGAGATGGGTATATATGCTGATGACACTACACTCTATGGCAGACACGACAGGAAGACGAATGAACACATTTCTAAAGAAATGGCAGAAACACTAGAGGAAGACCTCCAATCTGTAGTGGAATGGGGACAAAAGTGGTTGGTCGCGTTCAATGCTGCCAAGACTAAACTAGTTTCATTCAATAATTACAAGAAACCCTCTCTACCACCAATAGCAATGGCCAACGACTCTTTATCTGAGAGTCCATCTTTCAAACTCCTTGGCCTAACGTTCACAGGAAACATGAGTTGGAACAATTACATTGAAGGCATTGCCAGGGCCGCTGCAAGAAAGGTAGGCTCTCTCTACCGTGCTAGAAAACTACTAACACCCGAAAGTATCCTGTACCTCTATAAGGCCACCATTCGCCCATGTATGGAGTATTGCTGCCACATCTGGGCTGGTGCATCTGCTACTAGTCTCTCGCTCCTTGACAAGGTTCAAAAGAGAGTCGCAAATCTGATAGGCCCTGAACTGGCATCTAAGCTTCAGCCTCTGTCCCATCGACGAAATGTTGCATCACTCTGCCTGTTCTACAAGTATTTTAGTGGTGAATGCTCTGATGAACTGCAATCACTTGTGCCCCCACGACGCGAGCACCCTCGACAAACCCGACAGGCTACTAGATCCCACCCCCACACTGTAGAGGTCCCTAGATGTAAAAGATCTTTTTACTCCAATAGTTTCTTCCCCAGAACCGCAAGACTCTGGAATTTCATTCCAGGTCCCTGCTTCCCCAACAGTACTGACGTGCAGAAGTTCAAGTGTAACGTGAACCGACACCTTGCTGCCCAAATCCCTACATAGTACCCCAGTAGTTGTTACCCCTGATAGTAGCCCCCTACACCAAAGTGGCAATTTGCCTTGTTTGGGGTGAAAATGTAATAAAAAAACAAAAAAAACAAAACAAAAAAACAAACGTTAATTTTCAATATCAATAACGAGCGTATTTTGCAACAGTGAAATCTAAAATGTTTCCACTTCAAAAAAGTTCTTGAAATGAAAAAGCGAACTTTGGTTGTTATTATTTAAAAAAACATAGTTTTGCCTTTACACTTAATATTTATTTTATTAATTCATTATCCTAACTCATTTTATTTAAAAATGTAGTTTAAAACATATTCTAAATAATGATTCCATTTTCTTAACAGTACGGTTCGTTTTGATGACGGGACGTTCGTGACAATTCACCGAAAAACTTTTAATCGCTTCAATTTTTCAACTTTTAAAGTCATTTCCTCAAGCAAAGACAACGATTTTGAGAAAAATATTTCGTGTAGATCTTTTCTATGTCAAACCCCAACTGTCATCACCATTGCCTCACCGGGTTTCACAAATAGATATGCCCTACTGTGTCATGGGTCATAGCAAGTGGTTAGAGTATTTTTTTTTTCTTTTTACAAAGGTAGTCACCACTTATCAAGGCCATAAGGCCACTGGAGGATAGGGGTTAATGGGTATACATTAGTCAATGGGATTATAGCGTAGTAATCATAAGTAGTGGGAATTTTGTATATTGGATTACTTAGGGGGGACGGTTCATCAAGAACTTGTTTACATTGGACTTGAAGACAATCAGATTGTAGTCGGCTGGAAAGCAGGCAAACGGAAGACAATTCCACAGGCGTGCAGTTCTAAGAAAGAAGCTTTGTTCATGGACTCCACTATTTAGGTTTAGGCACAAATAAAAAGTGTGGGAAATTATTGATAGTGGTTTCAGCTAGACGAGTGTTTTTTGTGAAAGTAAGGCGAGATGAGCCCATAGATTGAAGCTCAGACGAGCACTTGCTATGAAAATAACGATAAAGCAGAGACAGGCTCGCAACAACTCTTTTGCGGAATGTTAACAAAGACCCTGCTAATCGACTCTTGACCTCTAGTCTTAAATAGTAGCTTCTTACATCCAAGTAACAGTGTTCCTTGTTTGGGGTGAAAATCGTTAAAAACCAAAAATATTTGTTGTCATTAAACCTGTGTGTTTTTCAATTTTGTTTATGCCAACCACCAGAATTACGTTGTCAATTTCTACTCTCACCAGAATCTCTGTTTTTGCAGAACCCACGTGGGTGGTCTTAATTAGCTTTCATAATTTCTTTAATATTTCTTTTTTTGATTCACAGATACGGATATTAGAAAAAAAAAAAAAAAAAAACTCGTCGGGGACGGTTCATCAAGAACTTGTTTATGATGGACTTGAAGACAATCAGATTTTAGTCAGCTGGAAAGCCGGCAAACGGAACAGAGTTGCACAGGCTTTTCGGAGCGTCCAATATAAAAATACTTGTAAAACAGGCTGAGGGAGATATTACCATGATTGCAATTTGACTCTGTACAAATTCGGAAACATCTGTTGTTTGGTCACATTCCAAACATCTGTCAGCTTTTAATGACATTAAAACTCTTCCCTGTCATCATGAAAAGACAAACGTTTGGAAGGGAATACCGGACAACAATGAACAACAATAACAAAAATAAATCAATCATGTCAACTGTTTTCATGCTTTGAATAAATTAAAAAAAAAAAACTATTATATTGAACTTTTTAATGTCAGAGGGTGGATCATCGAACAAGGCTAAAAAGCATATGAAAAGTCGGAGTATAGACAACAAAACTAAACATTGGTTAATAAAAAAAAATCATATAACAAATAAATGTTACCAAAGGCAAGATACTTCTATCTTTCTGGATAATTTTTTGTGTGTTTTAACGTATTTTAAAGCTTTTATTCAGCTCAAAAACGAGTAGTATCCAATTGGTAAAGTAAACTGACAGCAAGATGACCCGCAACAACATGGCTGTCTGTCTTTGGAGTATCGGTAATGGTTCAAAACTCGAAAAAACAAAAACAAAAAAAAAAAAAAAAAGAAAACTGGCAAGCATAAAGATGTTTCTGTTTTTTTTTGTTTGTTTAAAATAATTGTAATTGTTTTAACGTATTTTAAAGCTTTTATTCAGCTCAAAAAACAAGTAGTGTCCAATTGGTAAAATAAACTGACAAGATGACCGGCAACACCATGACTTTGGAGTATCGGTAATGGTTCAAAACCCGAAAAAAAAAGTGCTGATACAGAAATCCAACCAATAAGTTTCACCGTGATATTTATTGGGTGAATTTCTATCAGTATTTTGTTTTGTTTTCATGATTTGAGTATCAGAGATCCAAGATGAACGACAAAGCAAAAATGAAAAGGTCAGCATAGACAACAAAATTCAAGTGGTCAATAAAAGGTATAGGCACATGCATTACAAGGACGGCACCATTTTCTTTTTAGGTGTGTGTCACTAAACTGTCGCCAGGTGGCACTTCTCAGTCAAAGTACAGAAACTGAACTGGATCTCTGATGCTGCAGGACTCTACATTGTTAGAAAGCCCACAAGAAAACCAAACAAAATAAAAAAATAAATAAATTAAAAACAAAATACAAAACACAACTCCTTCAGGAACTGTCGAAACTGGATGATAAACAGTTAAACCTTGGAGGCAAAGTAAGACCGGAGGATGGAACTGGAGGAAAGACGTCAGCTGTCAAAAGTAAAAACTACCATGGTTACTAGGATAGCGATAAAAAAGGTTAATGTAATTTTCCAGAGACTTGTACCATGACAACAACATGGCAGTCTTTGGAGTGTTGGTAATGGTTCAAAACTTGAAAAATAAACAAAATTACTGATACAGAAATCCAACCAATAAGTGTCACCGTGATATTTATTGAGTGAACTTCTATCAATATTTTGTTTTGTTTTCATGATTGAAGTGAGTATCAGACTTCCAAGATGAACGACAAAGCAGATGAAAAGTTGCCTATATGAAAATTTCCAATTGAGAGAAATTGGAAAGATAAAAAACTTGATAAATGGATGTATTTTATATTTTCATGATTTGAGTATATTTGTTATATTATAAAAATGTTATATTATAAAAACGATATATTATAAAATGTTATATTATAAAAATGTTATATTATAAAAATGATATATTATAAAATGTTATATTATAAAAATGTTATATTACAAAATGTTATATTACAAAATGCTATATTACAAAATGTTATATTATAAGAATGTTATATTATAAAATGTTATATTACAAAATGTTATATTATAAAATGCTATATTACAAAATGTTATATTATAAGAATGTTATATTATAAAATGTTATATTACAAAATGTTATATTATAAAAATGGTATATTACAAAATGTTATATTACAAATAGTTATATTAAAAATGTTATATTACAAAATGTTATATTATAAAAATGTTATATTACAAAAAGTTATATTATAAAAATGTTATATTACAAAATGTTATATTATAAAAATGTTATATTACAAAATGATATATTATAAAATGTTATATTATAAGAATGTTATATTATAAAATGTTATATTATAAAATGTTATATTACAAATAGTTATATTAAGAATGTTATATTACAAAATGTTATATTATAAAAATGTTATATTACAAAAAGTTATATTATAAAAATGTTATATTACAAAATGTTATATTATAAAAATGTTATATTACAAAATGATATATTATAAAATGTTATATTATAAGAATGTTATATTATAAAATGTTATATTACAAAATGTTATATTACAAAATGCTATATTACAAAATGTTATATTATAAGAATGTTATATTATAAAATGTTATATTACAAAATGTTATATTATAAAATGCTATATTACAAAATGTTATATTATAAGAATGTTATATTATAAAATGTTATATTACAAAATGTTATATTATAAAAATGTTATATTACAAAATGTTATATTACAAATAGTTATATTAAAAATGTTATATTATAAAAATGTTATATTACAAAAATGTTATATTACAAAAAGTTATATCACAAAATGTAATATTACAAAATTTTATATCACAAAAATGTTATATTACAAAAATGTTATATTACAAAATGTTATATCATAAAATGTTATATTGAAAAATGATATATCATTAAAATGTTATATCACAAAAATGTAATATTACAAAATGTTATATTAAAATATTGTTATATTACAAAATGTTATATCACAAAATAGAATATTACAAAATGTTATATCACAAAATGGTATATTACAAAATGTTATATTATAAAAATGTTATATTATAAAAATGTTATATTACAAAATGTTATATTAAAAAATGTTATATTACAAAATGTTATATTACAAAATGTTATATCACAAACATGTTATATTACAAAATGTTATATTACAAACATGTTATATTGAAAAATGTTATATAACAATATGTTATATCACAAAATGTTATATCACAAAATGTCATATTACAAAATGTTATATCACAAAATGTTATATAACAAAAATGTTATATTACAAAATTTTATATTACAAAATATTATATTACAAAATGTTATATTACAAAAATGTTATATCACAAAATGTTATATTACAAAATGTTATATTACAAAAATGCTATATCACAAAATGTTATATTACAAAATGTTTTATGAAAAATGTTATATTACAAAATGTTATATCAAAATTATATATTACAAAAATGTAATATTACAAAATGGTATATTACAAAATGGTATATTACAAAAATGTTATATTACAAAAATGCTATATTACATAATCTTATATTACAAAATTTTATATTACAAAATGTTATATTACAAAAATGTTATATTACAAAATGGTTTATTACAAAATGTTATATTATAAAAATGTTCTATTATAAAAATGTTATATTACAAAATGTTATATTAAAAAATGTTATATTACAAAATGTTATATTACAAAATGTTATATCACAAAAGGTTATATTACAAAATGTTATATTACAAAATGTTATATTACAAAAATGTTATATTACAAAATGTTATATCACAAAAATGTTATATTACAAAATGTTATATTACAAAATGTTATATCACAAAATGTTATATTACAAAAATGTTATATTACAAAAATGTTATATTACACAATGTTATATTACAAAATATTATATTACAAAATGTTATATTACAAAAATGTTATATTACAAAAATGTTATATCACAAAATGTTATATTACAAAAATGTTATATTACAAAATGTTATATTACAAAATGTTATATTACAAAAATGTTATATCACAAAATTTTATATTACAAAATGTTATATTAACAAATGTTATATTACAAAAATGTTATATTAAAAAAATGTTATATTACAAAATGTTATATTACGAAAATGTTATATCACAAAATGTTATATTACAAAATGTTATATTAAAAAATGTTATATTACAAAATGGTATATCACAAAATGTTATATTACAAAAATGTTATATTACAAAATGTAATATTACAAAATGTTATATTACAAAAATGTTATGTTACAACATGTTATATTACAAAATGTTATATTACAACATGTTATATTACAAACTGTTATATCACAAAATGTTATATTAGAAAATATTATATTACAAAATGTAATATTAAAAAATGGTTTATTACAAAAATGTTATATTACAAAAATGCTATATTACAAAATGTTATATTACAAAATGTTATATCACAAAAATGTTATATTACAAAATGTTATATCAAAAAAATGTTATATTACAAAATGTTATATTATAAAGGATTATATCACAAAATGTTATATCACAAAATGTTATATTACAAAATGTTATATTATAAATTCTTATATTACAAAATGTTATATCACAAAATGTTATATTACAAAATGTGATATTACAAACATGTTATATTGAAAAATGTTATATAACAATATGTTATATCACAAAATGTTATATCACAAAATGTCATATTACAAAATGTTATATCACAAAATGTTATATAACAAAAATGTTATATTACAAAATTTTATATTACAAAATATTATATTACAAAATGTTATATTACAAAAATGTTATATCACAAAATGTTATATTACAAAATGTTATATTACAAAAATGCTATATCACAAAATGTTATATTACAAAATGTTTTATGAAAAATGTTATATTACAAAATGTTATATCAAAATTATATATTACAAAAATGTAATATTACAAAATGGTATATTACAAAATGTTATATTACAAAAATGTTATATTACAAAAATGCTATATTACATAATCTTATATTACAAAATGTTATATTACAAAATGTTATATTACAAAAATGTTATATTACAAAATGGTTTATTACAAAATGTTATATTATAAAAATGTTCTATTATAAAAATGTTATATTACAAAATGTTATATTAAAAAATGTTATATTACAAAATGTTATATTACAAAATGTTATATCACAAAATGTTATATTACAAAATGTTATATTACAAAATGTTATATTACAAAAATGTTATATTACAAAATGTTATATCACAAAAATGTTATATTACAAAATGTTATATTACAAAATGTTATATCACAAAATGTTATATTACAAAAATGTTATATTACAAAAATGTTATATTACACAATGTTATATTACAAAATATTATATTACAAAATGTTATATTACAAAAATGTTATATTACAAAAATGTTATATCACAAAATGTTATATTACAAAAATGTTATATTACAAAATGTTATATTACAAAATGTTATATTACAAAAATGTTATATCACAAAATTTTATATAACACAATGTTATATTAACAAATGTTATATTACAAAAATGTTATATTACAAAAATGTTATATTACAAAATGTTATATTACAAAAATGTTATATCACAAAATGTTATATTACAAAATGTTATATTAAAAAATGTTATATTACAAAATGGTATATCACAAAATGTTATATTACAAAAATGTTATATTACAAAATGTAATATTACAAAATGTTATATTACAAAAATGTTATGTTACAACATGTTATATTACAAAATGTTATATTACAAAATGTTATATTACAAACTGTTATATCACAAAATGTTATATTAGAAAATATTATATTACAAAATGTAATATTAAAAAATGGTTTATTACAAAAATGTTATATTACAAAAATGCTATATTACAAAATGTTATATTACAAAATGTTATATCACAAAAATCTTATATTACAAAATGTTATATCAAAAAAATGTTATATTACAAAATGTTATATTATAAAGGATTATATCACAAAATGTTATATCACAAAATGTTATATCACAAAATGTTATATTACAAAATGTTATATTACAAATTCTTATATTACAAAATGTTATATCACAAAATGTTATATTACAAAATGTGATATTACAAACATGTTATATTGAAAAATGTTATATAACAATATGTTATATCACAAAATGTTATATCACAAAATGTCATATTACAAAATGTTATATCACAAAATGTTATATAACAAAAATGTTATATTACAAAATTTTATATTACAAAATATAATATTACAAAATGTTATATTACAAAAATGTTATATCACAAAATGTTATATTACAAAATGTTATATTACAAAAATGCTATATCACAAAATGTTATATTACAAAATGTTTTATGAAAAATGTTATATTACAAAATGTTATATCAAAATTATATATTACAAAAATGTAATATTACAAAATGGTATATTACAAAATGTTATATTACAAAAATGTTATATTACAAAAATGCTATATTACATAATCTTATATTACAAAATGTTATATTACAAAATGTTATATTACAAAAATGTTATATTACAAAATGGTTTATTACAAAATGTTATATTATAAAAATGTTCTATTATAAAAATGTTATATTACAAAATGTTATATTAAAAAATGTTATATTACAAAATGTTATATTACAAAATGTTATATCACAAAATGTTATATTACAAAATGTTATATTACAAAATGTTATATTACAAAAATGTTATATTACAAAATGTTATATCACAAAAATGTTATATTACAAAATGTTATATTACAAAATGTTATATCACAAAATGTTATATTACAAAAATGTTATATTACAAAAATGTTATATTACACAATGTTATATTACAAAATATTATATTACAAAATGTTATATTACAAAAATGTTATATTACAAAAATGTTATATCACAAAATGTTATATTACAAAAATGTTATATTACAAAATGTTATATTACAAAATGTTATATTACAAAAATGTTATATCACAAAATTTTATATTACAAAATGTTATATTAACAAATGTTATATTACAAAAATGTTATATTACAAAAATGTTATATTACAAAATGTTATATTACAAAAATGTTATATCACAAAATGTTATATTACAAAATGTTATATTAAAAAATGTTATATTACAAAATGGTATATCACAAAATGTTATATTACAAAAATGTTATATTACAAAATGTAATATTACAAAATGTTATATTACAAAAATGTTATGTTACAACATGTTATATTACAAAATGTTATATTACAAAATGTTATATTACAAACTGTTATATCACAAAATGTTATATTAGAAAATATTATATTACAAAATGTAATATTAAAAAATGGTTTATTACAAAAATGTTATATTACAAAAATGCTATATTACAAAATGTTATATTACAAAATGTTATATCACAAAAATCTTATATTACAAAATGTTATATCAAAAAAATGTTATATTACAAAATGTTATATTATAAAGGATTATATCACAAAATGTTATATCACAAAATGTTATATCACAAAATGTTATATTACAAAATGTTATATTATAAATTCTTATATTACAAAATGTTATATCACAAAATGTTATATTACAAAATGTGATATTACAAACATGTTATATTGAAAAATGTTATATAACAATATGTTATATCACAAAATGTTATATCACAAAATGTCATATTACAAAATGTTATATCACAAAATGTTATATAACAAAAATGTTATATTACAAAATTTTATATTACAAAATATAATATTACAAAATGTTATATTACAAAAATGTTATATCACAAAATGTTATATTACAAAATGTTATATTACAAAAATGCTATATCACAAAATGTTATATTACAAAATGTTTTATGAAAAATGTTATATTACAAAATGTTATATCAAAATTATATATTACAAAAATGTAATATTACAAAATGGTATATTACAAAATGTTATATTACAAAAATGTTATATTACAAAAATGCTATATTACATAATCTTATATTACAAAATGTTATATTACAAAATGTTATATTACAAAAATGTTATATTACAAAATGGTTTATTACAAAATGTTATATTATAAAAATGTTCTATTATAAAAATGTTATATTACAAAATGTTATATTAAAAAATGTTATATTACAAAATGTTATATTACAAAATGTTATATCACAAAATGTTATATTACAAAATGTTATATTACAAAATGTTATATTACAAAAATGTTATATTACAAAATGTTATATCACAAAAATGTTATATTACAAAATGTTATATTACAAAATGTTATATCACAAAATGTTATATTACAAAAATGTTATATTACAAAAATGTTATATTACACAATGTTATATTACAAAATATTATATTACAAAATGTTATATTACAAAAATGTTATATTACAAAAATGTTATATCACAAAATGTTATATTACAAAAATGTTATATTACAAAATGTTATATTACAAAATGTTATATTACAAAAATGTTATATCACAAAATTTTATATTACAAAATGTTATATTAACAAATGTTATATTACAAAAATGTTATATTACAAAAATGTTATATTACAAAATGTTATATTACAAAAATGTTATATCACAAAATGTTATATTACAAAATGTTATATTAAAAAATGTTATATTACAAAATGGTATATCACAAAATGTTATATTACAAAAATGTTATATTACAAAATGTAATATTACAAAATGTTATATTACAAAAATGTTATGTTACAACATGTTATATTACAAAATGTTATATTACAAAATGTTATATTACAAACTGTTATATCACAAAATGTTATATTAGAAAATATTATATTACAAAATGTAATATTAAAAAATGGTTTATTACAAAAATGTTATATTACAAAAATGCTATATTACAAAATGTTATATTACAAAATGTTATATTACAAAATGTGATATTACAAAATGTTATATTACAAAATGTTATATCACAAAATGTTATATCACAAAAATGTTATATTACAAAATGTTATATCACAAAATGTTATATTATAAAGGATTATATCACAAAATGTTATATCACAAAATGTTATATTACAAAATGTTATATTATAAAAATATTATATCACAAAATGTTATATTACAAAAATGTTATATTACAAAAATGTTATATTACAAAATATTATATTTAAAAATATTATATTACAAAATGTTATATCACAAAATGTTATATTACAAAAATGTTATATTACTAAATATTATATTACAAAAATATTATATTACAAAAATCTTTTATTACAAAATGTTATATTACAAAATGTTATATTACAAAATGTTATATTATAAAAATGTTATATTATGTTACATTACAAAATGTTATTTTACAAAAATGTTATATCACAAAATGTTGTTTTACAAAATGTTATATAACAAAATGGTATATCATAAAATTTTATATTACAAAAATGTTATATTACAAAATGTAATATTACAAAATGTTATATTACAAAAATGTTATGTTACAACATGTTATATTACAAAATGTTTTATTACAAAAATGTTATATTACAAAATGTTATATTACAAAATGTTATATTATAAATTGTTATATTACAAAATGTTATATCACAAAATGTTATATTATAAAAATATTATATCACAAAATGTTATATTACAAAAATGTTATATTACAAAATATTATATTTCAAAAATATTATATTACAAAATGTTATATCACAAAATGTTATATTACAAAAATGTTATATTACTAAATATTATATTACAAAAATATTATATTACAAAAATCTTTTATTACAAAATGTTATATTACAAAATGTTATATTACAAAATGTTATATTATAAAAATGTTATATTATGTTATATTACAAAATGTTATATTACAAAAATGTTATATCACAAAATGTTATTTTACAAAATGTTATATAACAAAATGGTATATCACAAAATTTTATATTACAAAAATGTTATATTACAAAATGTAATATTACAAAATGTTAAATTACAAAAATGTTATGTTACAACATGTTATATTACAAAATGATATATTACAAAATGTTATATTACAAAAATGTTATATTACAAAATGTTATATTACAAAATGTTATATAAAAAATGTTATATTTCAAAATGTTATATTACAAAATGTTATATTACAAAATGTTATATTAAAAATGTTATATTACAAAATGTTATATTAAAAATGTTATATTACAAAAATGTTATATTACAAAATGTAATATTACAAAATGTTATATTACAAATATGTTATATTACAAAAATATTATATTACAAAATGTTATATCACGAAATGTTATATCTCAAAAATCTTATATTACAAAATGTTGTATCAAAAAATGTTATATTACAAAATGTTATATTACAAAACATTATATCACAAAATGTTATATTACAAAATGTTATATTACAAAATGTTATATTACAAAAATGTTATATTACAAAAATGTTATATTACAAAATTTTATATCACCAAATGTTATATAAAAAATGTTATATTACAAAATTTTATATTACAAAATTTTATATTACAAAATGTTATATTATAAATTGTTATATTACAAAATTTTATATTACAAAATGTTATATTATAAAATGTTATATCACAAAATGCTATAATAAAAATGTTATATTACAAAATGTTATAGTAAAAAATGTTATATCACAAAATGTTATATTACAAAATGTTATATTATAAAAATATTATGTCTCAAAATGTTATATTACAAAAATGTTATATCACAAAATATTATATTTCAAAAATATTATATTATGAAATGTTATATCACAAAATGTTATATTACAAAAAATTTATATTACTAAATATTATATTACAAAAATATTTTATTACAAAATTTTATATTACAAAATGTTATATTACAGAAATGTTATATTACAAAAATATTATATTACAAAATGTTATATTACAAAATGTTATGTTTATTTTATTTTTATTTCGGACTATTAGTCTCATCTTTATTAGTTGTTGTTTGTTTGTTTTTATTGGTTCACAACGTTTCGGCCAACTTCCTCTGGCCTTCGTCAGGTGGTAACCGCGACGGATAGGAACTTCGAATCTCCTAACTGCATTCTCAGCCATCACTGCCATCCGTAGTTGTCGTCGTCTCACCACATTTTTGATCAATTACCTCTGGCACGCTTTGGGTGGGATTGAAACCGCTATCTTCAGACAATGTTCATCTGGAACCGTAGAGATTCAACGTCTCTATCAACTGCGCCACGGGCCCCGAAGGGCGATCAAGGTTGGATTCTTTGATCTTATAAATCCACATTTATTCATTATCTGATCTTCCATAGTCGTGAACCAATAAAAACAAACAAACAACAACTAATAAAGATGAGACTAATAGTCCGAAATAAAAATAAAATAAACATAAAAATGCTCATCTCAAAAATAAAAAATTCCAATTAAGGAATAATATATATATATACCAATCGGTACGGACCCGACTATGGAAGATCAGATAATGAATAAATGTGGATTTATAAGATCAAAGAATCCAACCTTGATCGCCCTTCGGGGCCCGTGGCGCAGTTGATAGAGACGTTGAATCTCTACGGTTCCAGATGAACATTGTCTGAAGATAGCGGTTTCAATCCCACCCAAAGCGTGCCAGAGGTAATTGGTCAAAAATGTGGTGAGACGACAACAACTACGGATGGCAGTGATGGCTGAGAATGCAGTTAGGAGATTCGAAGTTCCTATCCGTCGCGGTTACCACCTGACGAAGGCCAGAGGAAGTTGGCCGAAACGTTGTGAACCAATAAAAACAAACAAACAACAACTAATAAAGATGAGACTAATAGTCCGAAATAAAAATAAAATAAACATAAAAATGCTCATCTCAAAAATAAAAAATTCCAATTAAGGAATAATATATATATATATACAAAATGTTATATTATAATATGTTATATTACAAAATATTATATTACAAAAATGTTATATTACAAAATGTTATATTACAAAAATATTATATTACAAAATGTTATATCACAAAATTTTACATTAGTAAAAAGTTATATTACAAAAATGTTATATTACAAAACGTTATATCCCAAAATGTTATATTATAAAAATGTTATATTACAAAACTGTCATATTACAAAATGTTATATTACAAAATGTTATATCACAAAATGTTTTATTACAAAATGTTATATTACAAAATATTTTATTACAAAAATTTTATATTATAAAATGTTGTATTACAAAAATGGTATATCACAAAATGTTATATTACAAAATGTTATATTACAATAAAATGATATATAACAAAATGTTATATCACAAAATGTTATATTATAAAATGTTATATTACAAAATGTTGTATTATAAAAATGTTATATTACAAAAATGTTATATTATAAAATGTTATATTACAAAAATGTTATATTATAAAATGTTATATTACAAAATTTTATATTACAAAATGTTATATTACAAACATGAGCATATGGAAGCAAGAAAGACAAACGAAGAAGTTTAGTTTAAACTTTTATTCGCGGTCAATGCGATCAATGATCAGGGAAGCGATAAAAAAGGTTAATATTATTGTCTAGAGGCTTGTACCATGACAACAACATGGCCGTCTTCGGAGTGTTGGTAATGGTTCAAAACTTGAAAAATAAACAGAATTACTGATATAGAAATCCAACCAATAAGTGTCAGCGTGTTATTTATTGAATTTCTATTGTTGAAATTTTAATAAAAGAAATAATTTTTATTTATTTTTGTATACACACACATTCAACATCTTTTTTTATTTATTTTTGTATACACACACATTCAACATATTTTTGTATACACACACATTCAACATCTCGCCATTTGGGGAAAAGAACGCACTCTTTGACCGGCCTTTGCAGGTCACTTCCATCATCATCGTTATAATTCTCTTCCAGCAGTCTGGAGGGGTGGGGGTGGGGAGAAGGAAAGTGTGCTAGTTGACACGGTTAATATTCGGATTAAAAATTGTTATAAAAATAAATACAATTTAGGCGCGCAGTATGATTATGATTATGTTGGCGCGTGAAAAATAAAAAAATAACTCCCACGCAAATTCCGGCGTGGCCTTATATATTAAATCGACTCAAAACGAGCGGACGTAGTACAGAGCACCCCACGTGATGTTTCCGTCCAATGGGATTTCTCCAAGGACATTTTTCTAAACTTTTCTTCTTAAGCTCGCCGGGAGCCGGTCCAAATAGTATTTAAGCACACACAAACATCAAATCTCTGTCTCAACTGCATTTTCATTCGGACGTTCCACGTGTGTTACTATCACTCTTCCATTTACATCGCTCCGCGCGCTTCATACAATTTCACAGGCGAGCATTACCTATTGCCTCTCTTAACATGTTTAACAATTGAACAGTTCAACAAAAAAAGATATTCTCCTTTTTTTTATACGAACACTTAAAAAGGACTTCTGAACTCATAATAAAGAGAATTATATTTTATTTGTTAATGGTTGGTTTCGGTGAATAAACCTCCGTTTGTTTTGCATGTAAGTCTTCTTCTTTTTATTTTTATTTATTTGTGGAGGAAGTTAGTTCCTAAAAGGGCCTGACGACCCCCACAAAAGGGCCTTTGCCCATTTTCATTAGTTCGAGTATTCACTGCCTGGGAGGAGGAGGAGGAGGTGTTATTTCGGCTCCGTCAAAAGGATTCTTGACGTTAAATTCTACGTTTTTTTCTCTCCTCCTTTAGAGAAAGACATTTGTTTAGAACTCCATTGGGAGGTACAAAACTTTTAACGTTATTTTATTCTCAGTCGTTAAAAAACAATTAGTTTCTTATGACTGAAAAATTAGTACAAGTTATTAAAAGGCAAACAAGAGTCTTACAACTGGTATATTATTAGTCTCAAAGTATTAACGAAAGAAACCGGCGTGTTTTGAGGAGTACTTTTCTGTAAAGAACAAAAATTAATTTCGCCGACGAGACGAGCAGAATATCGGCCATAGAAAGAAAATTCCCTCTTTGTTCTAGGAACTTGAAAGATTTTTCAACCGAAGTTTCCTTCAGAAAGGAAATCTTCCATAATACAAGAATTTACCCCGTATTTGTACATATAAAGCCTACCAAAGCGGATTTATGGTCTTCTCTCCCCTTTGACTTAAAAGGTATATGAGCTTTCACAAAGGGAAAATACTTCTTTCTCTCATTTTAGGTCAAAGAAACTTTTTATTTGTGATTCCTTTCAAAAAAAAAAAAAGAAGAACATTTTGTTAAAATGACTGAATTCAAAACAAGGATTGTTTTCCGTTTTTTATATGTTCTTTCTTTCAGCCTTTCTTGCAAGTAAGGATTGACGTCTTTTTTTGGTAGTTTTTAAAATGTATTTTTAAATGTTTAAAGCGGCGTTATGGTTTTCTGTTTCTTTCCTTTGCATTTAAAGGTATCTGAGCCTTCTCAAAGTAAAAATAATTTTAATTCTATCTCCCATTTAAGGTCAAAGAAACTTTTTCTTTGTGATTCCTTTTTGAAAAAAAAACATATTGTCAAAGAAAGACTGAAAATTTCGTTAAAAGAAAGACTGAATTTAAACAAGGACTGTTTTCTGTTTTTATATGTTTCAGCCTTTCTTGCAAGAATTGTCTTTTTTGTTTTATGTTTTTATGCATATTTAATTGTTTCTTAAGGTTTTTTTAACCCCAGACTTCGGAAATAAAGGCAATTGATAACTTTTTGTTTTAATAAACTTGGATCATTTTAAACACATTCCGTTCTGTATTTCTTTTGTTCATTTCTATTAATTTCCATTCTCCAACAAATTTGGTTAAAATGTTGTTTTTTTTTCCTTTTTTTTCTTCTTTCATTTTTGTTACCATGAAAAACGGATTTTGGTGAGGAACCCCAAATCCCGTTACTATCAATATTTTGTTTTATGTTCATGATTTAAGTGAGTATCAGAGATCCAAGATGAACAACAAAGTAGATGAAAAAGTCACGTATAATACGATTTCAAACCACTTGAGAGAGATTGAAAAGACAAAAAAAATTTTGATAAATGAGTGTGTTATGTTACAAAAATATTATGTTACAAAAATGTCATGTTACAAAAATGTCATGTTACAAAAATGTTATGTTACAAAAATGTTATGCTACAAAAATGTCATGTTATAAAAATATGTTACAAAAATATTATGTTACAAAAATGAGCATATGGAATTAAGCAGGGCAAAGGAGGAAGTTTAATTCAAACTTTTATTCAGGGTCGGTGGGATCGTAGGAGGTGGCATTGGTTTATTAGGTGGTGGCAGAGGCGGTGACAGCTGCTTGGACTAAATATTGCAGTCAGTCGACAGACTCTTGGGGGTCGGTGTGAAAGAAGAGGTAGCATGGAAAGCTAATGCACGTGTCATCTGGGGTGGGGTTGATGACGGCTGGCTGCTGCTGATGCTATGGCTAGGGCTGCTGACATTGTTTTAGGTGAGGTTAACAATGGCTGGCTGCTGCTGATGCTGTTGCTAGGGCTGCTGCTGATATTGTTTTATATGAGGTTAACAATGGCTGGCTGCTGATGATGATGTAGATAGGGCTGCTGCTGATATTGTTTTAGGTGAGGTTAACAATGGCTGGCTGCTGCTGATGCTGTGGCTAGGACTGCTGCTGGTGTTGGTTTAGGTGAGGTTAACAATCGCTGGCTGCTGCTGCTGCTGCTGCTTAGGCTGCTGCTGATATTGTTTTAGGTGAGGTTAACAATGGCTGGCTGCTAATGATGCTGTGGCTAGGAGTGCTGCTGGTGTTGGTTTAGGTGGGGTTAGCAATCGCTGGCTGCTGATGCTGCAGCTGCTAGGGCTGCTGCTGATATGGTTTTAGGTAAGGTTAACAATGGCTGGCTGCTAATGATGCTGTGGCTAGGACTGCTGCTGGTGTTGGTTTAGGTGAGGTTAACAATGGTTGACTGCTGCTGATGCTGTAGCTAGGGCTGATGTTGATATTGTTTTAGGTGAGGTAAACAATGGCTGGCTTCTGCTGATGCTGTGGTTAGGGCTGCTGCTGATATTGTTTTAGGTGAGGTTGCAATGGCTGGCTACTGCTGATGCTGTGGCTAGGACTTCTGCTGGTGTTGTTTTAGGTAAGGTTAACAATGGCTGGCTGCTGATGATGATGTAGCTAGGGCTGCTGCTGATATTGTTTTAGGTGAGGTTAACAATGGCTTGCTGCTGCTGATGCTGTGGCTAGGGCTACTGCTGATATTGTTTTAGGCGAGGTTAACAATGACTGGCTGCTGCTGATGCTGTGGCTAGGACTGCTGCTGGTGTTGGTTTAGGTGAGGTGAACAATCGCTAGCTGCTGCTGCTGATGCTGTTGCTAGGACTGCTGCTGATATTGTTTTAGGTGAGGTTAACAATGGCTAGCTGCTGCTGATTGTGTGACTAGGATTGCTGCTGATATTGTTTTAAGTGAGGTTAACAATAACTGGCTGCTGCTGATTCTTTGGCTAGGACTGCTGCTGATATTGTTTCGGTTAAGTTAACAATGGCTGGCTGCTGCTGATGCTGTGGCTCGGGCTGCTGCTGCTGATATTGTTTTAGGTGAGGTTAACAATGGCTGGCTGCTGCTGATTGTGTGGCTAGAATTGCTGCTGATATTTTTTTTAAGTGAGGATAACAATGGCTGGCTGCTGCTGATGCTGTAGCTAGGACTGCTGCTGATATTGTTTTAGGTGAGTTTAACAATGGCTGGCTGCTGCTGATTGTGTGGCTAGAATTGCTGCTGATATTGTTTTAAGTGAGGATAACAATGGCTGGCTGCTGCTGATGCTGTAACTAGGGCTGCTGCTTATTGTTTTAGGTGTGATTTACAATGGCTGGTTTCTGCTGATGCTGTGGCTGGGACTGCTGCTGATATTGTTTTAGGTGAGGTTAACAATGGCTGGCTGCTGCTGATGCTGTAGATAGGGCTGCTGCTGATATTTTTTAGGGGAGGTTTACAATGGCTGGCTGCTGCTGATGCTGTGGCTAGGGCTGCTGCTGATATTGTTTTAGTTGAGGTTAACAATGCCTGGCTGCTGCTGATGCTGTTGCTAGGACTGCTGCTGATATTTTTGTAGGTGAGGTTAACAATGGCTGGCTGCTGCTAATGCTGTGGCTAGGGCTGCTGTTGATATTGTTACGATGTGTCGGTGATGGTGGGGTCAGTGGCAGGGACGTCAATCAGCTGCTTAGAGTTAGGATAGCAGTTGGTCGGCAGACTCTTGGGAGTCGGTGACTAAGAAGATGAGCATGGACAGGTGCTGCAGGTGTCATCTGGGTTGAGGTTTGTGACGGCTGGCTGCTGCTGATGCTATGGCTTGGGTTGTTGCTGGGATTGCAGCGTCTGTGGGAAACCTCACTGCTTTACGATCTAGCCTATTCTGCCTGGTTATGGCTTGCGAGCATAGTTGAAGACATGATTGCTTCGGGCGTTGATATGTTGCTGTCGTTTTAGACTTGTGTTAGTTTCATGTCTTAACGTGCAGCAGCAAGTCATCAATTTGGTGGGGTGGGTCATCAATTTGGGGGGGGGCATGTTCACTTGTCCATATCAGATTTATGCGGATAAACTTGTGAATGTATTCGCTTAAGAATAATGTTCTCATAATGTTCCATGGGTTAATTATTTGCCTCGATATATGTGCAGGAGGGTTGTTGGCTGTGATGTCCATATTTCAAACTTCTTTTTATGTTGAATAGTTCTGTCTGGTTCTCTTGCTGGGATAACTTGCGAATTATGCTGCTGATGTGTGACCTCATGTAGCAGAACCCAATCTGATCTCTCCCCTGGTCACATCCAGTCAGTCTTCAATCGTTGTTGGGTGTTTATCAGTCCTTAAGTCGAGGGTTGATATGCCGTTTGTTCTGCAGGCTGCTCGTCCACTGAAAAATCAGTAACTCAACAGTTCATAGTCCGGCAGCAAAAGATAAATCAGTTTCACAAAAATTAAAAAAACAAACTTCGTTCTTTTTTATACTAATTATTCAGTCCCCCTCCCCCAAATACATACACTTCTCTTCAGTTGTTGGGTGGTAGCAGGTGAGAGGCAGAGGAGGAGAGGTAGGGGCGACTCTTCTCTCAAGTGAATTCCAGAAAACTTAGCTCCAAACTGAAAACTTCCCCGGCGTAAGGACTTTAATAGTCGTGGATGGTGTGGGTTTGAGAGTTGTTCGATCCCCGTTTCGGCAAATGGTCTCGCTTTATCCCTCGACGGGGCTTTCTCTAGTTGGTTAATTAGCCAACCTACCCCTACATAATAATTAGGGATATTTTTCACAGGATTGTGTGAAACATAATTTTCCCATGACAATAAATGTTAATCCGCTGACCCCAGGTCACATGTGAAGACAAAATATGTCTAGTTTGATTTTTCTCAATTTCAGCAAGTTATTCGTTATTATCAAGTCATTTCTCTAGTTGATATTTAATTCATATCATTTTATTGTTATTTCCATGGCAAGTGCTTGTCTGAGCTCCAATCTCTGGTCCTCCCTCACCAATCTTTCATGAAAAACACCCATCTAGCTGAAACCACTGTCAATAATTTTCTCCACTCCTTATTTGTACCAAAATCAAAATGTTGATTCCAATTTATCAAATCTCCATTACTAACGATTACTACGATATTATCCCATTGATTACTGTACATGCTTATCCTCGAGTGGCCACCGGGCCTTGATAAGTGGTGACTCCCATGCAAAAAAGAAAAAAAAATATCAGGTCATCTGCTGCTGACCAGGATAGCTTTTATGCAAAAGTCTCAATCAGGTTCCAATTTCACCCTTTAATGTTGCCATTTGCTCCCCTCTAAGGGGTTGGGTTACAGATGTAGACACAGAAAAAAAAAGCCTTAACGCTCTCGGGTCAGATTCAAAACCCCAGTAGACACAACATAACTATAATCGTTTTTATCAATTTCTGTCCCTGCACTCATTCGTTATACATTCAATTTCTTTTTACGAGAATGGTAATTCAGTGGGTGAGAGGCAAAGTAGGAGAGTTGGGGGGGGAGGCGACTCTTCTCTCAAGTGGATTCCAGAAAACCTAGCTCCAAACTGAAAACCTTACTGGTGTAACAGTTTTAATAGTTGAGGATGGCGTGGGTTTCAGAGTTGTTCGATCCCCCCCTTTCGGCAAATCATCTCGCTTTATCCCTCAACGGAGATTTCTCTCGACAAAACATATCTAGTTTTGTTTTTCTCAATTTCAGCAAGTTATTCGTTATTATCAGCTTGAAGTCATTTCTGTATTTAATATATAATTCACATCATTTTATCGTTATTTCCATGGCAAGTGCTCGTCTGAGCTCCAATCTATGGTCCCCTCTTGCCAAACTTTCATGAAAAACACCCGTCTAGCTGAAACCACTGCCAGTAATTTTTCCCACTCTTTATCCGTGCCTAAATCAAAACGTAGATTCCATGAACAAAGCTTTTCTCTTAGAAGTGCACGCCTGTGGAACTCTCTTCCGTTTGCCTGTTTCCTACCCGACTACAACTTGGACTAAAAAGATAAGATGAGACTAGTAGTCCGAAATAAAATAAAATTAACATACAATGCTCATCTAAAAAATAAAAAAAATTCCAATAAGGAATAATATATATATATACAACTTGGATGTTTTCAAGTCCAACATAAACAAATTCCTGATAAACCGCCCCCTTAAGTAAGACACTTTATCAAATCTCCATTACTAACGATGACTACGATATTATTCCATTGATTACTGTACACGCAATAACCCTTATCCTCGAGTGACCTCTGGGCCTTGATAAGTGGTGACTCCCATGTAAAAAGATCACGTCACCCGCTGCCGTCCAGGATAGCTTTTATACAAAAGTCTCAATTCGGTGCCAATTTCACCCTTTAATGTCTCAGGTGTGTTTGGTATGTTCGTTTAGTTTTTATCGACAAACGGGGTTCATCTCATTTTGTCACTATCACTGCTCTTGCTGATTTTGTTTTTTTTAAAAGAAAGTGTCATCCTCCCTACTTTTACGCAACAAGGACGACCTGTTTCTCGACCAGATTGTGACTTACGATGAAAAGTGGGTCCTTTATGACAACTGGCGATACTCAGCTCAGTGGTTAGACACCGACAAAACTCTACAACAATTCCCAAACAAATCACTATCTGGCGGCAAAAAAAAAAAAAGAAAAGAAAATCAGTTTCACTAAAAAACAAAAAACAAAAACAAATTTCGTATGTGAAATCGTTACCAAAATATAATGAAATATAGGCAGCCAATCAGCATCCACTCTGACATACCTTGGTTCTCTTTGATTGGACAGTTGGCTACCTGCGGTCTTTCTAGAGATGAAATATATTGTGTAGATATAAGAGAGACAGCATACATTTTAATACATGTAATACAATTTGATGAGGGAGAAATATATAAAAGATACATTTAAACAGTCCGTGAATGTTGCTATAACATATATTCTAGAGAGGAGGGGGGAACAGTCATTATTTCTTGATAGAGAGGGAGACACATTACTTAAGATGATGAAGAGACACATTACTTAAATGGGTTTATACACAACGTTCATACAAATACAGTTTCACTTTACCTTTGGTTTGGTAGAATGATACAACACAAGACGGCAGTTACAAAATGATGATGTTTCTTTATTTCTTGACCGGTCAATGATTTCACATCAAGGAATTCAAAGTCCTACATGATTTCAACTTCTAACCCTTCGCCTCCAAAGGGAAATTCCTTCTGATCATTATCAGCTCTGTCCGACCCTTCTGTCGACTCTGTCCGACCCTTTATCGACTCTCTCCGTTGTCTCTTGACTCACTAAAACTCCCCTATATTGAGAAGTCGGTACTAGTGCTGAGAGTGATCCGAACGTTAATAATAACGTTATTATTTAAAAAGCCATTCTTAACATGAGGAGGGGAGGGTGTTTTGTACCTATTCTATACTTCAACCTTACAATTGAATAAAAACATATATCATAAAACTTTAATTAAACTGGGAAATACGATTTAAAAAAAATAGCGCGGATCACTCTCTGCACTAGCACCGAGAACTCATTTTTCTGATTCTTATATCTCTAAAAGTCTCGATGTTTTACAACCTTTTTGGCATAAAATTTCAGATTTTTTGTAAGCTTTCATTTCTCTTAGCCATGATGTCATTGCATAGCCAACGAGCGGCACGTTCCAGCCGGCGGCATTTTGCGGGGGTAAAAAAAATAAATGAAAGCTTACAAAAAATCTGAAATTTTATGCCAAAAAGGTTGTAAAACATCGAGACTTTTAGAGATATAAGAACCAGAAAAATGTGTCCCTATTTTATGAGCGGCACACGCCAGGAGTGGCATTTTGAAAAGTTAAAAATACAAAATAGGAAAAATAAATAAAAGCTTACAAAAAATCGGAAGTTTTTTACCGAAAAGGTTGTAAGAAGTCGGAACTTCTGGAGGTATCGGAATCGGAAAAATGTGTCCCTATTTCATGAGCAGCCCATGTCAGGGGGCAGCATTTTGAGGGGGTAAAAATAGAAAAAATAAATAAAAGCTAACAAAATATCTTAAATTTTATACCCAAGACTTTTTTAAAAATCGAAACTTTATGAGGTACTGGAATCGGAAAAATCTGTCCCTTTTGTACGAGCGGTACATGTTAGGGGCGGCGTTTTGAGAGGGTAAAAATAGGAAATAGAAAAAATAAATAAAAATAAATAAAAGCTTGTAGCGGACTGGTGGTATATTCTATATATCCCACAGTCGTACAAAAGAGGAAAAATGAATTGAATCGAGAAAGAAACAAACAACATTAAATTAAATTGAAATAAACGAACTAGAATTTATTCCATGAAGAAACAAGTAAAAGAAAGGGTACAGCACGTGTTTAGTTTGGCTTACGTCTCTCGCTGTTAGCTGGTGAGAGGGAAAGTCTATTGTTGTAGAGAGAGAGAGAGTTTTGTTGCAGAAGAGAATGTTCGTGAATGTGTGTGAGAAAAGTCAGCGTGGGAGGGAAATCAACCAAAAAGAATGTTCATTAAGTTATAATTATCGGTTCAGGTGGGAACAAAGTTGGTTTGAATTTACTTTGATGTCTTCTTTTTCTGGTGTGTGTGAATTAGGCAGCGTTTAGTATTTGAAGGCGTTGGCCCATAACAAGAGAGCCTAATCGGCTTCAGTTCACTGGTGCCTTATTCCCCCCCCCACACTCTTTTTTTTATATCTCTTCAGGTTTGGTGACAGAATCCATCCGTACGTTCACTAATGCATCGGGGCGAATCCTCTTCTCATCTCTTTAGGTCGGGTGGGAGAATCTGTCCGTGCGTTCACTGACGCAGTGGGGCGGATCTCCTTCTCGAATCTTCTCTTCTTCAACCGGAAGTCCCGTGCTTTCTTCCGGTGCGCACGAGACCCCCTTCCTTCGTCTCCGACTGTTGATTTCTCCCTCCTCCGGTTTTGCAGCCAACTCTTACCTATCCCCACAAGCTAACAAACAATTTGAAATGTTATACCGAAAAGGTTGAAAAAAAAATTGGAACTTTTGGAAGTATTGGAATCGGAAAAATGTGTCCCTATTTTATGAACGGCACATCCCAGGGGGGGGGGGCGGCATTTTGTGAGGATAAAAATAGAAATAGATGAATTTAAAAAAAAATTGAAATTTTATACCGAAAAGGTTGTAAAAAATCGGAACTTTTGGAGGCATCGGAATCGGAAAAATGTATCCTAATTTACAATTCCAAAACCGATTGTTTAAAATTTTTAATAAAATTTTTCATTATTGGTACTGATGATAAATATGTATTGTTTTTAAATTATCACTAAAACTAAAATGATAATATCAAATACGATGTAAAGTTTTTTTTTTTTTTTTTTTTTTTTTTTTTTGCAAAAAAAAGTTTTTACAAAAGTTGCATAAATTCTCTAGGTAATCCCTGGGAGCCTTTTCTAGTTTCACACAAAAACATGCGTTCACATCTCAAGCTATATTACTTGTCATATACATACACGCACACAAATATACACGCGCACGTCCACACACGTACGTATATTCACGTTCGCGTATATACACTCACATTCACGTGTATACGCACACACACACACGCTAACGTACGCACATATACGCACAGATGGACGACGTCACTTCCCTTTCAAAGGAAATCCACACATGCGCAAAAGACCACCGGAAACAATTATAAAAGCAAGAGACAAGCTCTTTCCAGCCCTTTTTCGGACCAGTTCTCGAGTTGAGAGGTTCGGCTAACCAGCCGCCTCCCAAAAGGGAGGCGCACGCTCACGCGTGTCATGTCCCTTGCGACTATGCATGGGGCATGAGCTAACAGACAGTATATATACTTTATATGTTTTCTATCTCCATGGCCTGGATTGACTTTTTCTCATTCTCTCTCTATACTACATTAGACTTTCCTCCTCACCAGCTAACAGCGAGAGACGCACGCCAAACTAAATGCGTGCTGTACCCTTTTCTTTCACTTGTTTCTTCACGAAATAAATTCCTGTTCGTTTAATTCAAGTAAACGCGTTGTTCGTTCCTTCTTCAAAGCAATTCATTTTTCCTTTCTCAATTCAAATCATTTATCCTTTCTTGTACGACTGGGGGATATGTATAATGTATCCACCAGTCCACTACAAATCTTTAAAAAAAAAAGCAGTTGATTTATATGTTCCAAAAAATGTTAAAAAATTAAACAAAACATTTTTGTCAAGAAAAATACTTTCAAACATCACTGATAACTAAATGCTACAATGGAAAATAAGCAACAGAAAATTACGTAATTTTGGAATTGTAGAAACATTAAGTAAGTACGGAAGAAAAATCGATTGTAAACAGATTTTTTTATCGTCATGTCAGGGAATATAATTTTAAACGGGAACTAAGCGCTACACCTCCAATACTATTTAAGTAACTTTCTATTTGATGGTTTAAATATTACCGAATTTCTGTCAAGTTTCAAACAATCACAGAGTAATTGATTTTTTCAACTATTAAAAAAATTTTATAATCACTGACGTATTTATGATTTTTTTTTTTATTACATTTTCACCCCAAACAAGGCACATTGCCACTTTGGTGTAGGGGGCTACTATCAGGGGAAACATCCACTGGGGTACTATGTAGGGATTAGGGCAGCGAGATGTTGGTTCACGTTGCACTTGAACTTATGCATTTCAGTACAGTTCGGGAAGCAGTGACCTGGAATAGAATTCCAAAGTCTAGCAGTTCTGGGGAAGAAACTACTGGAGTAGAAAGATCTTTTACATCTAGGGACCTCTACAGTGTGGGGGTGGGATTTTGCAGCTTGTCGGGTCTGTCGAGGGTGTTCACGTCGTGGGGGCACAAGTGCTTGCAGTTCTTCAGAGCACTCACCATTATAATACTTGTAGAACAGGCAGAGGGATGCAACGTTTCGACGATGGGACAGAGGCTGAAGTTTAGATGCCAGTTTAGGGCCTATCAGATTTGCGACTCTCTTTTGAACCCTGTCAAGGAGCGAGAGACTAGTAGCCGATGCACCGGCCCAAATATGACAGCAATACTCCATACATGGGCGAATAGTGGCCTTATAGAGGTACAGGATACTTTCGGGTGTTAGAAGTTTTCTAGTATGGTAGAGAGAGCCCACCTTCCTTGCAGCGGCCCTGGGAATGCCCTCGATGTAATTGTTCCAACTCATGTTTCCTTTGAACATTAGGCCAAGGAGCTTGAGAGACGTACTCTCAGATAAAGAGTCGTTGGCCATTGCTATAGGTGGTAGAGAAGGTTTCTTGTAATTATTGAATGAAACCAGTTTTGTCTTGGTGGCATTGAACGTTACCATCCATTTTTGTCCCCATTCCACTACTGATTGGAGGTCATCCTCTAGTGTTTCTGCCATTACTTTAGATATATGTTCATTTGTTTTCCTGTCGTGCCTGCTATAGAGTGTGGTGTCATCAGCATATATACCCATCTCAGAGGCAATTTTGTCGGGGAGGTCATTTATGAATATCAGGAACAGCAGAGGTCCAAGGATAGATCCCTGGGGCACTCCCGCATTTATATCATATTGTTTAGATGTACGACCGTCGAGGACAACCTGGATTTTTCTCTTATCTAAGAAGGATTAAACCGAAATTTATTATGATGAATTAATTCTGGTAGTAAGATTTTATTTTTTTTAAACTTTTTTATTCTATATATCTATAAAAGTGAAAGTGTGTGTGTGTGTGTGTGTGTCTGTGTGTGTGTCTGTTTGTGTACATTTCTCTACACAATAACTCTGTCAATTTTCAGTCTACAGACTCGACATTTGATATACAGGGTATGGAGATTTGGGAAAATATTTGTACTCCGTGTTCGGTCAGAAATTTGGCTGTTACGAGGTCAAAGTTCAACGATTAGACTTTTGAGAACTCTACCGAACTCCTCCGCCAATTTTGTGTATAAAGAATTGAAATTTTAGATATAGGTTCCTTGAACATGGATCTAACTTAATAACTTGATTTGAACCCAAAACAATAAATGTTAAGGGGTCATAATACGGGTCAAAGTTTAAAAAAAAAATTGACCTCTGCGGTCTCTACCAAATTACTCAGACAATTTTGGTCTGAACATTGGAAAATTTACATAAAGGGTATTCAGAGATAGGGCAAGCTTTTTAATCAGTTTCGGTCGAGAATTTAAGCTACCAATATATACATCTATGTATGTATGTTTGCATGTCTGCCTAAAACTTCGACAGAGGCGACGGATTTTCACAAGATCAGTATCGTTTTTGAAGCTCGACCGTTCAGACGACAAATGCCGAAAAATTGGCTAAAAACATTAATTTATTCACCCTCAACTGGGCACTTTTCTATAGGAAGGGGTCGCTTTTTTCACCGATATTTTCGAAAATCATCCCCTCTTTTCTATTGTCTAGTCCTGATTTAAACCTATGTCACTTCCGGTTTGGTGGTGGTCGTAACAGCAAAGACGTCACGTTTTCCCCAATTCTTTTCCTCCTTCGTGGTACGGGTTCGAACCTGCCTTCCTACTACCACTTTTTTTTTTGGCTCAACACACACCTCCAAACACCCGGGCAACGCCGGGCACCCATGCTAGTAATAAAACAATTGTAAAAGCTAATAGAAGAAAAATCTCCTTAGAACGCGTTGGGTTACCTAGCGTACCTAACTTAGAAAAAACGACTTACTTGCTTTCAAACAGGAGTAAATATTTTAAAATATGTATATTTCTGTGAGAGGCACTTGAATCCTATTTAAAACTATATCGTCATTAAGAATGGTCTTAAACTTTATCTTCAATTGACATTTATTCCATAGATGCTTAATTTTCATGCCTTATGAAAATTAGTTCCCCGGTGTCGAATTTTCCTAAATTTAATTAAATTAGAATAAAAATATAAAAAGTTATTTTTAATGTTTTTAATTCATTTGGGATTTTATCTGTTTTTGCTTTAATTAGCTGGTGGCTTTTGTCCGGTATCTTTTTGTCCGATCCCCTAGGTTTATATATATATATATATATATATATATATATATATATATATATATATATATACTAGCATGGGTGCCCGGCGTTGCCCGGGTATTTGGAGATGTATGCTGAGCAAGAAAAAAAAAAGTGGTCAATTTTTTTTAAACTTTAACCCCTATTATGACCCTTATTATGACCTCTTAACATTTATTGTTTTGGGTTCAAATCAAGTTATTAAGTTCGATCCACGTCCAAGGAACCTATATCTAAAATTTCAAGTGTTTAGACCCAAAATTGTCGGAGGAGTTGTGTAGAGTTCTCAAAGGTCAAATCGTTGAACTTTGACCCCTTAACAGCCAAATTTCTGGCGGAAAACCGATCACAAAAATTTTTCCAAATCTCAGTACCCTGTATATCAAATTTCGCGTCTGTAGACTGAAAATTGACAGAGTTATTGCGTAGGGAAATGTACACACACACATACACACAGACACGTTAACATATATATATATATATATATATATATATATATATATATATATATATATATATATATATATATATATATAAGCAGGTTGTAGTTTGCTTGAAGCATTGTTGAAGAAAATTATAAGGTAAAATTAAAAGCCAAGAACAATGCGAGATTTTTTTTTATATAGAGTAAAATTAAATCCAAACAAAAGAAATAAATTTCTTTTTTTTTGTTGTTTGTTTTTTCTTTTTTCACACAAATTTTAACTCTAAACAACAGTAATTTTTTTTTCTGTTGTATTCAATGGTGTTGTAAATCTCAATATATTTCAGACTTATTAGTCCATTTTCAAGAGAAGACAGCGGAAGAGTGTTCAAAATTGGAAAAGTAGCCGCAGAGTTTGCCACGAGATTTTGTCACTCAGGAAGGGTAGTTTTAGAAAACAATTGTTAGAGAAGGGTCGGGTGTTGCGTTTTTTCTTTTTAAGTGGGGATAGGATCGTATTAGGGTAGCCGTTTAGTGAGAGGGTCTGTAGGAAATTGTTAGTGTGTGTATGTTTGTCGGAGATGTTAGTGCATTTGTCTTGTATTTTTCTAAAACTACCCTTCCTCAGTGACAATCATCTTCAATCCGAAAAGCCATCCGCAGCGAGGGGCTCAACATTCAACTCATCCACACTGGATCTACTTTAAGACAACAGCTCAACCGAAAACATCCATCGCATACACCTTCCCCTTGTTCACTCTCTAATTGCCCAATATCACACACTGGTTTATGCTTTAAGAACCACGTTGTTTATGACCTACAATGCGCTAAATGCAGTGCATCTTACATCGGAAGCACTACCAGATTGCTTCACCACCGCATTAAAGAGCACTTAAACACTACTGCTTCGTCGTTCTATAAACATATTCGCACTTGCATTAATTCAGAACCAGATTTTCACATCAACATTCTTGCTTCTTCAAGAAACGTAGGTCAACTTCGTATCCTCGAATCTTTAATTATTTCCAAAAATACTCCCACACTAAACAATAGACTGGAATTGAGCTCCGCTTTTATAATATAAGTTTAAAACATAAGAAAAACAATAATTTAAAAAAAAAAAAAACTTTGCTTGAATAGTCATCTCCCTTGATTCACAAACGCAACAAATATTTCAAACATCAACTGATTTATTTTAACGTTCTCCTAACGTCATTTTTTGTTCTATATTTCGCGGTATCACGTGGCAAACTCTGCGGCTACTTTTCCAATTTTGAACACTCTTCCGCTGTCTTCTCTTGAAAATGGACTAATAAGTCTGAAATATATTGAGATTTACAACACCATTGAATACAACAGAAAAAAAAATACTGTTGTTTAGAGTTAAAATTTGTGTGAAAAAAGAAAAAACAAACAACAAAAAAAAAAGAAATTTATTTCTTTTGTTTGGATTTAATTTTACTCTATATAAAAAAAAATCTCGCATTGTTCTTGGCTTTTAATTTTACCTTATAATTTTCTTCAACAATGCTTCAAACAAACTACAACCTACTTATATCCCTCAGTCTCAGCCAGACAGAGTTTGCACTCATGAAGAGCATCTTCAAAACTACGGAAAAACGCGCTAGAGTCAACTGCCAAATCTACTTTTTGAAAAAAATGCCGTAAAAACAAAATTATTCCTAACACAATCAGGAACATAAATCTGCCAACATGTTTCCGTTTTCTACACACTTCACGACAATTTATATATGACTATTGCTTCAAAATAATCATTAAGCAACACCACCGGACTCTACATGGACATATTAATTCAGTCAAGAACCTCCGGAATTCCCTCACTTCATCTACCCCTAACGGTCATTCGCTAAACAACATCCAATCTCTGATCGACCGCGCATACCATTCCAGCTTCAACAATGAACAGAAACGTCTCATACGCAAATTTACTTGGCTTAAACAGAAAACTAATAAACCGGTCTACAACAGACACATACATAATTCACAGGATTCTTCCACCGACAAGTCCCTTAAAGATCATCTTCTCGTAACTGACCTCACTAACTCTCTTTCCACAACTGAAACGGATCTCCTTTCACTTGGCCCAAAGTTTATCACCACAATGAAACTGACGGATAAAGCTAAACTCAACATAGAAACGCAGTTCTGCAGAACTGCTTACCACCTTAAATGGCTGCACGCTTTTGCCCCGCACGATAACAAGGACACCTCCCTCAACCTCTCAGGTAATCACAGCACCTCTTTTCCTGTTTTTCAGCTTGATCACCCTTTATACCCACCTCCTAATAATATTCCACTAGATCTAAAACTTTCAAGGTTAAAGCATAAAATCTTCAGAATACTTGAACGCGAAAAACACCATATTTCCCCCAATCTTACCAGGAACCAATACCTCACCCTTAAATCCCTTAAAGACAAAGATTTTGTTTACTTACCCTCTGATAAGGGCAGAGAATTTTGCGTTATATCACAGGAATCTTATAACAACCTTGCTATAGAGCATCTTTCCAATACCGACCTTTACACCCCAGCACATAATATCACTGCTGCTCGTATTGAGAACAACATTAACAAGACATGGTCTCAAATTTGTTTTAAAAGAAATCTCCCAAAACAACACAGACTAAATTTTATTACTAAATACAGCAAATTACCTACCTTTTATCACCTTATTAAAACCCACAAAAATAGCACACACACAGATCAGACCCATTGTTTCAAGCGTTAACGGTCCCCTTTATAAAATCTCTTGGTTAATATCCCGCCTACTTAAACCTCTACTCTCTACCTTCCCAGCCCATGTTAGTAGTTCCAACCAAGTAATTAACAGACTCAACGATCTACCACACCATCTACTCAAACTATACAGATACCCATTTAGCCTAGACGTCGTTTCTTTATACACCTCCATTCCTGCACATCCAGCCATCAATCTCATGGCAGACATTATAGCATCTAAAAACCCACAATGCTTCGGAATTACTCCAGGAGATCTCTTACAACTCCTCCGTATTATAGTAGACAACACTTACTTTACTTTCCTACAAAACACGTTCAAACAAGTATCTGGACTACCCATGGGCTCCAGTCTATCCGGTATTCTTGCCATTGCTTATATGGACAAACTCGAAAGACACACCCTTAGTACCTGCTACTCTTATCTCCTTTTTACTAGATATATCGATGACATTTTAATTATCACATACTCCCGCGAAGAAGCTATTAACATTTTCTCAAATTCAATAACGCCGACCCAAACTTAAAATTTACTATAGAACACCCAGACTCTTCGGAATCTCTTTCTCTACTTGATTTTAAAATACAAATAAAAAAAAATGGTGCCATATGCACTGAATTCTACAGAAAACCCGCCAGCAAACGCCTCTTCGTACATTTCAAATCTGCGCTACCTCTCAAGGACAAACTAAACTACGCACATGCCGAAATCTCACGCATACAAGACAAATGCACTAACATCTCCGACAAACATACACACACTAACAATTTCCTACGGACCCTCTCACTATACGGCTACCCTAATACGATCCTATCCTCACTTAAAAAGAAAAAACGCAACACCCGACCCTTCTCTAACAATTGTTTTCTAAAACTACCCTTCCTCAGTGACAAAATCTCATCTTCAATCCGAAAAGCCATCCGCAGCGAGGGGCTCAACATTCAACTCATCCAGTAGTGTTTAAGTGCTCTTTAATGCGGTGGTGAAGCAATCTGGTAGTGCTTCCGATGTAAGATGCACTGCATTTAGCGCATTGTAGGTCATAAACAACGTGGTTCTTAAAGCATAAACCAGTGTGTGATATTGGGCAATTAGAGAGTGAACAAGGGGAAGGTGTATGCGATGGATGTTTTCGGTTGAGCTGTTGTCTTAAAGTAGATCCAGTGTGGATGAGTTGAATGTTGAGCCCCTCACTGCGGATGGCTTTTCGGATTGAAGATGAGATTTTGTCACTGAGGAAGGGTAGTTTTAGAAAACAATTGTTAGAGAAGGGTCGGGTGTTGCGTTTTTTCTTTTTAAGTGAAGATAGGATCGTATTAGGGTAGCCGTTTAGTGAGAGGGTCTGTAGGAAATTGTTAGTGTGTGTATGTTTGTCGGAGATGTTAGTGCATTTGTCTTGTATTTTTCTAAAACTACCCTTCCTCAGTGACAAAATCTCATCTTCAATCCGAAAAGCCATCCGCAGCGAGGGGCTCAACATTCAACTCATCCACACTGGATCTACTTTAAGACAACAGTTCAACCGAAAACATCCATCGCATACACCTTCCCCTTGTTCACTCTCTAATTGCCCAATATCACACACAGGTTTATGCTTTAAGAACCACGTTGTTTACGACCTACAATGCGCTAAATGCAGTGCATCTTACATCGGAAGCACTACCAGATTGCTTCATCACCGCATTAAAGAGCACTTAAACACTACTGCTTCGTCGTTCTATAAACATATTCGCACTTGCATTAATTCAGAACCAGATTTTCACATCAACATTCTTGCTTCTTCAAGAAACGTAGGTCAACTTCGTATCCTCGAATCTTTAATTATTTCAAAAAATACTCCCACACTAAACAATAGACTGGAATTGAGCTCCGCTTTTATAATATAAGTTTAAAACATAAGAAAAACAATAATTAAAAAAAAAAAAAAAACCTTGCTTGAATAGTCATCTCCCTTGATTCACAAACGCAACAAATATTTCAAACATCAACTGATTTATTTTAACGTTCTCCTAACGTCATTTTTTGTTCTATATTTCGCGGTATCACGTGGCAAACTCTGCGGCTACTTTTCCAATTTTGAACACTCTTCCGCTGTCTTCTCTTGAAAATGGACTAATAAGTCTGAAATATATTGAGATTTACAACACCATTGAATACAACAGAAAAAAAATTACTGTTGTTTAGAGTTAAAATTTGTGTGAAAAAAGAAAAAACAAACAACAAAAAAAAGAAATTTATTTCTTTTGTTTGCATTTAATTTTACTCTATGAAAAAAAAATCTCGCATTGTTCTTGGCTTTTAATTTTACCTTATAATATATATATATATATATATATATATATATATATATATATATATATATATATATATATATATATATATATATAACAGCAAATAGTTAATAAACCATGTTAAAAACACTTTGAAAAAGAGTTAAAAACATATTTAATCTGAAAAGGAAACACTTGATAAGTGGAGTCCTTAATCCGCGAAGTTTCGAAGAAATACTTTCCTTCTCATCAGAGGGTAGGAATTAGCAAAATGCGGGATCGGATTTTGCATACAAAAGCATTTGATGAAACTGCAAGTAAGTCAAAGATCTTACTTGATAACAAAAAGTGAAGCAGGGAATATGGTGAAGAAAAAGATGATTTCACGTGAATGGATAGTCAGGTGAAAGGTAAGGTATCCAATGACGGTAAAATCTAAAAATGTAAGTCCAAGAAAGTTAATTGAATTTTCCATTCGCACAATAATTATTATAAGCTCTATCTCCTACTTGGTTTTATCGAGCTTTTACATCTGGTTGAGATAACTTTATACATATTAATTCTTTTATATTTATAGTATACTTCAGTTTTACCATCTTGGATCATTTTGGTAAATTTAATTGTAATTATATATATATATATATATATATATATATATATATATATATATATATATATATATTAGACATTAAGAGGATATTATAGATAGATATATAAATACCCGTTCACATACACTTTTCACGATAAAGCTAGAACCCAGAATTAGATTGAATCGAGCAATTGCATTGATAACGGACAACGCCAGACCCATCTATTGTGCAATATTGACAACCTAACCATATGGGCCACGGCGCAATCTATTGGCTATGCCTCGATTTTTAAATTCTTATATTTTCATCCAGTTCTACATTCTACGATGTGACAAGCAACGCGTCCTATACAACTAAGATAGTTACTGCTGGTACGCAGGCGGTAGATATCACATCTACAAACATTAACTGAAATTAGCCGACTCCACAGACACGATTTCGGAACAACCTTATTTGTTGCTTGTCACATCGTAGAATGTAGAACTGGATAAAAATATAAGAATTTAAAAAATCGAGGCATAGCCAATAGATTACGCCGTGGCCCATATGGTTAGGTCGTCAGTATTGCACACTTCATGAGTGCGACGATCGGGGTTCGCGCCTGTGTTGGAGCACGTCACTGATGAGATGCAGTATATCGAAACTCACTTTGGGTCTGGGTTGTCCATTGTCGATGCAATTGCTCGATTCTATCTAATTCTGGGTTCTTGCTTTATCGTGAAAGGTGTATGTGAACGGATATATATATATATATATATATATATATATATATATATATATATATGTCTTAAATTCCTGATCCGATTCTTTTTAATTTTCTAAATATTTCATTAGTTTTGTCTTTTTTTTTTCGAATTACTCAAAAACCTTCTCATGTCTGTATATATTTTCGCAAAAAAAATGTGTAGAAGGGACACACACAGAGGCAAAAAGAAAGTCCGCACTTGTAATTTTTTTCAAAAACTGCAAATTTAAGCTAAATTGAATGTAACTGTTTAAACAAACTATACCTCATTTGATTGACCTTTTATTCCTCTATAGTTTAATCTGTTCATATTTGACTCTTAATTGAAATATTCTAGTGTTTACGTCAATTTAAAAAAATAACTTAAAATAGAGGAGGCAAAAAGAAAGTCCGCACAATGGATAACGTCTTTTTTTTTCGAATTACTCCAAAACCTTCTCATGTCTGTATATATTTTCGCAAAAGAAAATGTGTAGAGGGGACACACACACAGGCAAAAAGAAAGTCCGCACTTGTAATTTAGTCCGATCAAATTTAGGAGTATCACGAACACTGCCGGTGTTTTGGTGCTTTTGCACAGTCTTTCGTACCGTTTTCTCATCACATTTCAATCTGCGGCCGATTTCTCGATTGGATAAACCAGAAAGGTGGAGATTAATGAGCTCCTGACGATCACTAAGAGAAAGTCCTGGCATATGGACTAAATGTTACGTTGTATAACCTGGAACAACAACAATTACGATTAGGGATGCATTGTTGCCTGTTGGTGGATATTTTAAACTGATTTAGGGGCGATAATTTAAGCTGGTTTTAAGCGAATTTGTTGCTGTGGACTTTCTTTTTGCCTCCTCAATTTGAAGTTATTTTTTTAAATTGACGTGAACACTAGAATATTTCAATTAAAAGTCAAATATGAACAGGTAAAATTATAGAGGAATAAAAGGCGAATCAAATGAGGTATAGGTTGTTTAAACAGTTACATTAAATTTAGCTTAAATTAGCAGTATTTGAAAAAAAATGCAAGTGTAGACTTTCTTTTGTCAGCACTGCATGTTAAATATAGGGGGGGGGTATAAATATTTTTCTCGAATGTTTTCCTTTTAATATACTGGAGATAATGAAACAGCAAAAGATGCATGTCTTTTTTAAAACAAAGCCGATTTGCATTTGCTATTAGTTGGCAAAATGCTGTTTGAATATTTCATAAATAATTGAAAATAATTAACGATTGTTATGCAAAATGAAACGGTATAGAAACAGTATAGTTAACAAGGTCCCCTCTCCATTTTAAACATGAGTTTCTAAATAACATATGAAACGTATTAACTAGTCTATACGTTCTCTCTACCAAACAATGTTCATGTGTTTACCCGAATCCCCAATATTTGCCCGGTTATTACTATTGACAATGTCATAGATGTGTAGTAGATTGATTTGATTTAATACAAAAAAGGGTTTGTATTACTGTACACATAGATTCGAAAAAGTTGTCAAAAAACAAATATATAACAAATAAATGTTATCAAAGGCAAGATAAGTTACTTTTCTACCAAACTGGATATATTTTTTGTGTTTTTATTCAATGTAACATGTTTATTCAGCTCGAAAAACATACAGTGTTTACCGATGCATTCGAAAATTCAAGATGGCGTCTCACACCCTCTTTAACACCGTAAGTATGGAAAAAGGTGTTATAAATAAAAAACTATACAAAATACTATTAAAAACCCGCCGAATATATGTCACGGTAACATGTATTGAGCGAGTTTTTAACAGTATTTTATCCGGTTTTTTATTTATAACATCTTTTCCCACACTTACCGTGTTAAAGAGAGAATAAGACGCCATCTTGAATGTTCCAATACATCGGTAAACACTGTATGGTTTTCGATCTGAATAAACATGTTACATTGAATAAAAACACGAAAAATATATCCAGTTTGGTAGAAAAGTAACTTCTCTTGCCTTTGATAACATTTATTTGTTATATATTTGTTTTTTTTGACAACTTTTTCGAATCTATATGTACAGTAATACAACCCCCCCCCATTTTTTAAAAAAAAAGAAACAAAAAACAAGATACAGATAATTATAATAGAAATACTTTTTACTAATATTGTGAGAATTTTAGACTGACGCCCTTGGCTAAAAATGATATTTTCCTTTTGTTTTATTCGACTTCCATTTTGTTTTATGCGATTGCATATGGACACCTTGAAAATCTTGCCGGAAAAAAAGCACAAGCAATTATTTTTAAATTTAAACTTTCGTACATTAATTTAACCTAAAATGATGAATAATCATCATTTCCAGGCTACTCTAACGTTGTAGAAATGTTCACTTAGCCGAAGTCGAACTGGAAAGGTTGTAAAACTATGCGTACTCGCTTAGACCCCCCCTCCCCCCAAAAAGCTTACAGAATTTATTTCCATGAAGAAAATAATAATTTTTTGTTAGTGTTCTAAAATGCTACAATGTCTCTGAAATGAAAAATCATTTTACGTCCAACTAATATTGCTCAAGTGTTTCTCAACTGGGAGGATCTAGAGATCCGACTTGCTGAAGGAAACATAGTCAACAAAATAGAGCAAGGAAACTAAGAAGTGGCGGGAAATTTTAGCTAGATTGCTGGACATCAGGTTTCTCGCCAAGCAGAATCTGGCACTACGGGGTCACCGGGAAGACATCCATAATGATGAAAGAGATGAAGAAAACAAAGAAACTAGTTAAAAATAACCAAACTTTTTCAATTTGATAAAAGTTCCATTATAGCATATTTATTATAGGGTGGAGCTGGAACGGTTTAACATCCCAGCTCGACCTAGATAAAGGCAAAAAGTATTCATACATTAACATGGGAGGGGAGACTATCTTCAAGTGCTATCCTAAGCCGGGAATTGGGCAACGGACTTATAAAGTAGATATTAATAAGTCCTTCTCACCTTTTATTTATTTTTTTTTTTAATTTTATTTATTTGTTTTTTTTTTCAATGGCGAGTAGATAATGCATGTGGATGTGTTATCGGCAGCTCCAGTAACTCTCGCCTCTCCTTTTTTGTTCTTTAGTCCTCATTTCCAATGAATGATTTTTCTGACAAAGGGTGAAGAAAAAGCTGCTTTCTAGGTCGGTAGTACTTCGTGAACAGTAGTCTGAGATGTCGGAAAATTTCTGTTTCTATGTTTATCCTTGTGGTCATGTCACTAGTAAGGGTGCTGGAGGTAAACGTTTCATCTGGGCTGACGTTACCCGCCTGATAGTCAGGGACCCGAACCTTGGATTAACCACTAAGGAGGCTGTCCTATCAGCAGGTGCAAAGTACCGGGGCTGCTGTATTGCCATTTGGTGAATGGATTCTGTACCATACAGTAGTTTCTGGTGGGGCCTCTCGATGCCATACTAGTGGGTAATTGTTACGGCTTTACCTTATCATGTGCCACAAAACAAAAACATTTCTTGTCTTTTTTCTCTCTTATTTTCCCTCTCTGTCCTGCTCCAACCAAGTCTACCGACCTGCTCCACAAACCCCAAAACCTCAATCATGACAAATCTCCAAAAAAGAAACACGAATAAACCTAGAACCCCATCCACCAACGTAGACCCCTACTACCAGGTTTCCTTCTCCAACATCAGGGGTCTACATTCCAACCTTCCAGAGGTTGAAACACAATTACTGGAGACAAAACCGGACATATTCTTTCTAAGTGAAACTGGCATAGGGCCAACCACTTCTCTAGACGAATTCATAATTAAAGGATCTGTGCCTAAATCCAAGCGTAGATTCCATGAGCAAAGCTTCTTTCTTAGAACTGCACGCCAGTGGAACTCTCTGCCGCTTGCCTATTTCCCACCTGACTACAACTTGGACGTCTTCAAGTCCAACATAAACAAACTCCTGACAAACCGCCCTCTTAAGTAAGACACTCTATCAAAACCCCCAATACTAATAATTACTACAATACTATCTCATTGATTACTGTCCACGCAATAACCCTTATCCCTGAGTGGCCTTTGGGCCTTGATAAGTGGTGACTCCCATGTAAAAAAAGGACATTATTTTTACAATTGGTAAATTTATTGGCAAAGTATGGCCCTTTGCTCCGTGAACATTTGGTGAAAGTTAACCTGGGAAAGAAAATCGCTACTTCTTGTCTGTCACCAGAAATTCAAAATGGATCTGTGACAAAGCAGGTGAGAAAGAAAATCATCGATCAGATCAAGGAAAACAAACATTTTAACATAATTTTTATAGCACTCCTGATGTATCGCACAAGGACAAGATGAGTGAGGTGTTGTGCTACGTAAGCAGACTGTGGAAACTAGATGGAATAGTCGAGCAGATGCTGTAAATGTTGTAGCAAAAATCTATTGGAAGTCGTCATTGCCCTGGAACAGATCACAGAAGAAGGAGAAAATGCAACCGATAGATCAGATCCATCTTTAATTCTCAACTTGGTATTGTCGTTTCTGTTTCTTTTATTTCTGAGCTTTTGGGAAAATATTCTCTGAGAAATAAATGATGCCCAGAATTATCTTCAGGAAAAGGGTCTGCATCTGCAACAAAGATCTGTCAGGCTGACGGCGTTGAGAGATTGCCTCCTTCAGAATAGATAAAAGATGGCGGACACTGCAAGAGACGAATAAAAAAAACTCTGCTCTGAAATGGGGATAAGCATGAAGCATCGTATCCGCAAAAAGAAACGAATGGGTGGTGAACGATTGACTGATGCAACATTAGGGTTTTATACTGAGTTGAGACGGGAAATGCTGTCTGTCATAGACAGGTTGACTGAAGAAATATCTTGCAGATTTCAACAAGTTCACAATCTCGCAAGTAAATATGCTTTTCTTACACCGATGATGATTATGATTGTCAGCTTGGTGAAGTTAGTTAAGAGGATAGAAAAAGATAAATTGTCAAAAGGAAGAGATTACAATATTTTGTGAAATCTTCAGAAAAAAATCAATGGACCTCATAAACTTTTGAACTTTACACAGAGATACAACCGTCCCTAATATTACGATCTTGCTGCACATTTTCCTGTAGGCGCTCTTTTTCGAAACTGAAACTTATAAAAACCTACTTTTGATCAAAAATAAGCCAGACAAGGCTTACAGACTTGGCAATCCTCTCCATAGAGAGGGAACTTGTCGATAGAGGGAATTTTGATAGAGTTATTGATAACTTTGCCAAAAAAAAAAAAAGCGCGAAAAATATGTTTCTAAATTTTCAATCGACTTGATGCCTTACGATAGTTCTCTCACAAAAAATAAATGTATAGACAAGGCTTACAGACTTGGCAATCCTCTCCATAGAGAGGGAACTTGTCGATAGAGGGAATTTTGATAGAGTTATTGATAACTTTGCCAAAAAAAAAAAGCGCGAAAAATATGTTTCTAAATTTTCAATCGACTTGATGCCTTACGATAGTTCTCTCACAAAAAATAAATGTATAGCCTTATTTTCAATTCATAAATACATTCATTTAAAAAAAAATAAAATTAAAGCTATTTTTATAAAGGATTGAAACATTATTAACAACAACAAATTTCTTAAATTTCCCGCTTAAACTGGGCAATTATACACACGGATTTCAAAAAGTACAGATAGAAGACGTTTTTTTCTCTTTGGGAGGATTTACCTCTTAATAATAACATTATGAAGAAAAAGAAAAGAAAACTACATCGGACTATCCTCTCCTTGATACAACCATGTATCTTGTGAAAATTCGGAAATAGCAACAATAAAAAAGTAGATAAAAATGATTTTATCATTTCTTAAACTTTTCATCTTTTCAAATGTTCTCATTTAAACCTATAAATTAAAATTTCAAATATTCTCATTTAAATTTATAAAAAAAAATTTCTAAGATGTATGGCTTTCCATTTCTTAAATTTTGCGCTTAAACCAAGCGATTACATGTAAGGATTTCAAAAAGTGCCGTTACAAAACGTTTTATTTTTCTCTTCGAGAGGCTCGACCTCTTAATAATAACATTATGAAGAAAAAGGAAAGAAAACTACATCGGACTATCCTCTCTCTGATACAGCCATGTTATTTGGTGAAAATTCGGACTTTAACAACAACAAAAAGGTAAATAAAAATGATTTTGTCATTTCATAACATTTTCAGGTTTTCAAATGTTCTCATTTAAATTTATTATCATATTTGTTTGTGTAGCCAATTAATTTAATTTAACATTTTTTTTATAATTTGAATTATACGTTTTTGTTTTGAAAAAAAAAATATTTGGTTTCTTTTGTTTCATACTAACGTTTACATAATTCCCTTCAGATTAATGTTTACATACTTATTATTCAAATTATAGAAAAGAAATTGTTAAATTAAATAAAAATTTAAAAAAGGGGGAATTGTGTAAACATTAGTTCAATGAAAATAAATATTTTGAAGGCTTTTTTGCATTTTTAAGCTTTTAACAAGTTGTCAGATGCCAGCAGTAGGCGGGGGCGGTGACAAAACAGGTAATCATATGCCAGCAGGGGGCAAAACAGGTACACATATGTCAGCGCGGGGAGGAGGCAGAACATGTAATTATATGCCAGCGGGTGGGGAGGCAAAACAGGTAATTATATGCCAGCGGGGGGGGGGGATTTTCCGACCGCCCTGGGCGGCAAAAACTGATGCTACGCCCCTAGTCATAGGTTCTTTTTTTTTTTTTTTTACACAGTGATCACCACTTATCAAGGCCTGGAAGCCACTCAGGGATAAGGGTTATTGCAAGTACATCACGTTAGTGAGGAGATTTTATGAAGTGTTTAATTAGGGGGGCGGTTCATTAGGAATTAATCGCTAGCAAGTGGTTAGAGTACTTTTTTATACAAAGGAGTTGTTGCGAGTTGCATTTCAGTGAAAAGAGAAAAGGGATTGGAACCAATATTTGAAGGTTGTTGGTTGGTTGGGTATTTTTGTTTTATGGCATATCAACCCTTTCCGGGTTATTTAATGCCGAATCCAAAGATTTTGAAGAAACATTTTTCTAATAGAATATATTTGTTGTTTTCATGTTGGTTTCTATTTAACCTATAGTTGGGATCCTAACAGGTACTACCACTCCGGGTCAGAGTGGACCTGGGAGCAATGGTAATTAAAGGATAGCTCCACACTCCACAAAGCCCACAAGCTGGGGCCTCACCACTGGATATAGTTTAAGGTCATATCCAGGACCCCCATTGAGGGACTTTTATCCTCTGCTGGAGGGCAGTCGGCGTATTCAAATGCCCCACCGACAGGGCCAATATTTGAAGGAGGACGTAAACACGTGTATGGCGGATATAAAGAGAAGTATATTTTATTTGGGACAGGAAGAGGAAATGGGATAATGCTATTACAAGGTAAAAGGGAGGCAATCATAAAAGGGTCTATGATAGGAGTTATCGTACTTACTTTCAACAGGAGTCACCACTTATCAAGGCCATGAGGCCACTCGATGATAAGGGTCAATGGGTATACATTAGTCAATGTGATTATTGCGTAGTAATTATAAGTAGTGGAAATTGTGGAAATTGGATTACTTCAGGAGACGGTTCATCAAGAACTTGTTTACATTGGACTTGAAGACAATTAAATTGTAGTTAGCTGGAAAGCAGGCAAACTGAACAGAGTTGCACAGGCTTTTCGGAGCATCCAATATAAAAATACTTGTAAAACAGGCTGAGGGAGATATTACCATGATTGCAATTTGACGCTGTACAAATTCGGATAAACCTGTTGTTTGTTCAAAACATCTGTCAGATTTTAATGACATTAAAACTCTTCCTTGTCATCATGAAAAGACAAACGTTTGGAAGGGAATTCCGGACAACAATGATGAAAAATAAATCAATCATGTCACCTGCTTTCATGCTTTGAATAAAAAGAAAAAACTATTATATTAGACTTTTAATGTCAGAGGGTGGATCATAAACCAGAGCTGACAAAGCATATGAAAAGTCGGGGTATAGACAACAAAACGAAACATTGGTCAATAAAAAAAAAATTATTTAACAAATAAATGTTACCAAAGGCAAGATAAGTTCCTTCTATCTTCCTGGATAATTTTTTTGTGTTTTAACGTATTTTAAAGCTTTTATTAAGCTCAAAAACGAGTAGTGTCCAATTGGTAAAGTAATCTGACAGCAAGATGATCGGCAACAACATGACTGTCTGTCTTTGGAGTATCGGTAATGGTTCAAAACTCGAAAAATAAACAAAATACTGATACAGAAATCCAACCAATAAGTTTCACCGTGATATTTATTCGGTGAATTTCTATCAATATTTTGTTTTGATTTCATGATTTGAGTATCAGACTTCCAAGATGAACGACAAAGCAAAAGTGAAAAGTTTCAACATAGACAACAAAACGCAATCAATAAAAAATATAGGCACGTGCATTATAAGGACGGTGCCATTTTGTTTTTAGGTTTGTGTCATTAAACTGTCGCCAGGTGGCACTTCTCAGTCAAAATGCAGGAACTTGAGTTGAGGGTTGATATGCCGTTTGTTCTGCAGGTTGGTCGTCCGCTGAAAAATCAGTAATTCAACAGATCACCATTCAGCGGAAAAAGATTAATCGTTTTTTTTATACTAATTATTCAGTCCCCCTCCCCCCCCAAAAAAAATATAGATATACTTCTCTTCAATTGTCAGGTGGCAGCGGGTGAAAGGCAGAGGAGGAGAGGTAGGAGCGACTCTTCTCTGAAGTGGATTCCAGAAAACTTATTTCCAAAAACTTAGTCTCTCAACTGCCTGTTCTTGCTTCTAACAAGCTTAAATATGACGGCCCCAGGCTAAACCTGTAGGAGATCTCGGAGTTGTAGAGGACCCCAAATGTAGTGCGTTATGGCCCACCGATGTGTGGACATGCCCTGGCACACTACCAACCCCTACACCACTGTCTTGTGGGCCTCATTGGTTGGGTGAGGACCAGGGGAACCAACCTCAAAATCAAACACCACTGCCTTGTGAACTAAAAAGGCTGTGTTTGCTCGTGTTGTGTGGTTGGGTTTCCGTCTTCGTTTATGGCGGAGGGGCACATACTGCGGAATATGCATAAAGGTACTGTGTTTGCCTGTGAACCCGTGTCTACCTTCAGTTTGAGGCTGTGCGTACCTGGGTGGTCTGTCAATATAACGTTGATATTGACAAACGCTTCATTTTTTTATTTTTTTTATTATTACTTATTTGTTATTAGTTATTTATTATTATTTTTTTATTATTTTTTTAAATTATTATTTATTATTATTATTTATTTATTATTACTTATTTATTATTATTTATTATTATTATTTATTTATTATTATTTATTTTTTATTATTTATTTATTATTACTTATTTATTATTACTTATTTATTATTATTTATTTATTATTACTTATTTATTATTATTTATTTATTATTATTTATTTATTATTATTGATTTATTATTATTTATTTATTATTATTTATTTATTATTATTTATTTATTATTATTTATTTATTATTACTTATTTATTATTATTTATTTATTATAACTTATTTATTATTATTTATTTATTATTACTTATTGATTATTATTTATTTATTTTTTTATTTATTATTACTTATTTATTATTATTTATTTATTATTATTTATTTATTATTATTTATTTATTATTATTTATTTATTATTATTTATTTATTATATTTATTTATTATTATTGATTTATTATTATTTATTTATTATTATTTATTTATTATTATTTATTTATTTTTTTATTTATTATTATTTATTTATTATTACTTATTTATTATTATTTATTTATTATTATTTATTTATTATTATTTATTTATTATTATTTATTTATTATTATTTATTTATTTTTTTATTTATTATTACTTATTTATTATTACTTATTTATTATTATTTATTTATTATTACTTATTTATTATTATTTATTTATTATTATTTATTTATTATTATTGATTTATTATTATTTATTTATTATTATTTATTTATTATTATTTATTTTTTATTATTTATTTATTATTACTTATTTATTATTACTTATTTATTATTATTTATTTATTATTACTTATTTATTATTATTTATTTATTATTACTTATTGATTATTATTTATTTATTTTTTTATTTATTATTACTTATTTATTATTATTTATTTATTATTATTTATTTATTATTATTATTTATTTATTATTATTTATTTATTATTACTTATTTATTATTACTTATTTATTATTATTTATTGATTATTACTTATTTATTATTATTTATTTATTATTACTTATTTATTATTATTTTTTTATTATTATTTATTTATAATTAATTATTTATTATTACTTATTTATTATTATTAATTTATTATTATTTATTATTATTACTTATTTATTATTATTTATTTATTATTACTTATTTATTATTATTTATTTATTATTATTTATTTATTATTATTGATTTATTATTATTTATTTATTATTATTTATTTATTATTACTTATTTATTATTATTTATTTATTATTATTTATTTATTATTATTTATTTATAATTACTTATTTATTATTATTTATTTATTATTATTTATTTATTATTACTTATTTATTATTACTTATTTATTATTATTTATTTATTATTACTTATTTATTATTATTTTTTTATTATTATTTATTTATAATTAATTATTTATTATTAGTTATTTATTATTATTAATTTATTATTATTTATTTATTATTATTTATTTATTATTACTTATTTATTATTACTTATTTATTATTATTTATTTTTTATTACTTATTTATTATTATTTATTTATTATTATCTATTTATGATTATTTATTTATTATTACTTATTTATTATTATTTTTTTATTATTATTTATTTATAATTAATTATTTATTATTACTTATTTATTATTATTAATTTATTATTATTTATTTATTATTATTTGTTTATTATTATTTATTTATTAATATTTATTTATTATATTTATTTATTATTATTATTTATTATTTTTTATTTATTATTACTTATTTATAATTATTTATTTATTATTATTTATTTATTTATTATTATTTATTTATTATTTTTTATTTATTATTATTTTTTTATTATTTTTTTACTTATTATCGTCTATTATTATTTATTTATTATTACTTATTTATTATTATTTATTTATTATTATTTATTTATTATTATGTATTTATTATTACTTATTTATTATTATTTATTTATTATTATTTATTTATTATTATTTATTGATTATTATTTATTTATTATTATTTATTTATTATTACTTATTTATTATTATTTATTTATTATTATTTATTTATTATTATTTATTTATTATTTTTTATTTATTATCATTTATTTTTTATTATTTATTTATTATTAGTTATTTATTATTATTTATTTATTATTACTTATTGATCATGATTTATTTATTTTTTTATTTATTATTTTGTATTTATTATTACTTATTTATTATTATTTATTTTTTATTACTTATTTATTATTATTTATTTATTATTACTTATTTATTATTATTTATTATTATTTTTTATTATTATTTTTTTATCATTACTTATTTATTATTATTTTTTATTATTATTTATTAATTATATTTTATTTTTTATTATTTATTTATTATTACTTATTTATTATTATTTATTTTTTATTATTTATTTATTATTACTTATTTATTATAATTTAGTTTTTCTTACTTATTTATTATTATTTGTTAATTATTTTATTTATTATTTTTATTTTTTATTTTTTAATTATTATTACTTATTTATTATTTATTTATTATTACTTATTTATTATAAATTATTTATTATTACTTATTTATTATTTATTATTATTTATTTATTATTACTTATGTATTTTTATTTGTTTATTATTATTTATTGATTATTATTTGTTTATTATTATTTATTGATTATTATTTGTTTATTATTACTTATTTATGATTATTTATTTATTATTTTTTATTAATTATTATTCATTGATTATTATTTATTTATTATTATTTATTTATTATTACTTATTTATTATTATTTATTTATTATTATTTATTTATTATTATTTATTTATTATTACTTATTTATTATTATTTATTTATTATTATTTATTTATTATTACTTATTTGTTATTTTTTATTTATTATTATTGATTTATTATTATTTATTTATTATTATTTATTTATTATTATTTTTTTATTATTATTTATTTATTATTACTTATTTATTATTATTTATTTATTATTATTTATTTATTATTATGTAATTATTATTATTTTTTTATTATTATTTTTATTATTATTTATTTATTATTACGTATTTATTATTATTCATTTATTATTACTTATTTATTATTACTTATTTATTATTATTGATTTATTATTACTTATTTATTATTATTGATTTGTTATTACTTATTTATTATTATTGGTTTATTATTATTTGTTTATTGTTATTTATTTATTATTTATTTATTGTTATTTATTTATTATTTTTTGTTTATTATTACTTATTTATTGTTACTTATTTATTATTACTTGTTTATTAATATTTATTTATTATTATTTATTGATTATAATTTAATTATTATTTTTTATTTATTATTACTTATTTATTATTATTTATTTATTATTTATTGATTATTATTCATTGATTATTATTTATTTATTATTATATATTTATTATTACTTATTTATTATTATTTATATATTATTATTTATTTATTATTATTAATTTATTATTATTTATTTATTATTATTTATTTATTATAATTTGTGTATTATTATTTATTTATTATTACTTATTTATTATTATTCATTTATTAATTATTATTTATTCTTATGTATTTATTATTACTTATTTATTATTATTTATTTTATATTACTTGTTTATTAATATTTATTTCTGATTATTTATTGATTGTAATTTAGTTATTATTTTTTATTTATTATTACTTATTTATTATTATTTATTTATTATTATTTAGTGATTATTATTTATTTATTATTATTTATTTATTATTATTTATTTATTGTAATTTATTTATGATTATTTATTTATTATTATTTATTTTTATTATTTGTTTATTATTATTTATTCATTATTATTTATTTATTATTAGTTATTTATTATTATCTATTTATTATTATTTATTTTTTATTATTTATTTATTATTATTTATTTATTATTATTTATTTAATGTTATTTATTTATTATTATTTATTGATTATTATTTATTCATGATTATTTATTTATTATTATTTGTTTATTATTAATTATTTATTATTACTTATTTATTATTATTTATTTATTATTTATTTATTATTACTTGTTTATTAGTATTCATTTATTATTACTTATTTATTATTATTAATTTATTATTACTTATGTATTATTCTTTATTTATTATAACTTATTTATTATTACTTATTGATTATTATTTATTTATTATTACTTATTTATTATTATTGATTTATTATTATTTATTTATTATTATTGGTTTATTATTATTTGTTTATTATTATTAATTTATTATTATTTATTTATTGTTATTTATTTCTTAATATTTATTTATTATTACTTATTTATTATTACTTATTTATTATTACTTGTTTATTACTATTTATTTATTATTATTTATTGATTATAATTTAATTATTATTTTTTATTTATTATTACTTATTTATTATTATTTATTTATTATTATTTATTTATTATTATTTAATGATTATTATTTATTTATTATTATTTATTTATTATTATTTATGTATTGTTATTTATTTATGATTATTTTTTTTATTAATTGTTTATTTTTTATTATTTGTTTATTATTATTTAGTTATTATTATTTATTTATTATTTTTTATTTATTATTTTTTTATTTATTATGATTTATTTATGATTATTTATTTATTATTATTTATTTATTATTATTTATTTATTATTACTTATTTATTATTATGGATTTATTATTACTTATTTATTATTATTGGTGTATTATTATTTGTTCATTATTATTTACTTATTATTTTTGTTTATTATTATGTATTTATTGTTATTTATTTATCATTATTTATTTATTATTATTTATTTATTATTATTTATTTATTATTACTTATTTATGATTACTTATTTATTATGACTTATTTATTATTACTTATTTATTATTATTGATTTATTATTACTTATTTATTATTATTTATTTATTATTATTTATTTATTATTATTCATTGATTATTATTTATTTATTATTATTTATTTATTATTACTTATTTATTATTATTTATTTATTATTATTTATTTATTATTATTTATTTATTGTTATTTATTTACGATTATGTATTTATTATTATTTATTTATTATTATTATTTGTTTTTATTTGTTTAATATTATTTATTCATTATTATTTATTTATTAGTATTTTTTTTATTTTTATTTGTTGATTATTATTTATTTATTATTACTTATTTATTATTATTTATTTATTATTTTTTATTTATTATTATTTATTTATTATTATTGATTTATTATTATTTATTTATTATTGTTTATTTATTTTTACTTATTTATTATTACTTATTGATTAATACTTATTTCTTATTATTTGTTTATTATTAATTGTTTATTATTACTTATTGATAATTATTTAGTTATTATTATGTATTTATTATTATTTATTTATTATTACTTATTTGTTATTTTTTATTTATTATTATTGATTTATTATTATTTATTTATGATTATTTATTTATTATTATTTATTTATTATTACTTTTTTATTATTATTTATTTATTATTATTTATTTATTGTTATGTATTTATTATTATTTTTTTATTATTATTTATTTATTATTATTTATTTATTATTACTTATTTATTATTATTCATTTATTATTACTTATTTATTATTATTCATTTATTATTACTTATTTATTATTACTTATTTATTATTATTTATTTATTATTATTTATTGATTATTATTTATTTATTATTACTTATTTTTATTATTGATTTATTATTACTTATTTATTATTATTGATTTGTTATTACTTATTTATTATTATTGGTTTATTATTATTTGTTTATTGTTATTTATTTATTATTTATTTATGGTTATTTATTTATTATTTTTTGTTTATTATTACTTATTTATTGTTACTTATTTATTATTATTTGTTTATTAATATTTGTTTATTATTATTTATTGATTATAATTTAATTATTATTTTTTATTTATTATTACTTATTTATTAATGTTTAGTTATTATTTATTGATTATTATTCATTGATTATTATTTATTTATTATTATTTATTTATTATTACTTATTTATTATTATTTATATATTATTATTTATTTATTATTATTAATTTATTATTATTTATTTATTATTATTTATTTATTATAATTTGTGTATTATTATTTATTTATTATTACTTATTTATTATTATTCATTTATTATTACTTATTTATTCTTATTGATTTATTATTACTTATTTATTATTATTTATTTTATATTACTTGTTTATTAATATTTATTTATTATTATTTATTGATTATAATTTAATTATTATTTTTTATTTATTATTACTTATTTATTATTATTTATTTATTATTATGTAGTGATTATTATTCATTTATTATTATTTATTTATTATGATTTATTTATTGTTATTTATTTATGATTATTTATTTATTATTATTTATTTTTATTATTTGTTTATTATTATTTATTCATTATTATTTATTTATTATTAGTTATTTATTATTATCTAGTTATTATTATTTATTTTATATTATTTATTTATTATTATATATTTATTATTATTTATTTATTATTATTTATTTATTATTATTTATTTATTATTATTTATTTATTATGATTTATTCATGATTATTTATTTATTATTATTTGTTTATTATTATTTATTTATTATTACTTATTTATTATTGTTTATTTATTATTTATTTATTATTACTTGTTTATTATTATTCATTTATTGTTATTTAGTGATTATTAGTCATTTATTATTATTTGTTTATTATTATTTATTTATTGTTATTAATTTATGATTATTTATTTATTATTATTTATTTTTATTATTTGTTTATTATTATTTATTCATTATTATTTATTTATTATTAGTTATTTATTATTATCTAGTTATTATTATTTAATTTTTATTATTTATTTATTATTATTTATTTATTATTATTTATTTATTATTATTTATTTATTATTATTTATTTATTATTATTTATTTATTATGATTTATTCATGATTATTTATTTATTATTATTTGTTTATTATTATTTATTTATTATTTATTTATTATTAATTGTTTATTGTTATTCATTTATTATTATTTTTTTATTATTATTGATTTATTATTACTTATTTATTATTATTAGTTTATTATTATTTGTTTATTATTATTTATTTATTATTATTTATTTATTGTTATTTATTTCTTAATATTTATTTATTATTACTTATTTATTATTACTTGTTTATTACTATGTATTTATTATTATTTATTGATTATAATTTAATTATGATTTTTTATTTATTATTACTTATTTATTATTATTTATTTATTATTATTTATTTATAATTATTTAATGATTATTATTTATTTATTATTATTTATTTATTATTATTTATGTATTGTTATTTATTTATGATTTTTTTTTATTAATTATTTATTTTTTATTATTTGTTTATTATTATTTAGTTATTATTATTTATTTATTATTATTTATTTATTATTATTTATTTATTATTAATAATTTTTTATTATTTATTTATTATTATTTATTTATTATTATTTATTTATTATTTTTTATTTATTATTTTTTATTTATTATTTTTTATTTATTATTATTTATTTATGATTATTTATTTATTATTATTTATTTATTATTATTTATTTATTATTACTTATTTATTATTATTGATTTATTATTACTTGTTTATTATTATTTGTTTATTATTATTTATTTATTATTATTTATGTATTATTACTTATTTATTATTACTTGTTTTTTATTACCTGTTTATTATTATTCATTTATTATTATTTATTTATTATTATTTATTGATTTTTATTCATTGATTATTATTTATTTATTATTATTTTTTTATTATTACTTATTTATTATTATTTTTTTATTTTTATTTAATTATTATTATTTATTTATTATTATTTATTTATTATTATTTGGTTATGATTATTTCTTTATTATTATTTATTTATTATTATTTATTTATTATTAGTTATTTTTTATTATTTTTTTATGATTATTTATTTATTATTACTTGTTTATTATTACTTATTTATTATTACTTGTTTATTATTCGTTATTTATTATTCCTTATGTATTATTATTTATTTATTATTACTTATTTATTATTACTTATTTATTATTATTTTTTTATTATTAATTATTTATTATTATTTATTTATATTTATTTATTTATTATTACTTATTTATTATTACTTATTTATTATTATTTATTTATTTATTATTGTTTATTTATTATTATTTATTTATTATTACTTATTTATTATTATTTATTTGTTATTACTTATTTATTATTACTTATTTATTTTTACTTATTGATTATTATTTATTTATTGTTATTAATGTATTATTTTGTATTTATTATTATTTATTTATTATTATTTATTTATTATTATTTATTTATTAGTATTTATTTATTATTATTTATTTATTATTTTTTATTCATTATTATTTATTTATTATTACTTTTTTATTATTACTTATTTATTATTACTTGTTTATTATTAGTTATTTATTATTACTTATTTTTTATTATTTATTTATTATTACTTATTTATTACTGCTAAATGTTTCTGTTACTAATGGTTTACTTTGATGTTTTCTGCTACGTTTATCACTGTTCTTACATATAGGTTTGTGGGTGTGTATGCTCCTATGTATTTTACGTGCAGTTCACTGTTATATATATATGTCCAGTGAATGGTGTATACGTTCAGAGATTACAGTGAGAATCTCAGCTGTGGAACGGGCTTGTCTAAATCCATATTGTTTGTCAGTCAGAAGTTTAGCATCTGTAAGGTGCCGGACTAGAACATGGTTAATAATTGTCTCAAATATTTTGGCGAAAAGTGGGAGGGCGCTAATGGGGCGATAATTTGATGGGTCAGTTCTTTCGCCAGAATTCTTGAATATTGGTACCACAGAAGCGATTTTCCAACAGCCCAGAAAGCATGATTCATTAAGGCATTTGTTGAAAAGTTTGGAGAGAACTGGAGCTACTTCGGCTGAGCACTTTTTTAATAGCACAGCTGGGATGAGATCAGGTCCGCATGCTTTGGAAGTGTCAATATTTCTTATGATAGCATGTACCTGAGCAGGGGTGATTTTTAGATCGTCTAGCATGGCGTCTGTCCGCAAAGGAAAGTCAGGTAGGCGGTGGTTGGTAGGGTCCAGTGTGGAGTTCAAGGCAAACCGGCTGGCAAGCATATTAGCTTTGTCGGTTGCTGAGCAAACAACCTCGTGATTGTTGGTTAGCGGGGGAATTGTTGATTGCCCATTATTTACTACACTGTTGTAGATTTTCCAGAAGTAACGATTTCCTAATTTTTGTGCTTCGATGCGTTTTTTAGTGGTTTCAGTAAATTCTCTCTTGGCTGTCACTATTTCTTTCTTAACGTTATTTCTCGCTTCTATGTACTTCTGTTTGTTTGAACTGGACATATGTTGGTTAAATCTGCGGTATGTATGCTGCCTTTGAGCAATGGCAGTAGCACAAGTCGAAGTAAACCATTGGGGAGAGTGGGGCTTGCTATAAAATTTCCGCATGGGAAGATGTGCTTCCATTACTGTTTTGAACCATTCAGTGGTCTCATTTGCGCATTGTTCGGCAGGGTGAGAGAAAATATTTCTCCATGGGGCATCTCTGATAAGATCTCTGATGGCTTCCTAGTCAGCCTTTTTAAAATATCTCGTTGTTTTGAGCGTTGGCTCTTCAGTTTTGGGTCTAGAATTTAGGGCGATTTCTACCATTATCACTGCATGGTCAGCGTTCCCGAGTGGGCTGTTAGCATTTGTTGTACAATCCTCGGGAACCGTAGTCAGAAACAGATCTAGAAGTGATGCTTGTTGTTCTTGCTGGTCAGGAAAACGGGTTGGAAACGTAACTATTTGTGATAGGGAGTGAGATATAGCAAAACTATATGTTGTGCTGCCCGCTGCATCTGTGTGAGTAGAGAATCCAAGCCAGTTTTTGTGGTGAACATTAAAGTCACCAAATACATGGACTTGGGCGCTAGTGTCAAGGGAGAGTGCTGTGTCTATACTGTCGTAGACTTTGTTTATTATGGTGCAGTCCTGGGTCGAGGGAGAGCGGTAGAGAAAATAAAAGTAGCTAATGTTGTGTTGTATGTTTAGTCTAAAGCACATAAAGGCTTGATCGTCCGTTTCTAGGTTTGTTTCTCTAGTCAGGGGGAGGGTATTACGAATGTAGACTCCAAGTCCGTGCATATGTCTGTCAGAGTCCTTATCGCAGAGTGGGAGATAGCCAGGCATGTTAAAGTAGTTAGAGGGGATGGAGGAGTGTAGGTTAGTCTTGCTTAGTGCTAAGATATCCGGGGTATTTGTTAGGAGAAATGCTTCAACATCAGCTAAATTAGTTCTTAGCCCACGGATATTTGTGAATGCAAGCCTCAAGGGAGGAGGCAAGTTGAATTTGTTTGTCCTTAGGCCTGGTTTAAGCTTATATATATATATATATATATATATATTTTGTGTACAGAAAGTTGTTAGTTGAGACAGGTCATTGGTACCGTCGGTTTCAAGCCCGATAATAAGGCCCGTTTAAGGTATCCTTATCGAGCTCTCTTCAGCCAATATTCGTCTCTTATATATATATATATATATATATATATATATATATATATACTTCTTCATGTATAAACACACATTTTTCAATAATATATATAGCAAGTTATGAAAATATATATTGCAATTAAGCTACACATTTCTTTCTTGTGAGAATTCGTCAGGCTTATGCGAAAAGTTGTGGTTATCGCACATTTTTATATAAGCACATGCTACTGAATTTTCTAGTTAGCCAATCCGCTTCCTAGTTATCACCGTGCCCATCCTAGTCAGCCAATGGGCGGGTACTTAATGATTCACACCTTCCCTTTGTGTGTTTTATGGGAAGGGTAGATGTCCTTTTGCTTAGTTAGCTGGCCTATTTCAACCTAGGTGTAGTTAGATATGTTATTTTGTTTTAGTCTATACTAGCGGGGGAGTACCCGGCGTTGCCCGAGTGTTTAGATGTGTGTATGCTAGGTGGGGGTGGGGGTGTTAATCAAAACATAAGAATAAGCGAAGTAAAAAAACTAAACTAAAAAAAACAAAAAAGAAAACAGAAAAACAAACCTTAAAACTTCTTTAAAAAATCTGAAAAATAAAGCGGGGTACCCGGGCGGTTCGGGGGGGGATCAAAACATAAGAATAAGCGAAGTAAATATTTTTAAATATTAAATAAAAATAAAAAAGTCGAAAAAAACACAAAAAAACCTAACGTAAAGCAAACAAAAAAAAAACAGAAAAACGAACGTTAAATCTTCTTTAAAACATCTGAAAAATAGCCCTCACCAAAAAAAAAAAAACACGTGAAAAATGGCTTAAATAAGTCTGTTTCAATATTAAAATTTAAAAAATCGGTGGGTACCCGGCGTTGGCCGAGTGTTTTTGGGTGTGTGTGGCAGTCGGTGTGTGTATGTGGGGGGTGTTAATGAAAACCTAAGAATAAGCGAAGTAAAAAAAAAAACAGAAAAACGACCATTATGTGAAAATTAGCTTAAATAACCCTGCTTCAATATTAAAATTTAAAAAATCGAAAAAAAAAGACATCTCACACCACAATTCGAACCCAAAACGTTCGATAATGACTCAGCACTCTAACCAAATGACCTAACACGGCGTACACGAAATTAGGTTATTTTTTAAAATCTTTAAACTAAATCAGGTTACGACGTCGTATGACGCATGTGTAGAAGCGACATCATCATGAGCGGACGGTTTTTGCTGACCCCTCCTGTAGAAAAGTGCTGAAAAAAGGGTGAAAAAAAATTAACGTTTTTGGTCAATTTTTCGATATTTGTTGGGCGAACGATGGGGCTTTTATATGAGACCAAATTTGTGAGTTTTTAGCCGACATACAAACACACACACACACTCACACACATTTTGCTTTATATATATATTATATATATATATATACTAGCGAGGGGTACCCGGCGTTGCCTGGGTGTTTTTAGGTGTGTGTTGTATTAGATAAAAAAGAAACCGGGGGCAGGGGGTAGGATCGAAGCCGAAGCCCTGAGGCGAAGTTTGAAAATAAAATCGGCCAGCCAGAATGAAGCATTGTTATAAGTGAATAAGTGAAAGATGTTTGAAAGTCGTCGAGCGTCACGACGACGACGATGACGATGTAAGTATTGTTATAAGCAAAGTAAGAAAAGAAAACAACGTTTTAATTAAGCCGGGGGGGTGTAATCAAAACATCGACAAAAAACACAAAAAAACTAACGTAAGGCAAATGAACGATGAAAACAAAAACGAACACGTGAAAAATGGCTTAAATAAGCCTGTTTCGATATTAAAATTTAAAAAATCGGTGGGTACCCGGGTGTTTTTGAGTGTCGCTAAGAATAAGCGAAGTAAAAAAAAAAAAAACAGGTGGATACCCGGATGTTTTTAGGTGTCGCTAAGAATAAGCGAAGTAAAAAAAAACAAAAAACAGGAAAACGAACGTTATGTGAGAAATGGCTTAAATAATACAGGGTTCAATATTTAAACTTAAAAAATCGAGAAAAAAAATCTCACACCACGAATCGAACACAAAACGTTTAGATAATGAACCAAGGCCTTAACTACCTGAGCTAAACCGACGCATATGAAATTTGTTCGGTTTTTCAACTATTTAAAGTAAATCAGGTCACGATGTCATGATGTCATCTGACGCATACGTTGTTCCCCCCCCCGTCGAAAATTGTCGATTTCGGGGTGAAAAAGTTAACTTTCTCTCTCTCTCTCTGTTTGCGTCTCTCTCTCTCTCTCTCTCTTCGTCTTCCTTACTCTAAAGTGTGTTACTAAAAAAGAAAATGGCGTCTGGGTTTGTTTTTTTGTAAAAACTTCGATCGTTAATATTTTTTGTAAGCGTATTTTTTTTTTACTTCACATTTTTGGCTTGTTATTTTTCGTTTAACTATCGTATCTAACTATTTTTAACGTGCTAATAACTTTGGTAACGTTGTCATAGCATAGAAGTTCATAGTTTAGCTTGTGTGAGGGTTAAAATTTCTTTTACTGATAACAACAATGTTTTTAAATTCAGTCTGCCATTATAGCTTGCTGACGTCAAGATCACGTGACATGACTCAGCGGGCTTTAAATACAAGTTGACCCAAAATAAACGGCCCCGTGTACACTTTATGTAGAAGAGTTTGCGCCCGTATTTTTGGGGCAGTTATAAATCGGTTTAAAAATATGTAATGTTTAACATTTAAATGTCACTTTTTGCCCCCCCCCCCTGCAGAGAATCGATCAGTTGACGCACTTCTGATGGTCCTTTTAGGCTAATTTTTCGATATTTGTCGTCCGGAGGGTGGGGCTTTCATATGAGTTTGTGAATTTTTGTTCCATCAGTCAAAAGTTTTTAGCAGACACGCAAATATACATACATACATACATACATTTTCGCTTTTATATATATAGATATAGATTTCAGATATTATTAGTTTTTTTTATAGAATTATTTATGAATATGTATGTTTATTTTATTTATTTATTTTCTATTGTTATTGTAAATTTTCAAATTATTTCGTATCGCTATCCTAGAGTAAAGTTTATCCTGCGCACAAAGTTGTTCGCTATTTCTCTCCTATAGTTTAATAGATGTTGGGATTCCTTAAAGATAGCGCATTTTTCATTCAGATATAATCTACATGGATCGTTTAGGTCCCTATATGTACTTGCTTGCCTTACTATTTTCCATTCGACTATCAGCTAATGTCGACTTTATATGACAATCTAGAGTCTGTAGACTGAAAATTGACAGAGTAGTTTGGTAGGGAAATGTGCATACATCATTTCCCCACGCAATAACTGTGTCAATTTATAGTCTACAGATGCGAAATTTGATATACATGGTACTGAGATTTGGGAAAATCTATGTGATCGGTTTTTGGCCAGAAATTTGGCGATTAAGGGGCCATAGTTCAACGATTTGACCTTTGAGAATATTACCAAACTCCTCCGACAATTTTTGGTCTACGCACTTGAAATTTTAGATATAGGTTCCTTGGACATGGATCTAACTTCCGCGGTCTCTTCCAAATTACTCAGAAAATTTCTGGTCTAAATATTTGAAATTTTACATAAAGAGTATTCAGAGATAGGGCAAGCTTTTTCATCAGTTTGGGTCGAACATTTTTAGTTACCAATATATAAATGTATGTATGTATGTCTGTTTGCATGTCTGCCTTAAGCTTTCAATAGAGGCGACGGATTTTACCAAGATCAGTATCGTTTTAAAGTTCTACCTTTTATACGACAATTAACGAAAAATTGGCTAAAAACATTAATATCTTCCCCTTCAACTAGGCACTTTTCTACAGGGGGGGGTCACTTTTTTCGCCGATATTTTTTAAAGCTATCCTCTCCTTTAGATTGTCTAGCCTTAATTTAAAAAAAAATATCGCTTCCGGTTTAGCGGTGGTCGTAACAGCATAAACGTTAGGTTTTACCCTGTTCTTTTCCTCCTTCACGGTACGGGTTCGATCCTGCCTTCCTACTACCACTTTTTTTTTTTGCTCAACATACACATCGAAACACCCGGGTAGCGCCGGGCTGAAATGCTAGTATATATATATATATATATATATATATATATATATATATATATATATATATATATAGGTTCTTGTCTTTCCAAACAATAATGCACATTTATTCACTAGTTTTCGACAGGTGATATTCAGCCGAATTCATTGATTTTCCAGCCAAAATGCTAGTATATATATATATATATATATATATATATATATATATATATATATATATATATATATATTTATATATATATATATATATAGGTTCTTGTCTTTCCAAACAATAATGCACATTTATTCACTAATTTTCGACAGGTGATATTCAGCCGAATTCATTGATTTTCCAGCCAAAATGTCGCATCGAAAACTAACGCGATTTTTCACGTTGCATTCATTAAAAACGTGCAGGCTATCATTCTTGAATTGATTAATTTTCTTTTTAACCTTTCTCCAAAATGTTATGCTATTTTCCCCAGTCTTGACACGTCGACGCTACATATAAATACAGACGTATATCTCTACATATCAATACAGTCGAGCCTTTCTTTGAAACCTCTTGCTGAATCCGTTGCCATGGCATCTAATCTACTGAAATCGCTGTTGTTATTGTCCATCCTGTGTTCTGCAGCATCCTTTCCGGTATGATTACATTTTCTTTGGTTTTTTTTAACTACATTTTCTCACATAATAGCGTTTATTTTATTTATTTTTTACATAATAGTCACTACATATCAAGGCCTGGAGACTACTCAAGGATAAAGGTTAATGAGTATACAGTAGTCAATGGGATAATATCACAGTAATCGTTAGCAGCGGGAATTTGGTAAATCTGATTACTTAAGGGAACAGTTCATCAAGAATTTGTTTACGTTAGACTTGAAGATGAACAAATTGTAATCAGCTAGAAAGCAAGAAAAACGGAAGACAGTTCCGCATTCGTGCAGTTCTAAGAAAGAAGCTTTGTTCATTGAATCTAAGTTTACGTTTAGGTTTAGGCACAGATAAAGAGTGGGAGGAATTATTGATAGTTGTTTCGGCTAGTCGAGTGTTTTTTGTAAAAGTTTGGCAAGGGGGACAATAGATTGGAGCTCAGACGAGCAATTGCGATGAAAATAACAATAAAGCAGAGACAGGCTTGCAACGTCTCTTCTGTGGGAAAGAGGTTGCAGGGAAGAGAAAAGTGGATCCCTCACTAGGCTAAAAAGTCCATTTTGAACTCTTTCAAGGCAGAATAAGCTGATTTTAGAAACTTCTGCCCAGATGTGACAACAGTACTCCATGCTTGGACGTACTTAGCTCTTATACAGATAGAGAATTGCATCAGCAGTGAGATATCTACTGGAACGGTAGAAAGATCTCACCATTTTTCCAGCAGCCTTGGCAACGGATTTGATGTACGTGTTCCATTTCAAATCCGAAGTAAAGCTCAAGCCTAAAAACTTGTCAAAACATGGAGCCTCACCAAGACGAAAGCTATTCATTTCAATTGATGCCAGATGGGGATCAGAGTGATGATAATGTAAAGATAGAAGCTTGGTTTTAGATGCATTAAAATTAACCAGTCACTTTTCCCTACGTGATCAAGATCAGAGGAAAGAGAGAGAGAGAGAGAGAGAGAGAGAGAGAGAGAGAGAGAGAGAGAGAGAGAGAGCTTGGTCATTTACGGTCTTTGATGTGTTGCCATACATGGTAGTGTCGTCAGCATAAATGTCTACGAATTTTTTTTTTTTTTTTTTTTTTTTACACGGTGATCACCACTTATCAAGGCCCGGAAGCCACTCAGGGATAAGGGTTATGGCAAGTACATTACGTTAGTGAGGAGATTTGCTGAAGTGTTTACTTAAGGGGGCGGTTCATTAGGAATTTGTTAACATTGGACGTGAAGACATCCAAGTTGTAGTTTGGATGGAAGCAGGCAGACGGAATGATCTAAGGATGTGATTTGGAAGATCATTGATGTAGATCAGTGTTGAGGAGACGCCTACTAATTAACATAGGTGGGTGAGTGAGATATATAAAGGTATCAATCACCAATACCGGGGGAGTCCGGCAACGACCGTCAAATAGGCAAGACGCCTATGCTGCCTCCAGTAAGACATGCCGGAATATCTCCAACTGAAGTATATCTGAAGACATGTAAATATGTATATAACTTTTCTTCCTAATATATTATTGTTATACCTTTACTTTCGTGTGTTAATTATTTATGCAGACACAGCAATCAGGAAGAGAGTTGGTCTGAGGATGGACCCGTAAGGGACTCGATTATTAATACTGTGAGCTTCTGATTTCTGCCTAATCAACCATTACTCTTATGAACCTATCAGGCAGAAATGATTTAATAACACGAAAAGTAATAAATAAATTATTTTAAACTTATTTTAAAATAAAATATTCAACAGAAATTTTGTAATAGACAGATATACGAAAGAAAAGGTAAAAAATCCCCTTTCTCGAGTGACCTCTTGGCCTTGATAAGTGTTGATGCCTAGTAAAAAAAAATTAAATAAAAATGGTACAAATGCAAGAAACTGTATATGGAACTGGCACCCCACATTTTATACATAGTCCATCTTTATTCTCTTAAAAAGCAGATATTGAAAATACAAGTCTTGTTGAATTCTGCTATTCTGGAAAACGTTGGATCACCCAATTGAGGCGCAGTTGGTTGAGATTGCCAACGTTTATTTAATAAAAAAATATTTCAATGGCAAAAAGGAACGTATAAAGGGACATATTAACATATCCATAAGATTTAGGAATTTTAGAAACAAAAACAAAATAGAATTTTTATTATCATTCATCGGACTACTGTTCTCATCTTGAGTGTGATTTTCATAACTTTTCGATCGATATAACCTCCGACCTTCTTCAGGTGTATCTTATCGAACTCGGGATGTTTCTTTTGCAAGCTCCTTCCAATGAAACTTTTGAAAAGAAAAAAGAAAAGAGAAGAGAAAGGAAAAAAAACCCCAAATATGACCAACTGAGAAATTTGTAACGTGAAAGGATAACATGTGGAACGGTTAAGAAACGGTGCTAACGGCATGCTTAATCTATATATATAAAAGCAAAAATGTATGTATGTATGCATGTATGTGTGTTCGCTTTTTCTGTATGTCTACAAAAGGCTTCTTTCAGAGAAGCGGTCGCTCGCTTCACAACTTTTAAAAACTTTTTATATCACATATAAATCGTAATATCTCACAGTTAACAACGAAGCTCGCCTGTCTATTTAATTTGCTCGATTTCGGGAAGATAAATATTCAATATTTGTCGCTCGCCGCATGTGGGTTAGTCTTTTTCCTATAACATCTTGGGAGGGGGGGGGAACGTTCAGCAGTAAATGAATACCATCCCGCAGTCAAACTTGACCTCATTAACTCATTAAAACGGGCACCTGCTAAATCCAAGTAATTAAATAAATTCAAACGTGTTTCCGTTAGCATCTCGCGATGGGGCAATGGTTAACGTCGCACGTATTTTTTTTTTCACACTTTAATTTACAATTTTGCCTCAAGGGTTCGGGTTCGATCCTCATACTTTCTTTTTTACCCCCTCCCCTCCACACACACCTCCAAACACCCGGGCAACACCGGGTACCCCTCGCTAGTAAATTAATAAAAGAAAGTTTCATTGGAAGGAACTTGCAAAAGAAACATTCCTGAGTTCGACAAGATACACCCGAAGAAGGCCGGAGGTTATATCGACCAAAACGGTGTGAAATCACGTTAAAAATGAGAACAGTAGTCCGTTGAATAATAATATAAATAACCAATCCTCATCTCAAAAAATTCAGAATCGTCAAAAGAGAATTTAGTTTGGAATACAATGAACCGAAATTATCTCTGCCTAAACCTAAATGTAGATTCCATGAACAAAGTTTCTTTCTTAGAACTGCACGCCTGTGGAACTGCACACCTGTGGAACTGCACGCCTATTTCTTGTTCTCTTTCGGTGGAGGAGAAATCTTTCACGACTGAGACAATTTTTATTTTTGTACCTTTTCTCCACGTTAAAAAACGACCCTGGTGTCTAACTCTGTCCCGTGGGGAGGCATAGTAAATAGGTACAATATGGTCGTTTTCAAGTTCAATGTAAACAAGTTCTTGTTGAGCTGATGAGCCGTTCCCTTCAAGTTTACCAAATTTCCACTACAAACGATTGCTATGATATTGTCTCTTTGACTAATGTACACACGTATGCTAACATGGACGCACCCACCTAAACGGGTGTATACGTTTCGTGTTTTTTGTGATGTGTGCTTAATGTGTTACTAATATCTTTAGTGGTTCTTCACTTTCTGAACCGTGCTCGTCTATTTATATTGTGTGATGTATATATATCTATCTATCTATATATCTATATCTATATCTATATCTATATATATATATATATATATATATATATATATATATATATATATATATATATATATATATACACACAAACAAACAGTTAATAAAACATGTTAAAAAACACTTTGAAAAAGAGTTAAAAACATATTTAATCTGAAAAGAAAACATTAGATAAATGGATAGTCCTTAATCCGCGGAGTTTCGAAGAAATACTTTCCTTCTCATCAGAGGGTAGGAATTAGCAAAATGCGGGATTGAATTTTGCATGCAGACGTATTTGATGAAACAACAAGTAAGTCAAAGATCTTACTTGAAAACAAAAAAAAGTGAAGCAGAGGGAATATGGTGAAGAAAAAGATGATTACACGTGAATGGATAGTCTGGTGGAAGATAAATAATCCAGTGACGGTAAAATCCAAATGTATAACTTAAAGAAAGTTAAAAGAATTTCCATTTGCACAAGTAAAATCCAAGGAATATATATATATATATATATATATATATATATATATATATATATATATATATATATATATATATACTAGCAGGGGTGCCCGGCGTTGCACGGGTGTTTGGAGGTGTATGCTGTGCAAAAAAAGCAAAAAAAAAAAAAAGAGTAATTTTTTTTTTAATTTGACCCTTATTATGCCCCCTTAAAATTTATAGTTTCGGGCTCAAATTACTTTATTAAGTTAGATCCAGGTTCAAGGAACCTATATCTAAAATTTCAAGTGTCTAGACCCAAAATTGTCGGAGGAGTTTGTTAGAGTTCTTAAAGGTCAAATCGTTGAAATTTGACCCCTTAACAGCCAAATTTCTGGCTGACACGCGTCACATCGATTTTCCCAAATCTCAGTACCCGGTATTTCAAATTTCGAGTCTATAGACTAAAAATTGACAGAGTTATTGCGTAGGGAAATGTACACAGACAGACAGACACGTTCACTTTTATATATATATATACATATATATATATATATATATATATATATATATATATATACGTAGGTAGAGCTAGTTAGTAATTTATAAAATATACATGGCGCTTAAACTACACTGAATATTCCGCGTAAATTACTATATATATATATATATATATATATATATATATATATATATATATATATATATATACTGAATATATATATATATATACTGAATATATATATATATATATATATATATATATATATATATATATATATATATATAGTAATTTACGCGGAATATTCAGTGTAGCTTAAGCGGTATATATATTTTATAAATTACTAAGTAGCTCTACCTACGTATTGAGCACTTTTGAAGTAAATACTTAAAGTTTACGCATAAATTTATACTTTCGTATATTAATTTTATGTGAGTAAATGAAGTATATATATATATATGTATGTATATATATATATATATATATATATATATATATATATATATATATATATATATATATATATATATTTGTTGATTTTTTAAAACGATGTGAAGATCGGATGTTTTTTTTTAGAAATTGAGAATTTTATATTTTGGACGTAAACAAATAATATTTTTATTTATTTATTTTATTTTATTTATTTATTTATTTTAAAACATAGATGCCCCGAAACATGTATGTACGTAGATTACTGTTTGAAATAAATATATAAATGAATGATATTTTATATATATATATATATATATATATATATATATATATATATATATATATATATATATATATATATATACGTTTTATATTCCGTGATCGTTTAAATTTATATGCGTGTGTGTGGGGGGGTGTCATATATCCAACATGCTTTATATTCCCTGGAATTCATCTTCTTGGAGAAGCTGGAACCTGTTGGACGGAATACATTCAATCCAATATGATAATTGGTTTTAGTTTTTTATTCACTTTCCCAGATGTCGACGCAGATGAACATGGAAAGTGAGTTCTTTTCGTGTGATCTTTAACAGTCTCGATTGAGAGACACGTGACCTCCCTCCCGAGGGGGGGGGGCAGGAGACAATCATTAACCCAACCGCTGTTCACCGTGTCCAAGTTCCAACTCAAAGTTATCTCCAGATAACCTGATCACGTGACTCACACATAGATCCGATCAGCTGATAAGTTCTTCTGGTAAACTTGTCTATGATCTATCTTTGCTATATTTTGACAAGTTTTACGGAAACATCATCATATCCATCTCTTGTCTAATTCCTCCAATTAGATAGATAGATAGATAGATAGATAGATCGATCGAGATGGACAGATAGCTAGATCGATAGATAGATAAATAGCTACAAAATTAGATAGATAACGTATTCTGTTCTACCTCTTCCATAATATTTAACCCTTATCCTCGAGTGGCCTCTGGGCCTTGATAAGTGGTTATTTTTTATTATGTAACAAATGCCCATAATAATATTATAATTATTTTAAAATAATATACAAAATCTATATATTAAAATCAGTGGCGGCTCGTGCCCGAGATTAGTGGGGGTGCTGCTTCAAAAGTTTTACGTATTTTTTTTAATATCGTGTAAAGGAATTCAAATATATAAATAAATATTTAATCAAATAATAAACAAACATCCAAATAAATATTCAATTATATAACAAAGACAAATAATCAATCAGAAATGGATAATACGCAAAAACTTTTTTATTAAAAAGATTTTTTTAAAATTATGTACACTTTACAGAATAAAAATGATATATATATTTATTCCTTTTAAACTTTTCAGATTAAATAAAAGTTTGCGTTTTTTTTGGGTTTTTTTTTTTGCAAACAAACGAAAAACATTTTTAAAAATAACTTATTTTTTATAAAAACAAAAAAGAAAACCTTTGAAATTTACCTGCCTCACTACGAGGGTTAATTTAGGAGTTTACTATTTGAAAATAGCGTTTTATTTAATAACGGTTTTATTTACAAAATTTATTTTTAAATATGTATTTATAACAAAACGTATTTGTAAATAAAATGCAAAATAAAAAAGTTTACATTTTTATATATTGAGCAAACAAACAAAAATATTTAAAGATACAAAATTTTATTTACAAATCTTTTAACAATTTGCTTTTTATATAAAAAGAACAAATTTGGCTATTTACTGACCTTCCCATGCCGGTAAACATCGACATAAAGTGGAGATTCATTATAAGAAAATAGGATGTCATATATAAGCATTATAAAACATCGAATTTTAATGTAGCTTTCATCCCCAAAAAACAAAAAATTAAAATTGTCTCAGTCCAGAAGGATTTCTAATTACTTTTTTTAATGCGTATTATCTGACCCATCTACTAACAAATTCAATGTAAAGTTTAAAAATGCATAATTATAAAAAAAAAACTGTGTTTTATTTTACTTACAAACACATTTTAATTAAAAAATCTTGTGTAAAAAAAATCCATTTTTCAAAGTGTAAAACTTCTAACATTGTCCTTGTCGGAGGCAAATAAATGCTAATTTTTTATATATCTAAAACATACAAGTTAAAAAGATTTCTAACTAAAATGTATTTTCAACATAAACTGTTTCTTCGCTTTTTTGCTTCTAGGAAAAAATGTAAACAGTTTTTTTTGCAAAGTTTAGTTGTTGCAAAATAAATAGCATTTAAAACTACTTTAAAGAAACAAACAAAAAGGCAGGTAGATGGAAAAGTAACTTTATTTTTATGGTAAAATTTATTTATTGTATATTTGGTTTTTACCCTTGGCCGCGTGTTAGCTTCACTGCTAAATTCCCGAATACTTTTAATAAATAAAAATAAACAGTTTCTGCATATTATATATTTCCGTCTGCTACCGACTTAAATCGCAACGCTAAAAGTGTGCGTATTTTAAAAAAAATAGCACAATATTTTATGTACAAGAACACGTTATGTGCAGATTTTAATAATAATTTTAAAAAATATAAGTAAACCTCCTTTTTTTGCAATAACAATGTTATCATATCTATACAGGCGCACACTCTAAGTAAAGAACGAATTTCACGACACGGAGCTGCACCAAGCGACAGTTCCTCAAGAGGCTTTCATCGTCTAATCCGCGCATGCGTACAAGAGAATTTCATTAAGAAAGTGTAACTGTGAATTTCACAGCTCCAAGCAAGTTTTATTTTTGTTATTATATGAATTTGGAGATACCGACATTAAAGTTAATGATTTTATAATGTACACATAGAAAAAAAAAATAAAATAAAAAAATAAATAATAATAATAATAATAATAATAATAATAATAATAATAATAATAATAATAATAATAATAATAATAATAATAATAATAAACAAACAAACAAACGTATTATTTTTAATTTTATCATTAATATTGTGTAGAAATAACTTGGGGGTGCTCCAGTCCCACAGCTCCATGCACGAGCCGCCACTGATTACAATAGAAAAATGCGAGCATGAAATTAATATTTATATCGAATTAAATATTTCTATAAATAATTTTATAAATATTTAAAATATATTCACATGAATTAAATATTTCTGTAAATAATTTTATAAATATTTAAAATATTGAATAAAATAATTCTACAAATAATTTTATAAATATTTAAATAGGATAGGTTCCAATAATCAGATAATAACACGCCGACCATTAGTAAATAGGTTGTCTCTGTATGTGGAGATGAGTAAGAGGGGAGGCTGAAAATTATGGCCCGGGGGTTATTTTGGTTGGTTTATAGATTGAGAAGGGGTGAAGGAAATGAGGCCATAGAGGTCACAACAAAGAATACATTTAATTGACAACGTTTGAAATATGTAGAATCTGACTCCATGCAATTAAGGACAGACGAATATTGAAGTTGAGAACCAGTTTTATTTATTAATGACAGTTTTAATTAGAAGAGGTAAAGTGTTCCTAGGATGTTTGTAGGTGTGTATGCATTGATAAGGAATGAACTTTTGTAGGCTTGTATAATTTAACAAAGAAAGAATGTTCGTAAGCGTACTTATCTTTTCGGACGATGGGGGTGGTAAGTGGGTGGCCGGTCATGCTACTTCGGTGATATGTGTCCTGGCTTTTAACTTGGAAGCGGCGACTTCTTTCATCAACCTCTAGTAGCACGGCGTCTTCGCCTCCTATCTTTTTCTCCTTGTTTATTTTTGGTTTGTGTGGAATAGGCATTGTTTAGAATTGAAGGTGTTCTGGCCCATAACATGAGAGCGTAGTCGGCTTCAGTTCACTGGTGCCTTATTTCTGTTTCTTCTTCATCTCTTTAGGTCGGGTGGGAGAATCCGTCCGTGCGTTCACTGATGCAGCTGGGCAAATCTCTTTCCTTTTCTTTCTGGTCCCCTCATTTTATAGTGGCAAACCGGCTCCCAGCGACTGTGATATTTTAGGCCTTTATTTTCGGCGCGGAGCTCTGCCATTGATTGATAATTCTTTTGTGGTTATCTTATTTTTCTTTTTCCAAACGGAAGCGATGCGTGGAGCCATGTGCAAAAGACGATTTTTCATTTTGTCTCTTATGCTGGAGACGTTAGCATCCGGTTTGCCTGTTCCCACAAAATCCTTCCCGACCTACGAAATAAGCAAAAGTTGCTATTTAAAAAAAAAACATGTAAAAAGATCACATTTTTAAACTTTGTCTAAAAAATTTCACCGATCTCTGGTTATCCAGACAAATGAAATGACATATTTCTTATGCTACGTTTCATCTTTTCTGCCTTAGTCAGTGAAGGAGGAGTTCCTTTTATAGTCGGTTTCGGACCAAAAAAATGTTTAATTTTTTGTGTCTCTGATTGGTCAGTAAGTCGCGTTTTCTGATCACATGGTATGTTGCCTACTACGTCCGCTTGGAGAACGCAGTTTTTTTTTGTTTTTTTTTTCTTCGTATAGTGTGCGTAGGTGTGGTGGAAATTGTGTACGTAACTGCAATTTTAATGTCCAGCAAAATGTGCGCACAATTGCACTTTTTTTTTTTAAACAGAGTGGATAATATGAGTAATATCTGTTCTATAACAACATTACAAACAGAACCTATATATTTTTTTAAAATATAATAAACACTTTTATTCATTTTTATTTAAAGTTTGTTTTAACTCTAATACAACGCCGACCATCCTAATTTGTGTTTCTAGGGGTTATTGAGGTTGCTTAAAATGAATTGGGCATTTAAACTTGTGACAAATTTACCGTTTGCGCGGTATTAACCCCTGGACCCTGCGACTAATTTGCACCATTTCACTACCTTAGTTAACAATACGCACAAGCGTGTTGTAGTGTTTTCACGCGCGCATGCACGTAGTAAAGTGACTTGTCACATAGCAGAGGAATCTTTAAAGGACATTTGAAAGAGAGGGGCGGGGGTGGTGTTGCGACGGCCAGGTTGTGAGGTCCATTTCGCGAAATTATTTGTTTAATCAATATTTCTCTCAAACTGATTATTTGTAAATGCTGCTCAGGTGCCAGTCCCTCCATGATGAATTGCCAAACCAAGTTGAACCAATAATACTTAAAATAAAAACTGAAGAAACTCAAATCTGTAATTTAAGATCAATTTAAAGTTTGCCGCTTCTAAAAACACTGTTAATTTTCTAACATAATTGGTTTTGATTCGAATAGAGTTTTTCAATAGAAGTATTTTTTCAGAACTATTTAGACCTATTAAATTCTATTCAATTTTTATTAAATTCTATTAAATTTTTATTAAATTTTATTAAATTCTCTTAAATTCTATTTGTATTACATTAATAACGCTCTGTTCATGAAATCTTTAAGATCAATTTAAAGTTTGCTGCTTCTAAAAACACTTTCTAACATAATTTGTTTCGTTTTGAATAGAATCGAGTTCGTCAATAGAAGCTATTTTGACCTGTTAAATTCTATTAAATTTTATTAAATTCTATTAAATTTTATTAAATTCTATTAAATTTTATTTGTATTAAAATAATAAATCTTCGTTATTTTTAAAAACTTTTTTTTTTATTATTATTAGGTTGGTGCAAAAACAATATCGTTTTCTCACATATGTTAAATTTATATATGATTTTTGAATGAATTAGGCACCGCCAAAAATGGCCGCAAAATCAAGTTGTTGTTGTTTTTTAAAACGAAATTACATTTATTAAAATCCATTATTTCTGAGTAACTTTTTTTTTCCAGAAAGATAAAACCCTGAATTTTATCATATAGAAAACAGAATAATGTAAAACTTTTTCTACTATTTTTAATTCAATTTTAAATGTTAAATTTTCCCAAAAAGTTAACAATTGACATTTTTTGTCTTGCACAAAAAACGTACTTAAATATAAAAAAAAAAGGGTTTTTGAAATAATTAATTAATTTATTTATTGTCTAACTAAGATTTAGGATGATTTTCTAAGAGAATATGCAAAAATATTATAATATAAGTACCTGAATTTCAAATAATTCCACTTATTCATATAGGTAACCAGATATTTCGCGTTGACGTAGAGTTCAGATCGACTCTGTTTACGTTTTCGTTTGATAAAAAGCAAACTATGGAAGACCAAACAGACCAAAAAAAAACTTATTTTTCAGTGACGAAAATTTCAATGTATTATTAAGCTGAGGCTGGCCAGTACCAGATGGGTGACCATTTGTATGCGTTTGGTTTTTAATGTGTATGTGTGTGGGGGCCAGGCTCCCCAAAATGGGGGGGGGGGCAATTTAAAGCAGAATAAAAAAAAATTATTTCAGCGCGTTTGGTCCACCGTAGTCGAAAGGCGGCAAACGTTTTCAAACGGGATCGAAAAAAATGATGCTATTTTTAACACAAAGGGCACAATATTTATCGAATTTTTTTTTTTGGTATCCATTATTCAAAGCATGCCCTGTTTAATAATGGTCATGCATTATTCGGCTCGCTAAAAAAAGATTGTTAATTTATTTATCAAAAATTTTAAAATAGCTTTTTTCGTATAAATATTAAAAAATTTTTTTTTTGTTTTGCTTAACTTAAATTAATTATTTTACTTAACATATTCACCGAATTTCACACTTCAAAACTCAAAAGCGTGATAATTAAACACAATCGAAGTTCTGATATTCAGATGTCAAAATAAGGTATGCAAACAATTTTTTTTTTTTTGAATCTATAATTCTGTCCCTTACAACAACACAATATGTTGATTTCAGTTTCAGATGATTATTTTAAGCATATTTGTTCCCACTTCAAAACAAGGGGGGGTTTTGTAAGCAAAAAATTATATATATATAAATATCGTTTATGAAAAATAAGTACACTGTTATAAAGTTCATTCTTCTCCTAATAATCGCTGAAAATTTCGTATTGATCGGATAATTACCTGATTTTTGGTAGATTTTTAAAAAGACGGTCCGTCAAAAAGTACTGACCTGCCCCCCCCCCAGTTTTGGCGGTGCCTAGAATGAATTCATTGATATATATATAGCCATGTTATACATCGGTGTGAAGCACGTTTTTCGCTTTATCGAATCGGGTTATTCGTTACCGTTATCAATCTCTTAATTCATTTTTTATTATTATTATTTATTTTATTTATTTATTTTTTTTTTGCAAACTGTAGTGTCTGGACGTATATACCGTTCACTGGACAAAACAGAGGAGGGTAGACCGGTAGCCCTTGAGATATCTAAGGCTTTTGACAGCCTTCTAAGGAAAATTAGATACTATGGAATCACTGAAAGAATACACAATGTAATTAAATCTTTCTTAAGTAAGAGAAAAATCCAAGTTGTCCTCGATGGTCGTACATCTAAACAATATGATATAAATGCGGGAGTACCTCAGGGGTCTATCCTTGGACCTTTATTATTCCTGATATTCATAAATGACCTCCCTGATAAAATTGTTTCGGAGATGGGTATATTTGCCGATGACACGACCCTCTATAACTGGCATGAGGGGAAAACAAATGAACACATATCTAAAGAAATGGCAGAAACACTAGCGGATGACTTCCGATCTGTAGTGAAATGAGGACAAAAATGGATGGTCACATTCAATGCTGCTAAGACTAAGCTTGTTTCCTTCAATAACTACAAGAAACCTTTTCCACCACCAATAGCAATGGCTAAGAATACACTGCCTGAAAGTACTTCCTTTAAACTCCTAGGCCTAACGTTTACAGGGAATATGAACTGGAATATTTTTTTTTTTTTTGTTTTTTTTTTACATTTTCACCCCAAACAAGGCAAATTGCCACTGGGGAAGAAACTACTGGAATAGAAAGATCTTTTACATCTAGGGATCTCTACAGTGTGGGGTGGGATTTAGCAGCCTGTCGGGTTTGTCGAGGGTGCTCACGTCATGGGGGCACAAGTGATTGCAGTTCGTCAGAGCATTCACCACTAAAATACTTGTAGAAAAGGCAGAGGGATGCAACATTTCGTCGATGGGACAGAGGCTGAAGCTTAGATGCCAGTTCAGGGCCTATCAGGTTAGCGACTCTCTTTTGAACCTTGTCAAGGAGCAAGAGACTAGTAGCAGATGCACCAGCCCAAATGTGACAACAATACTCCATACATGGGCGAATGGTGGCCTTATAGAGGTACAGGATACTTTCAGGTGTCAGTAGTTTTCTAGCACGGTAGAGAGAGCCTACCTTTTTCGCAGTGGCCCTGGCAATGCCTTCAATATAATTGTTCCAACTCATGTTTCCTGTGAACGTTAGGCCAAGCAGTTTGAAAGACAGGGAGTCACTGGCCATTGCTATTGGTGGCAGAGAAGGTTTCTTGTAATTATTGAAGGAAACCAGTTTAGTCTTGGCAGCATTGAATACGACCAACCACTTTTGTCCCCATTCCACCACAGATTGGAGGTCTTCCTCTAGTGTTTCTGCCATTTCTTTAGAAATGTGTTCATTCGTCTTCCTGTCATGCCAGCCATAGAGTGTAGTGTCATCAGCATATATACCCATCTCAGAGGCAATTTTGTCGGGGAGGTCATTTATGAATATCAGGAACAGTAGAGGTCCAAGGATAGACCCCTGGGGCACTCCCGCATTTATATTGTTTAGATGTACGACCGTCAAGGACAACCTGGATTTTTCTCTTATCTAAGAAGGATTTAATTATGGTAAGTATTCTACCAGTGATACCGTATGATCTAATTTTCCTGAGGAGACCCTAATGCCATACCCTGTCAAAAGCCTTAGATATATCTAGAGCTACCACTCTGCCCTCCCCCGCTTTGTCCAGTGAATGGTATATACGTTCAGAGATCACAGTGAGGATGTCTGCTGTGGAACGGGCTTGTCTAAATCCATATTGTTTGTCAGTCAGTAGTTTAGCATCTGTAAGATGATAGACTAGAGCATGGTTAATTATGGTCTCAAATATTTTGGCAAAAAGTGGGAGGAGGCTAATGGGGCGATAATTTGATGGGTCTGTCCTTTCGCCAGAATTCTTGAATACTGGTACAACAGAAGCAGTTTTCCAACAGCCCGGAAAGCAAGCTTCATTAAGGCATTTGTTGTAGAGTTTGGAGAGAACTGGAGCTACTTCGGCTGAGCACTTTTTTAATAGCACAGCTGGGATAAGATCGGGTCCACATGCTTTTGAGGCGTCAAGGTTTTTTATGATAGCATGCACCTGAGCAGGGGTGGTTTTCAGATCGTCTAGTGTGGCGTCTGTCCGCATAGGAAAGTCAGGTAGGGGGTGGTTGGAAGGGTCCAGTGTGGAGTTTGAGGCAAACCGACTGGCAAGCATGTTAGCCTTGTCGGTTGCTGAGGAGACAACCTCGTGATTGTTGGTTAGTGGGGGAATTGTTGATTGCCCATTATTTACTACACTGTTGTAGATTTTCCAGAAGTCTCGAGTTCCTAGTTTTTGTGCTTCGATGCGCGTTTTAGTGGTTTCCGTAAATTCTCTCTTAGCTGTCGCTATTTCTTTCTTAACGTTATTTCTAGCTTCTATATACTTCAGTCTGTTTGAACTGGACTTATGTCGGTTAAACCTACGGTATGCAATGGCAGTTGCGCAAGTCGACGTAAACCATTGGGGAGAGTGGGGCTTACTATAAAATTTCCGCATGGGAACATGCGCTTCGATTGCAGTTTTGAACTAGTCAGTGGTCTCGTTTGCACACTGTTCAGCAGGGAGAGAAAAATATTTCTCCATGGGGCATCTCTGATTAGTTCCCTGATGGCTTCCCAGTCAGCCTTTTTATAATATCTCGTTGTTTTGAGCATTGGCTCTTCAGCTTTGGCTCTAGAGTTTAGGGCGATTTCAACCATTATCACTGCATGATCAGCGTTCCCGAGTGGGCTGTGGGCCTTTGTTATGCAGTCATCGGGAACTGTGGTCAAAAACAGATCTAGAAGTGATGCGTGTTGTTCTTCCTGGTAAGGGAAACGGGTTGGAAACGTAACAATTTGTGATAGGGAGTGAGATATAGCAGGGTATTTGTTAAGAGAAATGCTTCAACATCAGCTAAATTAGTTCTAAGCCCACGGATATTTGTGAATGCAAGCCTCAAGGGAGGAGGCAAGTTGAATTTGTTTGCCCCTAAGATTGGTTTAAGCTTATTTTTAGATTGTACTGTCGTCATATTTGTTTTTAAAGAGTTTCGGTTTAGGTAAGGGGGAGCTAAACAAGAGGTTATGCAGAGCATCAGACATGCATCACAAGTAGACCATCAGCTGACCTTTCTCCAATTCGGATTGTGGCCTCAGAAAAGCCCACCGGGGATGAGTGCAGGGTCCCTTTCCATGTGCGTCATGGCACTACAAACAACCCAATATTATTCAACTGTTGATGGAGCAGCCGCTCCAAGCGCTACCAAAGAGTTAGGGCGCCTGTACTACCAGTCGGGAACAGCAGCCAGGAACTGTCAATCCGGTACCCTCAACCTATTAGAAGAAGGTCAACCCAATCTAATTGCTCAGGCATATATCATACTCAAGCACTCCCAAATGTCCAGTTTTAGGGGTGTGGGTGTGCTGGGAATGGGGAAAAACGGCGTTCATAGCCCTAGCCAGGAAACAAGATCTACCGCTGGGTGTTTCTGTCGAATCACTGAGATAGTGTCTCTGTGCTTGAATAATAAGCAAAGAAGGAGTATGGAAGCCGGGCGATAGACAGAGCCTATCTAATCCTTAAGCAGTTTAGGTTTGCAAGCCAGTGAATTTGTTTGAGTCACCAGCTCTAGGAAGATTGTCATCCAAGACTGAAGAGGCCTCCCTCCCCTTTGGTTTAGTTTCAGAGTTTTCCTTCTCCTAGACGGATGATCTGGGAAGACCTACTGGGTCCGTCAGCACTGAGAGGGTTTTCTCCGCGTCTAGGTTCTAATCCAGGTATTTCTGCGAACCTGCGTGGTTAGTTAGTGTTACTGGGTTAGTTTGTGGGGGTATATCTCTGCTGATTAGTTACACTCCTCAAAGTGATTTAGGGGCATTACTATTTCATTGTTAATGGATAAAGGGGGTGGGTGAAGTTCATGCAGTGTAAGCGTCTATGATTGTAAGAGGGCTTGTTAGGGAGGAGACAATGTGATTTTAGCCTTACCCTTTTTTTTTATTTTATTTATGTTAGCTTAGGTCTAGGATAATGTTACAGTATGAGTAGGTATTAAGAATTGAGCTACGAGTTGTTCTCAAATTATTTTAGATGATAGGAGGGTTAAGATGTAAGTGCAATATAGCATGGATAAAACAGCAAGTTTTGAGTCATGCGTAATTAGGTGAATAGATATATGGGCAGGTTTTCAGTAGGTGCGAATAGAGTTGAAGTTGTAGGTATTTTCAAGTAAGAGTCATGGGACATTTTGCATAACAAGGAGTGTCGATTCAATTTCGTATTAATCGTTGCAAAACTCTCGAGGAGACAGTTATGTAATGCAGATCGCTTTGCTTCTGAGTACTTTGGTTGTTAAATACCTGCCTCTGAGTGCTTAGGCTGTTAAATCCCTTACTGGATAGGAATGAGCTGTAATGCATGCCTTAGAGGTAGAAATGTATAGATGTTTAGCGATGGCAATTAAAACAGTTTGCATGTGAGGGTTAGGGGCTGGAAGTTAGCGATTCCACTACAAATGCGGTGCAATGTGGGAGTTTAGTGGCGGATAAGTGGGAAGGAGTAGATTGTTAGCGTTCAAGAGAAGAGGGGTTATTTATTAACAGATTTCCATTAGGATTTTTGAGTTACAGGTAAGGTTTAGTTTGAAGAAAAGGGGGAAAACATTTTTTTTTTTTTTTTTTTACATAGGCATCACCACATTATCAAGGCCCAGAGGCCACTCAAGGATAAGGGTTAAAGAGTGTACAGTAGAAATTGGACAATATAGTAATCACTAGTAATGAAAATTTGGTAAATTTGATAACTTATATGGAACGGCTCATCAAGAACTTATTTACTTTAGACTTGAACACAACCATATTGTAGTCAGCCGGAAAGCAGGAAAACGGAAGACAATTCCACAGGCGTGCAGTTCTAAGAAAGAAGCTTTGTTCATGGAATCTACGTTTAGGTTTAGGCACAGATAAAGAGTGGGGGAAATTATTGATAGTGTTTTCAGCTAGACGAGTGTTTTTTGTGAAAGTTTGGCGAGGGGGGACCATAGATTGAAGCTCAGTCGAACACTTTCCATGAAAATAACGATACATCAGAGACAAACTCGCAACATCTCTTCTGTGAGATAGAGGTTGCAAGGAAGAGAAAAGGACATCTCTTATGAGGCTACGAAGTCTATTTTGAACTCTATCAAGGCAGGACAAGTCCTTTCTAGCAGCTCCTGCCCAGATGTGGCAACAGTATTCCATCCTTGGACGTACCTGGCTCTTATATAGATAGAGAATAGCATCAGCAGTGAGATATTTACCCGATCGATAGAAAGATCCGACCATTTTTCCAGCGGCCTTGGCAACATGCATGCAGGTAAGACAAACGCAATCGTTTTGGAGGTAAAATGTATATTAAGATTACGTAGCTAGCTATTAGGTTTTTCCCCCTAGTTATAGGAACAACTAGTTCATTGGGATTCGGAATTGTAGTCATTAAGGTCAGGCACAGAGTGTTGCATCTACTCAGAAAATTAGCCCTAGTATCACAGCTAAGATTATGTATATTGAAGTTACAAATATAGTGATAGTTAAATTACAAGCCAAGTTCAGTGGTTTGGTATGGATATCATGGAGGACACTTTAATACAAGCGTACTGTGATTACAGATATTAAGTATACTACTTAAAGTTCTTCTGTCTTCTATAGTAGAAAAAAAAAGATAAATCCTCGCTTCTGTTCGGTATTTTTGCCTAGGCTATTCATTTTTCGAGTCGAGTTCTAACTACAAATGGCTCGCATGGAAGTAAAGAGTTAAAGACAATTTATACGCATATGCAATTAAAATACATTAAAATAAATAAATTTAAAGAGAAGGTATAAACATTTGGTAAAAAGCTCAAAAATAAAATAAAATAAAATAAAATAAATAAAAAAATAAAAATAGAAAACGGCTCGCATGGAAGCAAAGAGTTAAAGACAATATATGCGCATATAGTTAAAATACATTAACTAAATAAAGTTTAAAAAAGCAGTTGCCATTTTGGTAAGATTAGGATTGATTAATTTCACTTAGCTTAATTTCTTTGGCCATATACATTGAGAGCATTGACAAGGCTGCTGCAAAGAAGGTGGGCTCTCTCTACCGTGCCAGAAAATTACTTACGCCTGAAAGTATCCTGTACCTCTATAAGGCCATCATTCGCCCATGTATGAAGTATTGTTGTCACATTTGGGCTGGTGCATCTGCTGCTTGTCTCTCACTCCTGGACATCGTTCAAAAGAGAGTCGCCAACCTGATAGGTCCTGAACTGTCATCTAAACTTCAGCCTCTGTCCCATCGACGAAATGTTGCATCCCTCTGCCTGTTCTACAAATACTTTAATGGTTGCTGCTCTGACAAACTGCAAGCACTTGTACCTCCTTGATGTGACTACTCCTGACAAACCCCACAAGCTACTAAGTCCCACTCCTTTACAGTAGAGATCCCTAGGTGTAAGAATGCCTCTTACTCCAATAGTTTCTTCCCCAGAACTGCAAGTATTTGGAACTCCCTTCCGGGACACTGCTTTCCCAACTGTACTGATATGCAGAAGTTCAAGTGTAATGTGAACAAACATCTTTCTACTCATCTCCCCGTTTTTTTTTTACATGGAGTTCACCACTTATCAAGGCCCAATGGCCACTCAGGGATAAGGATTATTGTATGTACAGTAATCAAAGGAATAGTGTAGCAATAGTATTGGAGAATTGATAAGGTGTCATTACTTAGGGGGGGGGCGGTTCATCAGGAATTTGTTTGTGTTGGACTTGAAGACATCCAGGTTGAAGTCGGGAGGGAAACAGGCAAGCGGAACAGAGTTCCACAGGCGTGCAGTTCTAAGAAAGAAGCTTTGTTCATGGTATCTACGTTTTGATTTAGGCACAGATAGAGAGTGGGGAAAATTATTGACGGTGGTTTCAGCTAGTCGGGTGTTTTTTGAGAAAGATTGGCGAGGGTGGACCAGAGAATGGAGCTCAGACGAGCACCTGCCATCGAAATAACGATAGAACAATGACAGGCTCGCTACGTCTCTTCTGTGGGAAAGAGGTTTCAGGGTAGAGAAAAGGGCACCCCTCACCAAGCCACGGAGTCTATTTTGTACTCTGTTAAGGCAGGATAGGCTGTTTTTAGCAGCCCCCGCCCAGATGTGGCAGCAGTACTCCATCTTTGGACGTACTTGGCTCTTATATAGATAGAGAATTGCATCATTAGTGAGATATCTTCTGGAACGGTAGAAGGATTCCACCATTTTCCCAGCGACCTTGGCCACAGACTTGATGTATGTGTTCCATTTAAGATCAGGTGTAAAGGTCAAACCCAGGAGCTTATCAAAGCCTGGGGCCTCCCTTAGACGAGAGCCATCCATTTCAATTGATACCAGATGGGGATCAGAGCGTTTATGATATAGAGATAGGAGCTTGGTCTTAGATGCATTAAAGGTAACCAGCCACCTCTTTCCCCACTGTACCACACGCTCAAGATCAGAGGAGAGAGAATCAGAGAGAACATCATCATTTACGGCCTTTGATGTGTTGCCATAGATGGTCGTGTCATCAGCATAGATGTCAACGAAAGATTTTAGTATGTGTTTTGGGAGATCATTGATGTAGATCAGGAAGAGAGTTTGGCCCAGTATGGACCCCTGAGGGACTCCAGCATTAATACTGTGGGCCTCTGATTTCTGTCCATCAACAACTACTCTTATGAGCCTATCTGAGAGAAATGACTTAATGATAGAGAAAACATTTCCAGTTATACCGTAGCTGGAAATCTAGTGTAGTAGGCCTTCATGCCAAACCTTATCGAAGGCCTTTGATATGTCGAGAGCAATTGCCCTAGAAAGGAAGCTTTTGTCAAGAGATTCGCTGATCCTATGAGATAAAACCGTTAGCACATCTGCTGTAGATCTAGCAGAGCGGAAACCATATTGTGTGACCAGTGGCGTATCTAGGGTATGGCAGGCATGGCCTGTGCCATGGGCGCCACTCTGACATGGGCGCAAAAATTGCTTGACAAAAATTAAAATTAGTAGTTAGGTATATCTAAGGTATAAATTATTAAGAAGGGGCGCACATTCAAACTTTGCCATGGGCGCCATTTTACATAGGTACGCCACTGTGTGTGATGCTGAGGTGGTTGTGTAACCCCTCCAGTGCAGCTCAGCTCAGGTGCATAGGTTTGTGATTGAAATGCACCTGTAGGCGATACCTGTGGCGTTACCCGTGGTTTCGTCTAGTGGTCGAATTTGTCTTCGGTCGTCGTCGGTCTCTCTCCGGTTCTGCTTTCAAATCAGCTTCCAACCGTCACCTGGGCTATCGGAGAAATATATTGCATTCACAATGGTGTTCCAATCAAAGAAAAGAAAGTCAAAACTTAATTGGTTTTTCTTAACACAGAATTGATTATTGTCTTTGACTTTACAATATAATAGTTCCACACTGGCCTAGTCATGCAACTTAGGAGGCTGGCAGTTTTGTTTCTTTTACCAAGTTCACCGTTCTTCATCTACCGTCAGTCCACAGGAAGGGATCAGCGAAAAAAGACGCCAATTAGCCAAGTGTCTTGTTTTTATCAAATCAGTCGTTCCTCCTTCCACCTTTTTGGAGTTATTCTTTCTTCCTTTCCTTTCCTCCCTCTCTCTTCTTTTATCGTATCAATTTGTACTCCCTTTCCTTTTTCCTCTTTTGAATTTCCTCTCTCTCTCTCTCTCTCTCTCTCTCTCTCTGTTTCCCTAATTCCTACTCCTTCTCTCGGCTTTTATCTATACCAATTTTTAACCCTCATTGTACTGAGGTGTTACTTATCATGTTACCTCCAGGTCGACCATGTCACTCAACAGGGTTTTAAAACAACCTCTTCGTTGTTAACAGATTTTTAACAGCCATGATATCGGAATAAATTCTCGTTTGTCTTTCTCTTAAAAACCCCACCCCGGCCCTGATGTGATAAGCGACAACTATTTATCTCCATGAGTGACTCGTCAAACATTTTCGGCTGGCGACCCTGTATTGCTTTTTCTGCCAACTCGAGAATCTCATTATCATTTTTATTTATTTATTTCCCATCGAAATATTCCTATTTCTTCTCTCATAAACATCTGTTTTTCCTTGACCAAGTGTCAGTATGCCCCTCCCCCATGCCTCATCCTCTCCCATCCTCTATTTGAAAAGCAAGATCATCTGATGTCGCCAGGGATCTCGTCATATCTGATTACTTCTCTATTTATTGTGGATTTCAGCAACTTACTCATGACACACAGGAGACTTATTGGTCTGTACTGAGAGGGAGATGACTTATCAACTGAATTCTTAAATACAGGGCATACTGATGAGGTTTTCCAGGGTGTTGGGAAGCACTTCTCCTTAAGGCAATGCTTAAACAGTTTGGAAAATATGGGGGCAAGTTCTGGTTGTAATTTTTTTAACACTATAATTGGAATACTGTCGGGACCAGTTGCTTTATTGGAGTCAAGGTTCTTGATTAGCTTGGCGACCTCACGCACAGATATTTGTATGTTGCATAGCGTATTGTCTGTTATAGGAGGGAATATGGGGAGTTCATGGCCTTCGTCACACAGGGTAGAATTTGCCACAAAGTTTTTGGCAAATAGTTTGGCCTTGTCGGATGCTGCCGAGATGACCTCTGGTCCATTGATAATGGTTGGAATAGAACGCACGTTTCTGTTCAAGATCCTATTTGCTATTTGCCAGAACTGGTGGGAACCAAGCCGCTGCTCAGCTACTTTGGGCAATGGATTGTGCATATAGTTCTCTTGCATTTTTTATTACTTTTTTAAAGTGGTTGCTGGCGGTTCTGAAAGCAGCTTTAGTTTCAGTGGATCTATTACGTTGGTAGCTATGGAAAAAGTGATTTCTGTGTGCAATGGCAGCAGCACATTCTGGGGAGAACCATGGCTGGCTATTAGGTTTTTGTTGAAATTTTTTGGATGGTATGAATTGGTCTATGCCTACAAGTAACCATTCGGTCAGATCTGATACTATAGAGGACACATCCTTTTTAAACATGGAATGGAGAGGGAGATCAGATATGAATGTACGGAAGCTATCCCAGTCCGCCATAGAGTATCGGTATACAGTACGGTGGAGAGGTACGTCTGTAGATTTATTATATTTCATTTTTATCTTAACTGAAACAACGCAGTGGTCGGAGGATCCCAGAGGAGATAGAACGGAACATGAGCATAGCTCAGGGGAAGTGGATAGAAAAAGGTCTAGGAGGCTTGCAAACTGACCGGTACTATCGGGCACACGGGTGGGCTCACGGACAATCTGGGTGAGGTCATAGGCAATGGCAAAATCATGACAGAACCTCCCCTCATCATCAGTCTTATTTGAGTGGGTCAGCCATTCCACATTATGGACATTGAAGTCACCGCAAATGTGAATGTTAGCCGAGGGATGAGCAGACAGGATGTAGTCAATTTTTTCTGATATACTCTTAAAGACAGTAACTCCACTGTTGTGGGGGCGATAGAGGGAAAATATAAGCAAGTGCAAGCCGGAAGCACATATAAGGTAAATTAGGGTCTTCTCTGGAGATATCCCTGCCACATGGGAAGCCATCTTTAATGTAAGCACATATTTCATGCCCATGGCGATCTTGGGGGTCAGATTTAGATGTTAGGTTAGAGTATCCTTTAATTATGAACTCATCTAGGAAGGTGGTTGTCCCTATTCCAGTTTCGCCTAGAAAGAATATGTCAGGCTTCGTCTCCTGTAATTGGGTTTACACCTCTGGAAGGTTAGAACATAGACCCCTGATGTTGGAGAAGGAGATATGGTAGTAGGGGTCTACGTAGGAGGATGGGGTTCTAGGTTTATTCGTGTTTTCTTTTTTGAGATATTTCATGTTGAGGATTTTGGAGTTTGTGGAACAGGTCAGCATACTTGGTTGGAGCAGAACAGAGAGGGAAAGTAAGAGAGGAAAGACAGGAAATTTTTGTTTTTGTAGCACATAAGGTAAAGCCGTAACAATTACCCACTAGTATGGCATCGAGAGGCCCCACCAGAGACTACTGCATGGTCCAGAATCCATTCACCAAATGGCAATACAGCAGCCCCAGTACTTTGCACATGCTGATAGGACAGCCTCCTTAGTGGTTATTCCAAGGTTCGGTTCCCTGACTATCAGGCGGTTAACGTCAGCCCAGATGAAAACGTTTACCTCCAGTACCCTTACTAGTGACATGGCTGCAAGGATAGATATAGAGACAGAAAATTTCCGACATCTCAGACTACTGTTCACGAAGTACTACCAACCTGGGAAGCAGCTTTTTCTTCACCCTTTGTCAGAAAAATCACTCATTGGAAATGAGGACTGAGGGACAAAAAAAAAAAAGGAGAAGCGAGAGTTACTGGAACTGCCGATAACACATCCACTGCATTATCTACTCTCCATTAAAAAAAAAAGAAAAACGATTAGAGGGACTTATTTATATCTACTTAGTATAAGTCCTTTGCCCATTCCCAGTTTAGAATAGAATTTGAAGATAGTCTCCCCGCCCATATTAATCCGTGGAAGTTTTTTTTCCCCCATTATTTTATTTATTTATTTTTATTTTTTTTTTTTTGGATTTTGGTACCTCGCCATAGAACCTTCGAGATTAAACTTATAATTACGTTTCAATAATGCAACTTGTGAGGTCAGCTTATGTTTTTAGATTGGGGGCATCTTATTTAAAGGCTAGTTTAGGATAATACCAGACATATTTAAAAAAAAAAAGTTTAAAACACGAGTAATAAGACATGATAGGTAATGTTAAGGAGTTTCAAGTTTTAGTAAGACTGCAATAAGAGAACAAAGATCAATAAATAAATTATATATAATACACAAAAATTGGCAAAATTAAGACAGGATGCATTTCAACAGTTATGGATAAAGTTTTTAACTTAGCTCTGAAGGCACTGACTCTTTCTTCCGAGGTCATCTCGAAAACTGACTAGTAGCTAGCATACTTGGGGTGTTCTGGTGCTTTAGGGATGTGGTGGATGTGGGGGTTAAATGCTTTTAACTTTTTTTTTCCATTATTTTATTTATTTATTTTTATTTATTTATTTTTTTTTTTGCTTTTGGTACCTCACGGTAGAACCTTCGAGATTAAACTTATAATTACGTTTCAATAATGCAACTTGTGAGGTCAGCTTATGTTTTTTTCATAATGCCTCCACAAATTGTCCCCGATAGTAGCCCTCTACTTGAAAGTGGCACTGTGCCTTGTTTGGGGTGCAGATTGAATAAAAAAAAAAGAAAATAATGTAACAGGGTTAAATTACACGAACAAGGTGACCAGTTGACCAGTTGACAAAATTATTCATCCATCAAATGTTTCTCTCAGTAAACTGATCCTTTGCAAGTTGTAAACGCTACTTGGGTACATGATGAATTGCCAAACAAAGTTGAACCAATAATACTTAAAATAAAAACTCCAAAAACCGATAGTTGCCAAATCAGCAATTTAAGAAAATAGAGTGATCCATTTAAAGTTTGCCGCTTCTAAAAACACTTTGTTAATTTTCTAACATAATTGGTTTTGTTTTGAATAGAATCGAGTTTGTTAATATAATTTTAACCTGTTAAATTCTATTCAATTCTATTTGTATTAAATAAATAAAGCTGAACCAATAATACTTAAAATAAAAAAACACAAAATAAACAATAGTTGCCAAATCTGCAATTTAAGAAAATAAAGTTGTCAATTTAAAGTTCGCCGCTTCTAAACATTTTTTTAAAATGTGTTAATTGCCAGCAATTTCTCAGAACTATTGAAACCTATTAAATTCTATTAAAATCTATTAAATTCTATTTGTATTACATTAATAAAGCTCTGTTAATCAAATCTTTGTAATTAAAAAAAAAAAAAAATTTAATCTTTTTTTCTAATTATTCAGTATCCATCCATGAACTGTTGTAAAACCGGTTTCTTGCTTTTCATGATAATTTAAAACAATTATTGTTTTCATTTAAATGCTATTTCAAAAGCAAATTGAAAATAATCAAATTAGATTTTCCTGAGTAACTTTATGTTTATTCTTTAGAAAAATGTATAAAGATTTGCATAAAAAATAACATTTATTCACTTTTATTCTTTAGGAAAAATATTTTCTCGGTATGCCACGCGTCGATCGACCTAAAAAAACTGTTTTGTTTTAGAATTAAAAAATCAAATTGATGTCCATTACATAAGTTGGAATTAAAAAAAAATAATAAACATGATTTTCCATATGTATTTTTATATGATAATAACCTTTTCTTACTTGGAAATTAGCAATGTTGAATATATACTTTAGTACTGTAACAGTTGTCTCCCTTTTGACGGCTTCAGATTTATGCTTTTTTCAATTATATACGCTTTTGAGTAACTTAGAGTTACCTCCCCTTTGTGATTATTAACCATTAATGTCTTAACAACAAGTGATTACGTGTAAAACATTCTCTTCTATTATTTAGGAAAAATATTTTTCCCGGTATGCCACACAGATCGACCTCAAAAAACTGTTTTGTTTTAGAATTAAAAAAATTAGGCAAATGGGTATTTCAGCTGCGTAAATTATTTGATGGACAAAAATTTATAAAACTCATTTATTTTCATATAAAAAACATTATTAGAACCTAAAACATGAAAACATTTAATTATTATTATTTTTTCATGGTCACCAATGTATTAATAATAATAATTTACACACTTGAAATGCGCATTTAGAAAAAGAACACCCCCAAAAATGGCCACCAATGTCTTAACAATAATTTACACACTTGAAGTGCACATTTAGAAAAAAAAAACAAAAATAATGGCCACTAATGTCTTTACAATAATTTACACACTTGAAATGGACATTTAGAAAAATGTCCCCCCCCCAAAATGGCCACCAATGTCTTAACAATAATTTACACACTTGAAGTGCACATTTAGAAAAAGAAACAAAAAAAATGGCCATTAATGTCTTAACAATAATTTACACACTTGAAGTGCACATTTAGAAAAAGAAACAAAAAAAAATGGCCATTAATGTCTTAACAATAATTTACACACTTGAAGTGCACATTTAGAAAAAGAAACAAAAAAAATGGCCATTAATGTCTTAACAATAATTTACACACTTGAAGTGCACATTTAGAAAAAGAAACAAAAAAAAATGGCCATTAATGTCTTAACAATAATTTACACACTTGAAGTGCACATTTAGAAAAAGAAACAAAAAAAATGGCCATTAATGTCTTAACAATAATTTACACACTTGAAGGGCGCATTTAGAAAAAAAAAAAAATAATAATGGCCATTAATGTCTTAACAATAATTAACACACTTGAAGTGCACATTTAAAAAAAGAAACAAAAAAAATGGCCACCAATGTCTTAACAATAATTTACACACTTGAAGTGCACATTTAGAAAAAGAAACAAAAAAAATGGCCATTAATGTCTTAACAATAATTTACACACTTGAAGTGCACATTTAAAAAAAGAAACAAAAAAAATGGCCATTAATGTCTTAACAATAATTAACACACTTGAAGTGCACATTTAGAAAAAGAAACAAAAAAAATGGCCATTAATGTCTTAACAATAATTTACACACTTGAAGGGCGCATTTAGAAAAAAAAAAAAATAATGGCCATTAATGTCTTAACAATAATTAACACACTTGAAGTGCACATTTAAAAAAAGAAACAAAAAAAATGGCCACCAATGTCTTAACAATAATTTACACACTTGAAGTGCACATTTAGAAAAAAAAAAAAAAAATAATGGCCATTAATGTCTTAACAATAATTAACACACTTGAAGTGCACATTTAAAAAAAGAAACAAAAAAAATGGCCACCAATGTCTTAACAATAATTAACACACTTGAAGTGCACATTTAGAAAAAGAAAAAAAAATGGCCATTAATGTCTTTACAATAATTTACACACTTGAAGTGCACATTTAGAAAAAGAAACAAAAAAAATGGCCATTAATGTCTTAACAATAATTTACACACTTGAAGTGCACATTTAGAAAAAGAAACAAAAAAAATGGCCATTAATGTCTTAACAATAATTAACACACTTGAAGTGCACATTTAAAAAAAGAAACAAAAAAAAATGGCCATTAATGTCTTAACAATAATTTACACACTTGAAGTGCACATTTAGAAAAAGAAACAAAAAAAATGGCCATTAATGTCTTAACAATAATTTACACACTTGAAGTGCACATTTAAAAAAAGAAACAAAAAAAATGGCCATTAATGTCTTAACAATAATTAACACACTTGAAGTGCACATTTAGAAAAAGAAACAAAAAAAATGGCCATTAATGTCTTAACAATAATTAACACACTTGAAGTGCACATTTAAAAAAAGAAACAAAAAAAATGGCCATTAATGTCTTAACAATAATTAACACACTGTAAGTGCACATTTAAAAAAAAAAACAAAAAAAATGGCCATTAATGTCTTAACAATAATTAACACACTTGAAGTGCACATTTAGAAAAAGAAACAAAAAAAATGGCCATTAATGTCTTAACAATAATTTACACACTTGAAGTGCACATTTAAAAAAAGAAACAAAAAAATGACCATTAATGTCTTAACAATAATTTACACACTTGAAGTGCACATTTAGAAAAAGAAACAAAAAAATGACCATTAATGTCTTAACAATAATTTACACACTTGAAATGCACATTTAGAAAAAGAAACAAAAAAATGGCCACCAATGTCTTAACAATAATTTACACACTTGAAGTGCACATTTAGAAAAAGAAACAAAAAAAATGGCCATTAATGTCTTAACAATAATTTACACACTTGAAGTGCACATTTAGAAAAAGAAACAAAAAAAATGACCATTAATGTCTTAACAATAATTTACACACTTGAAGTGCACATTTAGAAAAAGAAACAAAAAAATGACCATTAATGTCTTAACAATAATTAACACACTTGAAGTGCACATTTAAAAAAAGAAACAAAAAAAATGGCCACCAATGTCTTAACAATAATTAACACACTTGAAGTGCACATTTAAAAAAAGAAACAAAAAAAATGGCCATTAATGTCTTAACAATAATTTACACACTTAAAGTGCACATTTAGAAAAAGAAACAAAAAAAAAATGGCCATTAATGTCTTAACAATAATTTACACACTTGAAGTGCACATTTAGAAAAAGAAACAAAAAAATGACCATTAATGTCTTAACAATAATTAACACACTTGAAGTGCACATTTAAAAAAAGAAACAAAAAAAATGGCCACCAATGTCTTAACAATAATTAACACACTTGAAGTGCACATTTAAAAAAAGAAACAAAAAAAATGGCCATTAATGTCTTAACAATAATTTACAAACTTGAAGTGCACATTTAGAAAAAGAAACAAAAAAATGGCCATTAATGTCTTAACAATAATTTACACACTTGAAGTGCACATTTAGAAAAAGAAACAAAAAAATGGCCATTAATGTCTTAACAATAATTTACACACTTGAAGTGCACATTTAGAAAAAGAAACAAAAAAATGGCCATTAATGTCTTAACAATAATTTACACACTTGAAGTGCACATTTAGAAAAAGAAACAAAAAAATGGCCATTAATGTCTTAACAATAATTTACAAACTTGAAGTGCACATTTAGAAAAAGAAACAAAAAAAAAATGGCCATTAATGTCTTAACAATAATTTACACACTTGAAGTGCACATTTAGAAAAAGAAACAAAAAAAATGGCCACCAATGTCTTAACAATAATTTACAAACTTGAAGTGCACATTTAAAAAAAGAAACAAAAAAAATGGCCATTAATGTCTTAACAATAATTTACACACTTGAAGTGCACATTTAAAAAAAGAAACAAAAAAATGGCCATTAATGTCTTAACAATAATTTACACACTTGAAGTGCACATTTAAAAAAAGAAACAAAAAAAATGGCCACCAATGTCTTAACAATAATTAACACACTTGAAGTGCACATTTAAAAAAAGAAACAAAAAAAATGGCCATTAATGTCTTAACAATAATTTACACACTTAAAGTGCACATTTAGAAAAAGAAACAAAAAAAAAATGGCCATTAATGTCTTAACAATAATCTACAAACTTGAAGTGCACATTTAGAAAAAGAAACAAAAAAATAGCCATTAATGTCTTAACAATAATTTACACACTTGAAGTGCACATTTAGAAAAAGAAACAAAAAAATGGCCATTAATGTCTTAACAATAATTTACACACTTGAAGTGCACATTTAGAAAAAGAAACAAAAAAATGGCCATTAATGTCTTAACAATAATTTACACACTTGAAGTGCACATTTAGAAAAAGAAACAAAAAAATGGCCATTAATGTCTTAACAATAATTTACACACTTGAAGTGCACATTTAGAAAAAGAAACAAAAAAATGGCCATTAATGTCTTAACAATAATTTACACACTTGAAGTGCACATTTAGAAAAAGAAACAAAAAAAATGGCCATTAATGTCTTAACAATAATTTACACACTTGAAGGGCGCATTTAGAAAAAAAAAAAAATAATGGCCATTAATGTCTTAACAATAATTAACACACTTGAAGTGCACATTTAGAAAAAGAAACAAAAAAATGGCCATTAATGTCTTAACAATAATTTACAAACTTGAAGTGCACATTTAGAAAAAGAAACAAAAAAATGGCCATTAATGTCTTAACAATAATTTACACACTTGAAGTGCACATTTAGAAAAAGAAACAAAAAAATGGCCATTAATGTCTTAACAATAATTAACACACTTGAAGTGCACATTTAAAAAAAGAAACAAAAAAAATGGCCATTAATGTCTTAACAATAATTTACACACTTGAAGTGCACATTTAGAAAAAGAAACAAAAAAATGGCCATTAATGTCTTAACAATAATTTACACACTTGAAGTGCACATTTAAAAAAAGAAACAAAAAAAATGGCCATTAATGTCTTAACAATAATAAACACACTTAAAGTGCACATTTAGAAAAAGAAACAACAAAAAAAAACGCGGCTAATCTCCTGGTTCCATGCAAGAGCGTAAAAAAGGCCAAAATTGGCCTCAAAAAGGCCAATCTGGCGGTGGTAAGTCTTAGAAAGGCAACATTTTCAAAATAAGATAGCAGCCTCAATTGCTGTACATTTAGTCTAAAAAATGTTGAAAAAACAATAATAATTAAATTTTTTCGGGTTTTATTTCAACCTTAGGGTCTAATAATGTGTTTTATATTAAAAAAAAAAATGACTTTTATAAATTTTTACTTTCAAATAATTGACGCCGCTGAAATACACATTTGCCGGTAATTCAAATTTATCCCCATTGCATCAGTTAAAAAATAATAAACATGATTTTCCATATGTAATTTTATGTAAAAATAACCATTTTTTTTTTGTAAATTATCAATGTTGAATATAGACTTTAATACTGTAACAGTTGTCTCCCTTTTGACGGCTTAAGATTTATGCTTTTTTTCAATTATATACGCTTTTGAGTAACTTAGAGTTACCTCCCCTTTGTATATATAAACGAGTGGTTACGTGTTTAACATTCTCTTCATGTCATAAAAACGCAAACAAAAATAAAATATACATACATATAATGAATTCTGAACATTTACATACTCAGATAAACATACATGCATTAAACAACGATACACATATTCACACATTTATAGTTTACACGTTCACTGATATATATATAATCTACATCGATGATCTCCCAAATCACATCCTTAGATCATTCATAGACATTGATGCTGACGACACTACCATCTATGGCAACACTTCAAAGATCGTTAACGGCCAAGTTCTTTCTGCTCTCTCTCCTCTGATGTGGAACAATGGGGAAATAGGTGGCTGGTTACTTTTAATGCATCTAAAACCGAACTTCTATCTTTACATCATCAACGCTCTGATCCCCATCTGGCATCAATTGAAATGAATGGCTCTCATCTTGAGGAGGTTCCATGTTTTGACAAGCTCCTGGCCTTGACCGTTACTCCTGATCTGAAGTGGAACATGTACATCAAATATGTTGCCAAGGCCGCTGGAAAAATGGTGTGATCCTTCTATCGATCGAGTAGATATCTCACTGCTGATACAATTCTCTACCTATATAAAAGTCAGATACGTCCAAGGATGGAGTACTGTTCCACATTTGGGCAGGAGTTGCTAGAAAGGACTTATCCTGCCTTGACAGAGTTCAAAATAGACTTTGTAGTCTTGTGGGGGATGTCCTTTTCTCTTCCCTGCAACCTCTTTCTCATAGAAGAGAGACATTGTGAGCCAGTATCATTATTTTCATGGCAGGTGCTCGTCTGAGCTCCAATCTCTGCCCCTCCCTCGCCAAAATGTCATAAGAAACACGCGTCTAACTGAAAACGTTGTCAATAATTCCCCCACTCTTTATCTGTGCCTAAACCTAAAAGTAGATTCCATGAACAAAGTTTCTTTCTTAGAACTGCACGCCTATGGAACTGTTTTTTGTTCTCCTGCTTTCCAGCTGACTACAAGCTGATTGTCTTCAAGTCCAACGTAAACAAATTCTTGATGAGCCGTTCCACTTAAGTTAACAAATTTACCGAATTTCCATTACTAACGATTACTATACTGTCCAATTTATTACTGTACACTCTTAACCCTTATCCTCGAGTGGTCTCTGGGCCTTGATAAGTGATGATGCCTATGTAAAAAAAAACAAAAAAATCCTTATTGTGAGATTTTTGTGAAAGTTTGGCAAGGGGGTTCATAGCTTTGGTCTTGGTAACTGGCCACAAGAGACACTAAAATGGAAAGTGTTGACACTGCAAAATAACACACAGAAAAAAAAAAGTGTCGGCCTGGAGCAGAGGAACATGAGGTACGCGTCTCTTAAAAACTGACCATCAGTATTGTGCGAAGATTATGATCAGGTGTCAACTGTAATTGTCTCGAATAATCTTGTCCAAATTGACTAAGCACTTAAGAGACAAAAATAGGTCAAAATTGTCTTGACTAATCTTGCCAAACGGGGGCTGAGCCATTTTTACTAGACCATCTATAAAAAATTTAATATCTAGTATAGCAGCAAGTCCTGGGAGAACATCAACCTGAAAGAACAGTTGGAACTGACTTATATACCATACATTACGACCATGTAATCCCTACAGCTACTTACCTTGAAAATGCTGCTGTGAAACCTGACATAGTTATATGGAATAAGTCAGAGAGAGAGTTGCAACCTTGGTTGAAGTCAGTGTCCCTAATGATGGAGGGCTGAACAGAGCTGAAAGTGAGAAACAGACCAAATATCAAGGTCTCATGTATGATATGAAAAGAAATTGGAATCTTAGGGAGATATCAATCATACCAGTTATTAAAGGTGCCACAGGGCTTATGAAGAAGAACCTGAAGTCATTCCTAACTAATATACCTGGTGAACCAAGTGCAAAAGAGATCCAGACAATTGCACTTAAAGGAACAATGAGGATACTGAAAAGAGCTCTCGGTTGGTTTCAATAAAAAGCAGGGCAATGTTGGCAGCTGGTTTGGCTGCCTCATACCCAGCGTTACAATCTTCAAAGGAAGAAAATTTAAAAAACAAAAAAAAACAAAAACAAAAAGAAGACAAGAAAAGAAACTGAAACAAAACTAAACTGATTTGATTTTCGAAGGTGACATAGTTATCTAATACATAAAAGCGAAAATGTGTTTGTGTGTGTGTGCAATTTATTTTGTATGTCTAGCAAAGACCTTTTTTTGGGGGGGGGGTTCAAAAATGGCTGAAAACAAACATTCGGTGAAGTAGCCTGCATGTATTCACACACACGCGCACACACACACACACACACACACACGCGCGCGAGCGAGCGCACACATGCACACACACACACGCACACACACACACGCGCACACACACACACACGCACGCACGCACGCACACACACACACGCACGCACGCACGCACACACACACACACACACGCACACACGCACACACACACACGCACACACACACACACGCGCACACACACACACACGCACGCACGCACAAACACACGCACGCACGCACACACACACACACACACACACACACGCAAGTCACTTTATTCATCGAGACATGTCATGAAAACTGTCAAGAAGCAAGAATCTGACGATGACTCAAATGAAAACATCCCGTTTCAGTTTAGGGAATTTAAAGACCGAATATCAATAAACATCAAAGGCTATTCAAACTCTAATTTGGTCTTGCATTAATTTCACTGATTTTGTGAAATATGTTGAACTTTTAAAACTTTGCTCTTCAAAAATGTTTCGGTGAAATTTCTGAAAATAGAAAAACACATACATTTTCGCTATTTAAACGGTTAACTGGCATTTCCTTCTTACAAAAATGCCCTAGTGACCCCTGAACGTTGTTTTTTTTAAAAAATAATTTATGGATAGCTCAACAATTTTCTTTAAAAATGTTAAGAATGGCTTTCAGAATAAACTACCCCAACCTCCTTATGTTAAGAATGGCTTTTGGAATAAACACCCCACACCTGCCCATGTTAAGAACGGCTTTCGGAATAAACCCTCCCAAACTCCCCATGTTAAGAATGACTTTCGGAATAAACTACCCCAACCTCCTTATGCTAAGAATGGCTTTCGGAATAAACACCCCACACCTACCCATGTTAAGAACGGCTTTCGGAATAAACACTCCCAACCTCCCCATGTTAAGAACGGCTTTCGGAATAAACACTCCCAACCTCCCCATATTAAGAACAGCTTTCGGAATAAACACTCCCAACCTCCCAATGTTAAGAATGGCTTTCAGAATAAACACTCCCAACCTCCCCATGTTAAGAATGGCTTTCAGAATAAACACTCCCAAACTCCCCATGTTAAGAATAGCTTTCAGAATAAACACTTCCAACCTCCTTATGTTAAGAAAGGCTTTCAGAATAAACACCCCACACCTGCCCATATTAAAAACGGCTTTCGGAATAAACACTCCCAACCTCCCCATATTAAGAACAGCTTTCGGAATAAACACTCCCAACCTCCCAATGTTAAGAATGGCTTTCAGAATAAACACTCCCAACCTCCCCATGTTAAGAATGGCTTTCAGAATAAACACTTCCAACCTCCTTATGTTAAGAAAGGCGTTCAGAATAAACACCCCACACCTGCCCATATTAAGAACAGCTTTCGGAATAAACACTCCCAACCTCCCAATGTTAAGAATGGCTTTCGGAATAAACACTCCCAACCTCCCCATGTTAAGAATGGCTTTCAGAATAAACACTCCCAACCTCTCAATGTTAAGAATGGCTTTCAGAATAAACACTTCCAACCTCCTTATGTTAAGAAAGGCGTTCAGAATAAACACCCCACACCTGCCCATATTAAGAACAGCTTTCGGAATAAACACTCCCAACCTCTCAATGTTAAGAATGGCTTTCGGAATAAACACTCCCAACCTCCCAATGTTAAGAATGGCTTTCGGAATAAACACTCCCAACCTCTCAATGTTAAGAATGGCTTTCAGAATAAACACTTCCAACCTCCTTATGTTAAGAAAGGCGTTCAGAATAAACACCCCACACCTGCCCATATTAAGAACAGCTTTCGGAATAAACACTCCCAACCTCCCAATGTTAAGAATGGCTTTCGGAATAAACACTCCCAACCTCCCCATATTAAGAACGGCTTTCAGAATAAACACTCCCAACCTCCCCATGTTAAGAAAGGCTTTCGGAATAAACACTCCCAACCTCTCAATGTTAAGAATGGTTTTCGGAATAAACACTCCGAACCTCCCCATATTAAGAATGGCTTTCGGAATAAACTAGATTTGTTTATCACGCGCACGTATAAACATGGCCGCCAATGAATTACAGTGAATAATACAGGTCTTTATATCTCAAAAATTACTAGTCTGCAAAATTTAAATGAGATTTCCTTGTTCATCATAATCGAAAACTTATAAAAGTCGTTATTTTAAAGAAAATTGTTGAGGTGGACCTAATGTAAACATTTACCAAAAAAACTTATGCAAGTAGGTAGAAGAGTATTTTATTTTGCCTTTGGTTATCTTTATTTGTCGTATATTTGTTTACCTTTTATTTTAATATTTTCATCTTTTTTTTCCCTTCATATTTAGCTTATCTGGAAGACTGGATTGCCGGTAAGCTGACTTTTCTTTGCTTTTTTTTAATGATAATTTTTAAAAACAAGTCTTTTTTTTTTACTTTAATATAAAAATACGTTTAACCTGTTTAAAATGTTGACATTAAAACACCAGATTTTGCAAATGTCTGTATCGTTTTCCGTGATTTTTAGATATGTTACTATTTGTGACATGCTATGATTAAACTAAGTTCTATTTCAGCTATCTATTTTCATTATTAGATTTATTGTCAATGAATTTAATGAGCTGTGATCAGAATTTTGGGGGAATTTTTGACACCCCTAACAGAAAACTGCGAATAAAATATCGAAAACTCGTAATTTCTCTTTCTAAAGTGGGTTATTTATTTTCTTTATAGAATATACTTCCAAAATAAACTATTTAAGTTGTTTAAAAAATAATAGAAATATTATTTTTCATTTTTTTAAAAACAGTGTTTACAAAGTGCGTGCGTGCGCTCAGGCAGCCATTTTGTTACGTAGTGAAATCAATTGATTTTTATGAGATGAATATTTTTCAATTTTTAAACTTTAAAAATCTATCAAAATTTTCCTATTCGTTCAATTGTTACGTTTTTTTCAGGGTGAATGTAAAATTTTATGCTCTTTCCGATAAACTGAATATAATATTTTAGACAAACGTTGTTTTATAAATTCACCCCCCCCATTTTGAAATGCCTATGAGAATTTTAATAAGTAATTTTGGTCAACACGTTTTATATATCACAAATTGAAGATAAAACATGAATAAATAAAATACTCAAATTTAAAACAACAAAAAAATATCACTTATCTGTAAGATGTGTTTGGTATTTTTTTCTTGATGTTTGTTTTTATTTTTATTTTTCGTGACGCTATGTTAAATTATGAATTAGCGGGTGGTGGTGGCGGGGAAAGAATCAGACAAACAATATAAGTTTAATCTTAAGCGTGTAGTGTTGTAAAAAATTAAACACGTAAACATAGATTCGAAAAAGTTGATGAAAAAAACAAATATAGAACAAATAAATGTTATCAAAGGCAAGATAAGTTACTTTTCTACCCAAACTGGATATGTTTTTAGTGTTTTTATTCAATGTAACATGTTTATTCAGCTCGAAAAACATACAGTGTTTACTGATGTATTGGAAAATTTAAAACGGCAGCCGACTCTCTTTTTGAGGCAGGAAGTTTGGGAAAATGAGTTATAAATAAAAAAAACAGACATAATACTGTTAAAAACTTGCTCAATATATGTTACCGTGACATAGGCTGATATATATTCGGCGGGTTTTTAATAGTATTTTGACTGTTTTTTTTATTTATAACACCTTTTCCCAAACTTACCATCTCCGAGAGAGAGTCGACCGCTATTTTGCATTTTCCAATACATCGGTAAACACTGTATGTTTTTCGAGCTGAATAAACATGTTACATTAAATAAAAACACTAAAAACATATCCAAGGTAGAAAAGTAACTTACCTTGCCTTTGATAACATTTATTTGTTCTATATTTGTTTTGTGACAACTTTTTCGAATCTATGTGTACAGTAAAACAGGCCCAAATATAACAATCTCTCCCCACTTGTAAAAGAGATTGCAAATATTTTTTTTTTTTTTTTTTTATATAAATCCAGCCGCTGAACTGGTCTGCCAATTTTTTTTTTTTTTTTTTTTTGTTACATTTTCACCCCAAACAAGGCAAATTGCCACTTTGGTGTAGGGGGCTACTATCAGGGGCAACAACTGTTGGGGTACTACGTAGGGATTTGGGCAGCAAGATGTCGGTTCACGTTACACTTGAACTTCTGAACGTCAGTACTGTTGGGGAAGCAGGGACCTAGAATGGAATTCCAGAGTCTAGCGGTTCTGGGGAAGAAACTATTGGAGTAAAAAGATCTTTTACATCTAGGGATCTCTACAGTGTGGGGGTGGGATTTAGCAGCCTGTCGGGTTTGTCGAGGGTGCTCACGTCGTGGGGGCACAAGTGATTGCAGTTCGTCAGAGCATTCACCACTAAAATACTTGTAGAAAAGGCAGAGAGATGCAACATTTCGTCGATGGGACAGAGGCTGAAGCTTAGATGCCAGTTCAGGGCCTATCAGGTTTGCGACTCTCTTTTGAACCTTGTAAAGGAGCGAGAGACTAGTAGCAGATGCACCAGCCCAGATGTGGCAGCAATACTCCATACATGGGCGAATAGTGGCCTTATAGAGGTACATGATACTTTCGGGTGTTAATAGTTTTCTAGCACGGTAGAGAGAGCCCACCTTTCTTGCAGCGGCCCTGGCAATGCCTTCAATGTAATTGTTCCAACTCATGTTTCCTGTGAACGTTAGGCCAAGGAGTTTGAAAGATGGACTCTCAGATAAAGAGTCGTTGGCCATTGCTATAGGTGGTAGAGAGGGTTTCTTGTAATTATTGAATGAAACTAGTTTAGTCTTGGCAGCATTGAACGCGACCAACCACTTTTGTCCCTATTCCACCACAGATTGGAGGTCTTCCTCTAGTGCTTCTGCCATTTCTTTAGAAATGTGTTCATTCGTCTTCCTGTCGTGCCTGCCATAGAGTGTAGTGTCATCAGCATATATACCCATCTCAGAGGCAATTTTGTCGGGGAGGTCATTTATGAATATCAGGAACAATAGAGGTCCAAGGATAGAACCCTGGGGCATCCCCGCATTTATATCATATTGTTTAGATGTACGACCGTCGAGGACAACCTGGATTTTTCTCTTATCTAAGAAGGATTTAATTATGTTATGTATTCTACCAGTGATACCGTATGATCTGATTTTCCTGAGGAGACCCTCATGCCATACCCTGTCAAAAGCCTTAGATATATCTAGAGCTACCGCTCTGCCCTCCCCCGCTTTGTCCAGTGAATGGTATATACGTTCAGAGATCACAGTTAGGATGTCTGCTGTGGAACGGGCTTGTCTAAATCCATATTGCATCTGTAAGATGATGGACTAGAGCATGGTTGTTAGATTGGTGTGGAGGTAGTTTGCTATTCGAAGGACCAGTGATCCTCTGGGAAGGTTGGTTCTCAGGGTTCTGACTATTATAATCAAATTCATTTTCTGTATTAGGCGTAGTACTAACAGGACTTGTTTCGGTCAACTGGGTCGGATTTGCTTTTGCAATGTCGGGTTGAATACTTTTAGCAGAATTTTGAGGTCTATCAAAGCATGAAAAGCGAGCGAGATGTCTCAGCACTACTGAATCTTCCCGGTCATTATTATGTCGTATTCTTGCATGTGTAGAGTTAGCTTTGAGGAGTTCCACTATATCGACAATCGGGTCATATTTGCTCCTGTTACAAAACCGTTTTAATAAAACCTCCCCAGGATCACAGAGCCAAACAGGTAACGCAGTACCAGTAAAAGAGTGCCTTTCAAAGTTGAACATGCGTTCGTGAGGGGTTGGGTTTGTAGTAGTTCACAGCAGGGAATGAATGTTATTTAAAACATCCTGTAGAACATCCTGCCAAGCGCTAAGGGGTAATCGTCTAGATTCCAGAGCTAATAACAGGGTGTTCCAAATAATGCCGTTCCAGCATAAACGAAGTTCCTCGATTAGAATAGGTAAATGAGGGGAGTCGTAATATGGAGAAAATATTTGTCAGACACTGGATTGCGGTTTGCGAAGAACAATCGCAACAAGGGAAAGCAAAATGAAATTGATTGTATTCATCGACGACAGTAAATATGTAATGATATCCTGTCGAAGATACCAGGACAGGTCCTTTGTAGTCCATGGAGAGGTGCTGAAAAGGAGCAGTAGATCAGATCAGTGTATTTTTGGTAGAATCAAAGTTTAATTTTAGCACAAGTGATACATTCAAATGTCACACGTTGGGCGGCATATTTTGTGATCTTACAAAATGCCAAAAGCGCTGTACTCCAGGATGTATTAATGAATGTGTAGTAAATTTAGTTCCTCCAAGGAAAAAGCAACAGCACCACATACTCTTGATAATGCATCGGCAACGATGTTTTCACTTCCGGGACAGTGTTTTATGTCATATGACAACGGGAGAAGTTACATTTTCCACCGAATAATTTGATTATTTTTAATTTTTCCTCTGTTAGCAGGCTTAAACATAAAAGATACAGCTTGCTGGTCTGTTACAATAGTAAAGTGTTTCCCAACAAGAAGGTCCCTCCATTTTCGTACGTACTCGACTATGGCGTAAGCCTCTTTTCAACTATGTGAAGTCGTATTTCAGATGAGTTTAGCGGTCGAGAAAAGAAGGCTACTGTAAAAGAGTGTGTCCGATAGCCTTTTCTGAGGCATCGGTTTGAATAGTAAATGGTAATTCACCATCGATAACTTTTACAGACGATTCGGCAACGTCTTTCTTTAGTTTTTCAAAGGAATTGATAACTATAAGAGGCATGGGAAATTGTTTATGTTCGACTAGTGGACGAATTTTGTATGAATACTTACGTATCCATTTCGCGTAGTATGAAAACATACCAAGACACCTCTTTAACGAATCTGAAGTGGAAGGAGGAGGCATTTGTAAAAGAGGTTTCAAACGCTCAGGATCTGGTTGCATAGTCCCGTTACAAATTTGGTACCCAAGCAAATGGATGGAATGAAGTGAAAACTTTGATTTTTCTCGGTTTATTTCGAGATTATATGTTGAGGCAGCCTTTAGAAAACATTCCAAATTAACATCATGTTCCTCCTGAGTTTTACCACAAATAGTAATATCATCTATATATGAAAAAATTCCAGATAATTTGTTGTCAGAAATGAAAGAATTCATAAACCGTTGAAAAGCAGAAACCCCATTAGTGACACCCATGTTTATTTCGTTTGAATTGGTACAAACGATTTCCAGCTTGAAAGGCCGTGTAGGGCCGATTTTCGGGACAAATTTGGATCTGGTAGTACGCTTTGGATAAGTCAATTGTACTAAATATATGATATAGGGCTATTTGGTTCACGAGATCATCAATTCGAGGCAAAGGGTATGAATCAAGTAAGGTGAAACTTATAATGGTTTGGGAGAAATCAACTACTAATCGTTTCTTTTTATTAAGCAACGAAGTCACAACAATCTGAGCACGCCATGGTTAATAACTTGTTTCAATTACATCATCCTCAAGCAGTTGTAGAATTTCCTTTTCAATGAATCGAGCATCATCCGCGTGGTAATTTCGGGATTTAATAGCAATAGGTTTGCAATCAGGGGTTAAGTTTCGAAACAATTTTACAGGGGCACAGCTGATCTTGGTTAGGGCGCAGATTTTTAGAATATCCTGAGGTCGACCAAAAGAAATAGTGATACCCTGATGTAGTTTTAAAAAAGGCACTTCGAGTATAATATCCATACAGGTATCAGGAAGCACTGTAAAGAAATAGACAGCTTAATTGTTTTAACAAAACGAACACTGATAAAGTTATCAGAACTGCCAGTGTCCATGAGGGCAGTTAACCTTTTCCTTTTAATTCAACAATTTTAATATCACCACATTTAGCATGAGCTACAAAAATATTTGGTCAAGATCAAAGTGTAGTATCTGTTCTTCAGATGCTGCACTTCCATTTCTTGTTCTCTTTCGGTGGAGGAGAAATCCTTCACGACTGAGACAATTTTTATTTTTGTACCTTTCCTCCACGTTAAAAAACGACCCTGGTGTCTAACTCTGTCCCGTGGGGAGGCATAGTAAATAGGTACATTAATATCAGCAGTAGAACGTGAAGGTGTCGGCATAGTAAAACGGCGGACTTTGGAGAAATGATTGCGTTTACCACAGAACATACATGCCTTTAAAATTAACAGGAAGATGTATGCCTTTAAATTTAATGAGAACGTAAATGCTTTTAAATTAAATAACATAATTGCCTTTGAATTAAATAAGAACATGGGCGTCTTTAAATTTAACAAATGCCTTTAATTAATAAGAACATGAATGCTTTAACTTAATAAGAACATGAATGCTTTAACTTAATAAGAACATGAATGCTTTAACTTAATAAGAACATGAATGCTTTAACTTAATAAGAACATGAATGCTTTAACTTAATAAGAACATGAATGCTTTAAATTAATAAGAACATGAATGCTTTAACTTAATAAGAACATGAATGCTTTAAATTAATAAGAACATGAATGCTTTAACTTAATAAGAACATGAATGCTTTAAATTAATAAGAACATGAATGCTTTAAATTAATAAGAACATGAATGCTTTAACTTAATAAGAACATGAATGCTTTAACTTAATAAGAACATGAATGCTTTAACTTAATAAGAACATGAATGCTTTAAATTAATAAGAACATGAATGCTTTAACTTAATAAGAACATGAATGCTTTAAATTAATAAGAACATGAATGCTTTAACTTAATAAGAACATGAATGCTTTAAATTAATAAGAACATGAATGCTTTAAATTAATAAGAACATGAATGCTTTAACTTAATAAGAACATAAATGCTTTAACTTAATAAGAACATGAATGCTTTAACTTAATAAGAACATGAATGCTTTAAATTAATAAGAACATGAATGCTTTAAATTAATAAGAACATGAATGCTTTAACTTAATAAGAACATGAATGCTTTAAATTAATAAGAACATGAATGCTTTAAATTAATAAGAACATGAATGCTTTAACTTAATAAGAACATGAATGCTTTAAATTAATAAGAACATGAATGCTTTAACTTAATAAGAACATGAATGCTTTAACTTAATAAGAACATGAATGCTTTAACTTAATAAGAACATGAATGATTTAAATTAATAAGAACATGAATGCTTTAAATTAATAAGAACATGAATGCTTTAACTTAATAAGAACATGAATGCTTTAACTTAATAAGAACATGAATGCTTTAACTTAATAAGAACATGAATGCTTTAAATTAATAAGAACATGAATGCTTTAAATTAATAAGAACATGAATGCTTTAACTTAATAAGAACATGAATGCTTTAACTTAATAAGAACATGAATGCTTTAAATTAATAAGAACATGAATGCTTTAAATTAATAAGAACATGAATGCTTTAACTTAATAAGAACATGAATGCTTTAACTTAATAAGAACATGAATGCTTTAAATTAATAAGAACATGAATGCTTTAAATTAATAAGAACATGAATGCTTTAACTTAATAAGAACATGAATGCTTTAACTTAAGAAGAACATGAATGCTTTAACTTAATAAGAACATGAATGCTTTAAATTAATAAGAACATGAATGCTTGAAATTAATAAGAACATGAATGCTTTAACTTAATAAGAACATGAATGCTTTAACTTAATAAGAACATGAATGCTTTAAATTAATAAGAACATGAATGCTTTAAATTAATAAGAACATGAATGCTTTAACTTAATAAGAACATGAATGCTTTAACTTAATAAGAACATGAATGCTTTAAATTAATAAGAACATGAATGCTTTAAATTAATAAGAACATGAATGCTTTAACTTAATAAGAACATGAATGCTTTAACTTAATAAGAACATGAATGCTTTAAATTAATAAGAACATGAATGCTTTAAATTAATAAGAACATGAATGCTTTAACTTAATAAGAACATGAATGCTTTAACTTAATAAGAACATGAATACTTTAAATTAATAAGAACATGAATGCTTTAAATTAATAAGAACATGAATGCTTTAACTTAATAAGAACATGAATGCTTTAAATTAATAAGAACATGAATGCTTTAAATTAATAAGAACATGAATGCTTTAAATTAATAAGAACATGAATGCTTTAAATTAATAAGAACATGAATGCTTTAAATTAATAAGAACATGAATGCTTTAATTTAATAAGAACATGAATGCTTTAATTTAATAAGAACATGAATGCTTTAAATTAATAAGAACATGAATGCTTTAAATTAATAAGAACATGAATGCTTTAAATTTAATAAGAACATGAATGCCTTAAATTAATAAGAACATGAATACTTTAAATTTAATAAGAACATGAATGCCTTTAAATTTAATAAGAACATGAATACTTTAAATTTAATAAGAACATGAATGCCTTAAATTAATAAGAACATGAATGCTTTAAACTTAATAAGAACCTGAATGCTTTAAATTAATAAGAACATGAATGCCTTAAATTAATAAGAACATGAATGCTTTAACTTAATAAGAACATGAATGCTTTAACTTAATAAGAACATGAATGCTTTAAATTAATAAGAACATGAATGCCTTAAATTAATAAGAACTTGAATGCTTTAATTCTAATAAGAACCTGAATGCTTTAAATTAATAAGAACATGAATGCCCTGAATTAATAAGAACCTGAATGCTTTAAATTAATAAGAACATGAATGCTTTAAATTTAATGAGAACATGAATGCTTTAAATTAATAAGAACATGAATGCTTTAAATTTAATGAGAACATGAATGCTTTAAATTAATAAGAACATGAATGCTTTAAATTAATAAGAACATGAATGCCTTAAATTAATAAGAACATGAATGCTTTAAAATTAATAAGAACATGAATGCTTTAAATTAATAAGAACATGAATGCTTTAAATTAATAAGAACATGAATGCCTTAAATTAATAAGAACATGAATGCTTTAATTCTAATAAGAACCTGAATGCTTTAAATTAATAAGAACATGAATGCTTTAAATTTAATGAGACCCTGAATGCTTTAAATTAATAAGAACCTGAATGCCTTTAATTAATAAGAACATGAATGCCTTAAATTAATAAGAACATGAATGCTTTAAATTTAATAAGAACCTGAATGCCTTAAATTAATAAGAACATGAATGCTTTAAATTTAATAAGAACATGAATGCCTTAAATTAATAAGAACATGCATGCCTTAAATTAATAAGAACATGAATGCTTTCAATTAATAAGAACATGAATGCCTTTAAATTTAATAAGAACATGAATGCTTTAAATTTAATAAGAACCTGAATGCCTTAAATTAAACAGAACATGAATGCTTTAAATTAATAAGAACATGAATGCTTTAAATTAATAAGAACATGAATGCTTTAACTTAATAAGAACATGAATGCTTTAACTTAATAAGAACATGAATGCTTTAAATTAAAAAGAACATGAATGCTTTAAATTAATAAGAACATGAATGCTTTAACTTAATAAGAACATGAATGCTTTAACTTAATAAGAACATGAATGCTTTAAATTAATAAGAACATGAATGCTTTAAATTAATAAGAACATGAATGCTTTAACTTAATAAGAACATGAATGCTTTAACTTAATAAGAACATGAATGCTTTAAATTAATAAGAACATGAATGCTTTAAATTAATAAGAACATGAATGCTTTAACTTAATAAGAACATGAATGCTTTAACTTAATAAGAACATGAATACTTTAAATTAATAAGAACATGAATGCTTTAAATTAATAAGAACATGAATGCTTTAACTTAATAAGAACATGAATGCTTTAAATTAATAAGAACATGAATGCTTTAAATTAATAAGAACATGAATGCTTTAAATTAATAAGAACATGAATGCTTTAAATTAATAAGAACATGAATGCTTTAAATTAATAAGAACATGAATGCTTTAATTTAATAAGAACATGAATGCTTTAATTTAATAAGAACATGAATGCTTTAAATTAATAAGAACATGAATGCTTTAAATTAATAAGAACATGAATACTTTAAATTTAATAAGAACATGAATGCCTTAAATTAATAAGAACATGAATGCTTTAAACTTAATAAGAACCTGAATGCTTTAAATTAATAAGAACATGAATGCCTTAAATTAATAAGAACATGAATGCTTTAAAATTAATAAGAACATGAATGCTTTAAATTAATAAGAACATGAATGCTTTAAATTAATAAGAACATGAATGCCTTAAATTAATAAGAACTTGAATGCTTTAATTCTAATAAGAACCTGAATGCTTTAAATTAATAAGAACATGAATGCCCTGAATTAATAAGAACCTGAATGCTTTAAATTAATAAGAACATGAATGCTTTAATTCTAATAAGAACCTGAATGCTTTAAATTAATAAGAACATGAATGCTTTAAATTTAATGAGACCCTGAATGCTTTAAATTAATAAGAACCTGAATGCCTTTAATTAATAAGAACATGAATGCCTTAAATTAATAAGAACATGAATGCTTTAAATTTAATAAGAACCTGAATGCCTTAAATTAATAAGAACATGAATGCTTTAAATTTAATAAGAACATGAATGCCTTAAATTAATAAGAACATGCATGCCTTAAATTAATAAGAACATGAATGCTTTAAATTAATAAGAACATGAATGCCTTTAAATTTAATAAGAACATGAATGCTTTAAATTTAATAAGAACCTGAATGCCTTAAATTAAACAGAACATGAATGCTTTAAATTTAATAGGAACCTGAATGCCTTCAATTAATAAGAACATGAATGCTTTAAATTTAATAAGAAGCTGAATGCTTTAAATTTACTAAGAACCTGCATGCTTTAAATTTATAAGAACATGAATGCATTAAATTTAATAAGAACCTGAATGCCTTGAATTAATAAGAACATGAATGCTTTAAATTAATAAGAAGCTGAATGCTTTAAATTAACAGGAACCTGAATGCCTTAAATTAATAAGAACATGAATGCTTTAAATTAATAAGAACATGAATGCTTTACATTAATAAGAACATGAATGCTTAAAATTAATAAGAACATGAATGCTTTAAATTAATAAGAACATGAATGCTTTAAATTTAGTAAGAACCTGAATGCTTAAAATTAAAAAGAACATCAATGCTTTAAATTTAATAAGAACATGAATTTTTTAAATTAATAAGAACATGAATGCCTTTAAATTTAATACGAACCTGAATCCTTTAAATTAATAAGAACATGAATGCCTTTAAATTTAACAAGAACATGAATCCTTTAAATTAATACGAACATGAATGCCTTTAAATTTAATAAGAACATGAATGCTTTAAATTTAATAAGAACCTGAATGCTATAAATTAATAAGAACATGAATGCCTTAAATAAATAAGAACCTGAATGCCTTAAATTAATAAGAACATGAATGGTTTACATTTATTAAGTTCCTGAATGCCTTAAATTAATAAGAACATGAATTCTTTAAATTTTATAAGAACCTGAATGCCTTAAATTAATACGAACATGAATCCTTTAAATTAATAAGAACATGAATGCCTTAAATTAATAAGAACATGAATCCTTTAAATTAATAAGAACATGAATGCCTTAAATTAATAAGAACATGAATGCTTTAAATTTAATAAGAACATGAATGCCTTAAATTAATAAGAGCATGAATGCCTTAAATTAATAAGAACATGAATGCTTTAAATTTAATAAGAACATGAATGCCTTAAATTAATAAGAACATGAATGCTTTAAATTAATAAGAACACGAATGCCTTAAATAATTAAGAACATGAAGGCTTTAAATTTAATAAGAACATGAATGCCTTAAATTAATGAGAACATAAATGCTTTAAATTTAATAAAAACCTGAATGCCTTCAATTTAATAAGAATATGAATGCTTTAAATTTAATAAGAACATGAATGCTTAAAATTTAATAAGAACCTGAATGCTTTAAATTTAATAAGAACCTGAATGCCTTAAATTAATAAGAACATGAATGCTTTAAATTAATAAGAACATGAATGCTTTAAATCATTAAGAACTTGAGTGCCTTAAATTAATAAGAACATGAATGCTTTAAATTTAATAAGAACATGAATTCTTTAAATTTACTAAGAACACGAATGCTTTAAATTAATAAGAACATGAATGCTTTAAATTAATAAGGACTTGAATGCCTTAAATTTATAAGAACATGAATGTTTTAAATTTAATAAGAACATGAATGCTTTAAATTAATAAGAACTTGAATGCATTAAATTAATAAGAACATGAATGCTTTAAATTAAATAAGAACCTGAATGCCTTAAATTAATAAGAACATGAATGCTTTAAATTAAAAAAGAACATGAATCCTTTAAATTAATAAGAACATGAATGCCTTAAATTAAAAAGAACATGAATGCTTTAAATTTATAAGAACATGAATGCTTTTAATTTAATAAGAACATGAATGCCTAAAACTAATAAGAACATGAATCCTTTTAATTAAAAAAAACATGAATGCTTTAAATTTAAAATAAACATGAATGCTTTAAATTAATAAGAACATGAATGCTTTAAATTTAATAAGAATCTGAATGCCTTAAATAAATAAGAAAATGAATGCTTTTAATTTAATAAGTACCTGAATGCCTTAAATTAATAAGAACATGAATACTTTAAATTTAATAAGAACCTTAATGCCTTAAATTAATAAGAACATGAATGCTTTAAATTTTATAAGAACCTGAATGCCTTAAATTAATAAAAACATGAATCCTTTAAATTAATAAGAACATGAATGCCTTAAATTAATAAGAACATGTATCTTTTAAATTAATAAGAACATGACTGCTTAAATTAATAAGAACATGAATGCTTTAAATTTTATAAGAACACGATTGCCTTAAATTAATAAGAACATGAATACTTTAAATTTAATAAGAACATGATTACCTTAAATTAATAAGAACATGAATGCTTTAAATTAATAAGAACATGAATGCCTTAAATTAATAAGAACATGAATGCCTTAAATTAATAAGAACATGAATTCTTTAAATTTAATAAGAACCTGAATGCCTTAAATTAATAAGAACATGAATCCTTTAAATTAATGAGAACATGAATGCCTTAAATACTTACGAACATGAACGTTTTAAAATTAATAAGAATCTGAATGCCTTAAATTAATAAGAACATTAATGGTATAAATTTAATAAGAACCTGAATGCCTTAAATTAATAAGAACATGAACGCTTGAAATTTAATAAGAACATGAATGCCTTAAATTAATAAAAACATGAATGCTTTAAATTTAATAAAAACATGAATGCTTTAAATTTAATAAGAACATGAATGCCTTTAAATTTAATAAGAACACGAATGTCTTAAATTAATAAGAACTTGAATGCCTTAAATTAATAAGAACATGAATGCTTAAAATTTAATAAGACCCTGAATGTCTAAAATTGATAAGTCCATGAATGCTTTAAATTTAATAAGAACATCAATGCTTTAAATTAAAACGAACATGAATGCTTTAAATTAATAACAACATGAATGCTTTAAATTAATAAGAACATGAATGCCTTGAATTAATAAGAACATGAATGCTTTAAATTTAATAAGTACCTGAATGCTTTGAATAAATAAGAACATGAATGCTTTAAATTTAATAAGAACCTGAATGCTTTAAATTAATATAGAAAATGAATGCCTTTAAATTTAATAAGAACATGAATGCTTTAAATTTAATAAGAACATGAATGCTTTAAATTAATAAGACCATGAATGCTTTAAATTTAATAAGAACATGAATGCCCTGAATTAATAAGAACATGAATGCTTTAAATTAATAAGAACATGAATGCTTTAAATTTAATAAGAACATGAATGCTTTAAATGATAAGAACATGAATGCTGTAAATTTAACAAGAACCTGAATGCCTTAAATTAATAAGAACATTAATGCTTTAAATTAAATAAGAACCTGAATGCCTTAAATTAATAAGAACATGAATGCTTTAAATTTAATAAGAACCTGAATGCCTTAAATTACTAAGAACATGAATGCTTTGGATTTTATAAGAACCTGAATGCATTTAATTAAAAAGAACCTTAATCCTTTAAATTTATAAGAACCTAAATGCCTTGAATTAATAAGAACATGAATGCTTTAAATTTTATAAGAACACGATTGCCTTAAATTAATAAGAACATGAATACTTTAAATTTAATAAGAACATGATTGCCTTAAATTAATAAGAACATGAATGCTTTAAATTAATAAGAACCTGAATGCCTTAAATTAATAAGAACATGAATGGTTTAAATTTAATAAGTTCCTGAATCCCTTAAATTAACAAGAACATGAATTCTTTAAATTTTATAAGAACCTGAATGCCTTAAATTAATAAGAACATGAATCCTTTAAATTAGTAAGAACATGAATGCCTTAAATTAATAAGAACATGAATCCTTTAAATTAATAAGAACATGAATGCCTTAAATTAATAAGAACATGAATGCTTTAAATTTAATAAGAACATGAATGCCTTAAATTAATAAGAACATGAATGCTTTAAATTAATAAGAACACGAATGCCTTAAATAATTAAACACATGAAGGCTTTAAATTTAATAAGAACCTGAATGCCTTAAATTTAATAAGAATATGAATGCTTTAAATTTAATAAAAACCTGAATGCCTTAAATTTAATAAGAATATGAATGCTTTAAATTTAATAAGAACATGAATGCTTTAAATTAAATAAGAACCTGAATGCTTTAAATTTAATAAGAACCTGAATGCCTTAAATTAATAAGAACATGAATGCTTTAAATTAATAAGAACATGAATGCTTTAAATTAATAAGAACTTGAGTGCCTTAAATTAATAAAAACATGAATGCTTTAAATTTAATAAGAACATGAATGCTTTAAATTTATCAAGAACACGAATGCTTTAAATTAATAAGAACATGAATGCTTTAAATTAATAAGAACATGAATGCTTTAAATTTACTAAGAACACGAATGCTTTAAATTTAATAAGAACATGAATGCTTTAAATTAATAAGAACATGAATGCTTTAAATAAATAAGGACTTGAATGCCTTAAATTAATAAGAACATGAATGCTTTAAATTAATAAGAACTTGAATGCATTAAATTAATAAGAACTTGAATGCATTAAATTAATAAGAACATGAATGCTTTAAATTAAATAAGAACCTGAATGCCTTAAATTAATAAGAACATGAATGCTTTAAATTAAATAAGAACATGAATCCTTTAAATTAATAAGAACATGAATGCCTTAAATTAATAAGAACATGAATGCTTTAAATTTATAAGAACATGAATGCTTTTAATTTAATAAGAACATGAATGCCTAAAACTAATAAGAACATGAATCCTTTTAATTAAAAAGAACATGAATGCTTTAAATTTAAAATAAACATGAATGCTTTAAATTAATAAGAACATGAATGTTTTAAATTTAATAAGAACCTGAATGCCTTAAATAAATAAGAAAATGAATGCTTTTAATTTAATAAGTACCTGAATGCCTTAAATTAATAAGAACATAAATACTTTAAATTTAATAAGAACCTTAATGCCTTAAATTAATAAGAACATGAATGCTTTAAATTTTATAAGAACCTGAATGCCTTAAATCATTAAAAACATGAATCCTTTAAATTAATAAGAACATGAATGCCTTAAATTAATAAGAACATGTATCTTTTAAATTAATAAGAACATGACTGCTTAAATTAATAAGAACATGAATGCTTTAAATTTAAAATAAACATGAATGCTTTAAATTAATAAGAACATGAATGCTTTAAATTTAATAAGTACCTGAATGCCTTAAATAAATAAGAAAATGAATGCTTTTAATTTAATAAGTACCTGAATGCCTTAAATTAATAAGAACATAAATACTTTAAATTTAATAAGAACCTTAATGCCTTAAATTAATAAGAACATGAATGCTTTAAATTTTATAAGAACCTGAATGCCTTAAATTAATAAGAACATGAATCCTTTAAATTAATAAGAACATGAATGCTTCAAATTTAATAAGAACCTGAATGCCTTAAATTAATAAGAACATGAATGCTTTAAATTTTATAAGAACCTGAATGCCTTAAATTAATAAAAACATGAATCCTTTAAATTAATAAGAACATGAATGCTTCAAATTTAATAAGAACCTGAATGCCTTAAATTAATAAGAACATGAATCCTTTAAATTAATGAGAAAATGAATGCCTTGAATACTTACGAACATGAACATTTTAAAATTAATAAGAATATGAATGGCTTAAATTATTAAGAACATTAATGGTATAAATTTAATAAGAACATGAATGCCTTAAATTAATAAGAACATGAACGCTTGAAATTAAATAAGAACATGAATGCCTTAAATTAATAAAAACATGAATGCTTTAAATTTAATAAAAACATGAATGCTTTAAATTTAATAAGAACATGAATGCCTTTAAATTTAATAAGAACACGAATGCCTTAAATTAATAAGAACTTGAATGCCTTAAATTAATAAGAACATGAATGCTTCAAATTTAATAAGACCCTGAATGTCTAAAATTGATAAGTCCATGAATGCTTTAAATTTAATAAGAACATGAATGCTTTAAATTAAACCGAACATGAATGCTTTAAATTTATAACAACATGAATGCTTTAAATTAATAAGAACATGAATGTCTTGAATTAATAAGAACATGAATGCTTTAAATTTAATAAGTACCTGAATGCTTTAAATAAATAAGAACATGAATGCTTTAAATTTAATAAGAACCTGAATGCTTTTAATTAATATAGAACATGAATGCCTTTAAATTTAATAAGAACATGAATGCTTTAAATTTAATAAGAACATGAATGCATTAAATTAATAAGAACATGAATGCTTTAAATTTAATAAGAACATGAATGCCCTGAATTAATAAGAACATGAATGCTTTAAATTAATAAGAACATGAATGCTTTAAATATAATAAGAACATGGATCCTTTAAATGATAAGAACATGAATGCTGTAAATTTAACAAGAACCTGAATGCCTTAAATTAATAAGAACATGAATGCTTTAAATTAAATAAGAACCTGAATGCCTTAAATTAATAAGAACATGAATGCTTTAAATTTAATAAGAACCTGAATGCCTTAAATTAATAAGAACATGAATGCTTTGGATTTTATAAGAACCTGAATGCATTTAATAAAAAAGAACATGAATCCTTTAAATTTATAAGAACCTAAATGCCGTGAATTAATAAGAACTTGAATGCCTTTAAATTAATAAGAACATGAATGCCTTAAATTACTAAGAACATGAATGCTTTAAATTTAATAAGAACATGAATGCCTTAAATTAATAAGAACATGAATGCTTTAAATTTAATAAGAACATGAATGCCTTAAATTAATAAGAACATGAATGCTTTAAATTTAATAAGAACATGAATGCCTTAAATTAATAAGAACATGAATGCTTTAAATTAATAAGAACATGAATGCTTTAAATTAATAAGAACTTGAATGCCTTAAATAATAAAGAACACGACTTCTTTAAATTTAATAAGAACCTGAATGCTTAAAATATAACAAGAACATGAATGCTTTAAATTAATAAGAACATGAATGCTTTAAATTAATAAGAACTTGAATGCTTATAATTAATAAGAACATGAATGCTTTAAATTTAATAAGAACCTGAATGCCTTAAATTAATAAGAACCTGAATGCTTAAAATATAATAAGAACATGAATGCTTAAAATTAAATAGAACATGAATGCTTTAAATTTAATAAGAATATGAATGCGTTAAATTTACTATGAACACGAATGCTTTAAATTAATAAGAACATGAATGCTTTAAAACATTAAGGACTTGAATGCCTTAAATTAATAAGAACAATAATGCTTTAAATTTAATAAGAACATGAATGCTTTTAATTAATAAGAACTTGAATGCACTAAATTAATAAGAACATGAATGCTTATAAGTAAATAAGAACCTGAATGCCTTAAATTAATAAAAACAGGAATGCTTTAAATTAAATAAGAACATGAATGCCTTACATAAACAAGCACATGAATGCTTTAAATTTAATAAGAACATAAATGCTTTAAATTTAATAAGAACATGAATGCTTTGAATTAATAAGAACATGAATGCTTCAAATTTAATAAGAACATGAATGCCTTAAACTAATAAGAACATGAGTGCTTTATATTAAAAAGAACATGAATGCTTTAAATTTAATAAGACCTTGAATGCTTTAAATTAATAAGAACATGAATGCTTTAAATTTAATAAGAACCTGAATGCCTTAAATAAATAAGAACATGAATGCTTTAAATTTAATAAGAATCTGACTGCCTTAAATTAATAAGAACATGAATACTTTAAATTTAATAAGAACATGAACGCTTTAAAATTCATAAGAATCTGAATGCCTTAAATTAATAAGAACATGAATGGTATAAATTTGATAAGAACCTGAATGCCTTAAATTAATAAGAACATGAACGCCTGAAATTTAATAAGAACATGAATGCCTTAAATTCATAAAAACATGAATGCTTTAAATTTAATAAAAACAAGAATGCTTTAAATTTAATAAGAAAATGAATGCCTTTAAATTTAATAAGAACACGAATGCTTTAAATTAATAAGAACTTGAATGCCTAAAATTAATAAGGAAATGAATGCTTAAAATTTAATAAGAACCTTAATGCCTTTAATTAAAACGAACATGAATGCTTTAAATTAATACGAACATGAATGCTTTAAATTAATAAGAATATGATTGCCTTGAATTAATAAGAACATGAATGCTTTAAATTAATAAGAACCTGAATGCCTTTAAATTTAATAAGAACATGAATGCTTTAAATTTTATAAGAACATGAATGCATTAAATTAATAAGAACATGAATGCTGTAAATTAATAAGAACATGAATGCCCTGAATTAATAAGAACATGAATGCTTTAAATATAATAAGGACATGGATCCTTTAAATGATAAGAACATGAATGCTGTAAATTTAACAAGAACCTGAATGCCTTAAATTAATAAGAACATGAATGCTTTAAATTAAATAAGAACCTGAATGCCTTAAATTAATAAGAACATGAATGCTTTAAATTTAATAAGAACCTGAATGCCTTTAATTAATAAGAACATGAATGCTTTGGATTTTATAAGAACCTGAATGCATTTAATAAAAAAGAACATGAATCCTTTAAATTTATAAGAACCTAAATGCCGTGAATTAATAAGAACTTGAATGCCTTTAAATTAATAAGAACATGAATGCCTTAAATTACTAAGAACATGAATGCTTTAAATTTAATAAGAACATGAATGCCTTAAATTAATAAGAACATGAATGCTTTAAATTTAATAAGAACATGAATGCCTTAAATTAATAAGAACATGAATGCTTTAAATTTAATAAGAACATGAATGCCTTAAATTAATAAGAACATGAATGCTTTAAATTAATAAGAACATGAATGCTTTAAATTAATAAGAACTTGAATGCCTTAAATAATAAAGAACACGACTTCTTTAAATTTAATAAGAACCTGAATGCTTAAAATATAACAAGAACATGAATGCTTTAAATTAATAAGAACATGAATGCTTTAAATTAATAAGAACTTGAATGCTTATAATTAATAAGAACATGAATGCTTTAAATTTAATAAGAACCTGAATGCCTTAAATTAATAAGAACCTGAATGCTTAAAATATAATAAGAACATGAATGCTTAAAATTAAATAGAACATGAATGCTTTAAATTTAATAAGAATATGAATGCGTTAAATTTACTATGAACACGAATGCTTTAAATTAATAAGAACATGAATGCTTTAAAACATTAAGGACTTGAATGCCTTAAATTAATAAGAACAATAATGCTTTAAATTTAATAAGAACATGAATGCTTTTAATTAATAAGAACTTGAATGCACTAAATTAATAAGAACATGAATGCTTATAAGTAAATAAGAACCTGAATGCCTTAAATTAATAAAAACAGGAATGCTTTAAATTAAATAAGAACATGAATGCCTTACATTAACAAGCACATGAATGCTTTAAATTTAATAAGAACATAAATGCTTTAAATTTAATAAGAACATGAATGCTTTGAATTAATAAGAACATGAATGCTTCAAATTTAATAAGAACATGAATGCCTTAAACTAATAAGAACATGAGTGCTTTATATTAAAAAGAACATGAATGCTTTAAATTTAATAAGACCTTGAATGCTTTAAATTAATAAGAACATGAATGCTTTAAATTTAATAAGAACCTGAATGCCTTAAATAAATAAGAACATGAATGCTTTAAATTTAATAAGAATCTGACTGCCTTAAATTAATAAGAACATGAATACTTTAAATTTAATAAGAACATGAACGCTTTAAAATTCATAAGAATCTGAATGCCTTAAATTAATAAGAACATGAATGGTATAAATTTGATAAGAACCTGAATGCCTTAAATTAATAAGAACATGAACGCTTGAAATTTAATAAGAACATGAATGCCTTAAATTCATAAAAACATGAATGCTTTAAATTTAATAAGAACAAGAATGCTTTAAATTTAATAAGAAAATGAATGCCTTTAAATTTAATAAGAACACGAATGCTTTAAATTAATAAGAACTTGAATGCCTAAAATTAATAAGGAAATGAATGCTTAAAATTTAATAAGAACCTTAATGCCTTTAATTAAAACGAACATGAATGCTTTAAATTAATACGAACATGAATGCTTTAAATTAATAAGAATATGATTGCCTTGAATTAATAAGAACATGAATGCTTTAAATTAATAAGAACCTGAATGCCTTTAAATTTAATAAGAACATGAATGCTTTAAATTTTATAAGAACATGAATGCATTAAATTAATAAGAACATGAATGCTGTAAATTAATAAGAACATGAATGCCCTGAATTAATAAGAAAATGAATGCTTTAATTTAATAAGAACATGAATGCTTTAAATTTAATAAGAACATGAATGCTTTAAATGATAAGAACATGAACGCTTTAAATTTAACAAGAACCTGGATGCCTTAAATTAATAAGAACATGAATGCTTTAAATTAATAAGAACATGAATGCTTTAAATTAATAAGAACTTGAATGCTTATAATTAATAAGAACATGAATGCTTTAAATTTAATAAGAACCTGAATGCCTTAAATTAATAAGAACCTGAATGCTTAAAATATAATAAGAACATGAATGCTTAAAATTAAATAGAACATGAATGCTTTAAATTAATAAGAACATGAATGCTTTAAATTTAATAAGAATATGAATGCGTTAAATTTACTATGAACACGAATGCTTTAAATTAATAAGAACATGAATGCTTTAAAACATTAAGGACTTGAATGCCTTAAATTAATAAGAACAATAATGCTTTAAATTTAATAAGAACATGAATGCTTTTAATTAATAAGAACTTGAATGCACTAAATTAATAAGAACATGAATGCTTTTAATTAATAAGAACATGAATGCCTTTAAATTTAATAAGAACATGAATGCTTTAAATTTTATAAGAACATGAATGCATTAAATTAATAAGAACATGAATGCTGTAAATTAATAAGAACATGAATGCCCTGAATTAATAAGAACATGAATGCTTTAATTTAATAAGAACATGAATGCTTTAAATTTAATAAGAACATGAATGCTTTAAATGATAAGAACATGAACGCTTTAAATTTAACAAGAACCTGGATGCCTTAAATTAATAAGAACATGAATGCTTTAAATTAATAAGAACCTGAATGCCTGTAATTATTAAGAACATGAATGCTTTAAATTTAATAAGAACCTGAATGCCTTAAATTAATAAGAACATGAATGCTTTTAATTTTATAAGAATCTGAATGCATTAAATTAAAAAGAACATGAGTCCTTTAAATTTATAAGAACCTGAATGCCTTGAATTAATAAGAACATGAATCCTATAAATTAATAAGAACATGAATGCCTTAAATTACAAAGAACATGAATGCTTTAAATTTAATAAGAACATGAATGCCTTAAATTAATACGAACATGAATGCTTTTAATTTAATAAGAACATGAATGCCTTAAATTAATAAGAACATGAATGCTTTAAATTAATAAGAACATGAATGCTTTAAATTAATAAGAACTTGAATGCTTTAAATTAATAAGAACACGAATTCTTTAAATTTAATAAGAACATGAATGCTTTAAATTTAATAAGAACTTGAATGCCTTAAATTAATAAGAACATGAATGCTTTAAATTAAATAAGAACCTGAATGCCTTAAATTAATAAGAACCTGAATGCTTAAAATATAATAAGAACATGAATGCTTTAAATTAATAAGAACATGAATGCTTTAAATTAATAAGAACTTGAATGCCTTAAATTAATAAGAACATGAATGCTTTAAATTTAATAAGAACATGAATGCGGTAAATTTACTATGAACACGAATGCTTTAAATTAATAAGAACATGAATGCTTTTAATTAATAAGGACTTGAATGCCTTAAATTAATAAGAACAATAATGCTTTAAATTTAATAAGAACATGAATGCTTTAAATTAATAAGAACTTGAATGCATTAAATTAATAAGAACATGAATGCTTTAAATTAAATAAGAACCTTAATGCCTTAAATTAATAAGAACATGAATGCTTTAAATTAAATAAGAACAGGAATGCCTTACATTAACAAGCACATGAATGCTTTAAATTTAATAAGAATATGAATGCTTTAAATTAATAAGAACATGAATGTTTTAAATTTAATAAGAACATGAATGCCTTAAACTAATAAGAACATGAATGCTTTAAATTAAAAAGAACATGAATGCTTTAAATTTCATAAGACTATGAATGCTTTAAATTAATAAGAACATGAATGCTTTAAATTTAATAAGAACCTAAATGCCTTAAATAAAAAGGAACAGGAATGCTTTAATTTTATTAAGAACCTGACTGCATTAAATTAATAAGAACATGAATACTTTAAATTTAATAAGAACCTTAATGCCTTAAATTAATAAGAACATGAATGCTTTAAATTTTATAAGAACCTAAATGCCTTAAATTAATAAGAACAGTAATGCTTTAAATTAATAAGAACATGAATGCCTTAAATTAATAAGAACATGTATCTTTTAAATTAATAAGAACATGAATGCCTTAAATTAATAAGAACATGAATGCTTTAAATTTTATAAGAACACGATTGCCTTAAATTAATAAGAACATGAATGCTTTAAATTTAATAAGTCACGATTTCCTTAAATTAATAAGAACATGAATGCTTCAAATTTAATAAGAACATGAATGCCTTAAATTACTAAGAACATGAATGCTTTAAATTTAAAAAGAACATGAATGCTTTAAATTCATAAGAACATGAATGCTTTAAATTTAATAAGAACATGAATGCCTTAAATTAAAAAGAACATGAATGCTTTAAATTTAATAAGAACATGAATGCCTTAAATTAATAAGAACATGAATGCTTTAAATTTAATAAGAACCTGAATGCTCAAAATTAATAAGAACATGAATCCTTTAAATTAATAAGAACATGCATGCCTTAAATAATTAAGAACATGAACGTTTTAAAATTAATAAGAATCTGAATTCCTTAAATTAATAAGAACATGAATGGTATAACTTTAATAAGAACCTGAATGCCTTAAATTAATAAAAACATGAACGCTTGAAATATAATAAGAATATGAATGCATTAAATTAATAAAAACATGAATGCTCAAAATGTAATAAAAACATGAATGCTTAAAATTTAATAAGAACATAAATGCCTTTAAATTTTATAAGAACACGAAGTCCTTAAATTAATAAGAACTTTAATGCCTTTAATTAATAAGAACATTAATGCTATCAATTGAATAAGAACCTGAATGCCTTAAATTAATAAGTCCATGAATGCTTTAACTTTAATAAGAACATGAATGCTTTAAATTAATAAGAACATGAATGCTTTAAATTAATAAGAACATGAATGCTTTAAATAAATAAGAACATGAATGCCTTGAATTTAATAAGTACCTGAATGCTTTAAATCAAAAAGAAAATGCATGCTTTAAATTTAATAAGAACCTGAATGCTTTTAATTAATAAGAACATGAATGCCTTCTAATTTAATAAGAACATGAATGCTTTAAATTTTGTAAGAACATGAATGCATTACATTAATAAGAACATGAATCCTTTAAATTAATAAGAACATGAATGCCCTGAATTAATAAGAACATGAATGCTTTAAATTAATAAGAACATGAATGCTTTAAATTTAATAAGAACATGAATGCTTTAAATTTAATAAGAACATGAATGCTTTAAATTTAACAAGAACCTGAATGCCTTAAATTAATAAGAACATGAATGCTTTAAATTAAATAAGAACCTGAATGCCTTAAATTAATAAGAACACGAATGCTTTAAATTTAATAAGAACCTGAATGCATTAAATTAATAAGAACATGAATGCTTTGAATTTAATAAGAACCTGAATGCATTAAATTAAAAAGAACATGAATCCTTTAAATTTATAAGAACCTGAATGCCTTGAATTAATAAGAACATGAATCCTTTAAATTAATAAGAACATGAATGCCTTAAATTACTAAGAACATGAATGCTTTAAATTTAATAAGAACATGAATGCCTTAAATTAATAAGAACATGAATGCTTTAAATTTAATAAGAACATGAATGCCTTAAATTAATAAGAACAGGAATGCTTTAAATTTAATAAGAACATGAATGCCTTAAATTAATAAGAACATGAATGCTTCAAATTTAATAAAAACCTGAATGCCTTAAATTAATAAGAACATGAATTCTTGAAATTTAATAAGAACCTGAATGCCTTAAATTAATAAGAACATGAATGCTTTAAATTTAAAAAGATCCTGAATGCTTTAAATAATAAGAACATGAATCCTTTAAATTAATAAGAACATGAATGCTTTAAATTTAATAAGAACATGAATCCTTTAAATTTAATAAGAACATGAATGCTTTAAATTTAATAAGAACCTGAATGCCTTAAATTAATAAGAACATGAATGCTTTAAATTTAATAAGAACCTGAATGCCTTAAATTAATAAAAACATAAATGCTTTAAAATTAATAAGAACATGAATGCCTTTAATTACTAAGAACATGAATGCTTTAAATTTAATAAGAACATGAATGCCTTATATTTATAAGAACATGAATGCTGTAAATTTAATAAGAACATGAATGCCTTTAATTACTAAGAACATGAATGCTTTAAATTTAATAAGAACATGAATGCCTTAAATTAATAAGAACATGAATGCTTTAAATTTCATAAGAACATGAATGCCTTAAATTAATAAGAACATGAATGCTTTAAATATTATAAGAACATGAATGCCTTCAATAATTAAGAACATGAATGCTTTAAATTTAATAAGAACCTGAATGCCTTAAATTAATAAGAACATGAATGCTTTAAATTTTATAAGAACCTGAAATCCTTAAATTAATAAGAACCTGAATGCTTTAAATTTAATAAGAACATAAATGCCTTTAAATTCACTGGTAGAATACTTAACGTAATTAAATCCTTCTTAGATAAGAGAAAAATCCAGGTTGTCCTCGACGGTCGTACATCTAAACAATATGATATAAATGCGGGAGTCCCCCAGGGATCTATCCTGGGACCTCTGCTGTTCCTGATATTCATAAATGACCTCCCCGACAAGATTGCCTCTGAGATGGGGATATATGCTGATGACACCACACTCTATAGCAGGCACGACAGGAAAACAAACGAATATATATCTAAAGTAATGGCAGAAACACTAGAGGATGACCTCCAATCAGTAGTGGAATGGGGACAAAAATGGATGGTCACGTTCAATGCCACCAAGACAAAACTGGTTTCATTCAATAATTACAAGAAACCTTCTCTACCACCTATAGCAATCGCCAACGACTCTTTATCTGAGAGTACGTCTCTCAAGCTCCTTGGCCTAACGTTCACTGGAAACATGAGTTGGAACAGTTACATCGAGGGCATTGCCAGGGCCGCTGCAAGGAAGGTGGGCTCTCTCTACCGTGCTAGAAAACTTTTAACACCCGAAAGTATCCTGTACCTCTATAAGGCCACTATTCGCCCATGTATGGAGTATTGCTGTCATATTTGGGCCGGTGCATACGCTACTAGTCTCTCGCTCCTTGACAAGGTTCAAAAGAGAGTCGCACATCTGATAGGCCCTAAACTGGCATCAAAACTTCAGCCTCTGTCCCATCGTCGAAACGTTGCATCCCTCTGCCTGTTCTACAAGTATTATAATGGTGAATGCTCTGAAGAACTGCAAGCACTTGTGCCCCCACGACGTGAGCACACTCGACAGACCCGACAAGTAGCAAAATCCCACCCCCACACTGTAGAGATCCCTAGATGTAAAAGATCCTTCTACTCCAGTAGTTTCTTCCCCAGAACTGCTAGACTTTGGAATTCCATTCCGGGTCACTGCTTCCCCAACTGTACTGACATGCATAAGTTCAAGTGCAACGTGAACCAACATCTCGCTGCCCTAATCCCTACATAGTACCCCAGTAGATGTTTCCCTGATAGTAGCACCCTACACCAAAGTGGCAATGTGCCTTGTTTGGGGTGAAAATGTAATAAAAAAAAAAAAATTAAAAAAAAAAAAAATAAGAACATGAATGCTTTAAATTTAATAAGAACATGAATGCCTTAAATTAATAATAACCTGAATGCCTTAAATTAATAAGAACATGAATGCTTCAAATTTAATAAGAACATGACTGCTTAAATTTAATAAGAACCTGAATGCCTTAAATTAATAAGAACATGAATGCCTTAAATTAATAAGAACATGAATGCTTTTAATTAAAGAAGAACCTGAATGCCTAAAATTAGTAAGAACATGAATGCTTTAAATTAATAAGAACCTGAATGCCTTAAATTAATAAGAACATGAATGCTTTAAATTAATAAGAACATGAATGCTTTAAATTTAATAAGAACATGAATGCTTTAAATGATAAAAAGATGGATGCTTAAAATTTAATAAGAACCTGAATGCCTTTAATAAATAAGAACCTGAATGCTTTAAATTAAATAATAACCTGAATGCCTTAAATTAATAAGAACATGACTACTTTGCATTTTATAAGAACCTGAATGCATTAAATTAATAAGAACATGAATGCTTTAAATTAATAAGAACATGAATCCTTTAAATCTAAAAGAACCTGAATGCCTTAAATTAATAAGAACATGAATCCTTTAAATTAATAAGAACATGAATGCTTTAAATTAATAAGAACATGAATGCTTTAAATTTAATAAGAACATGAATGCCTTTAATTAATAAGAACATGAATGCTTTAAATTTAATAAGAACCTGAATGCCTTAAATTAATAAGAACATGAATGCCTTAAATTAATAAGAACATGAATGCTTTTAATTAAAGAAGAACCTGAATGCCTAAAATTAGTAAGAACATGAATGCTTTAAATTAATAAGAACCTGAATGCCTTAAAGTAATAAGAACATGAATGCTTTAAATTAATAAGAACATGAATGCTTTAAATTTAATAAGAACATGAATGCTTTAAATGATAAAAAGATGGATGCTTAAAATTTAATAAGAACCTGAATGCCTTTAATAAATAAGAACCTGAATGCTTTAAATTAAATAATAACCTGAATGCCTTAAATTAATAAGAACATGACTACTTTGCATTTTATAAGAACCTGAATGCATTAAATTAATAAGAACATGAATGCTTTAAATTAATAAGAACATGAATCCTTTAAATCTAAAAGAACCTGAATGCCTTAAATTAATAAGAACATGAATCCTTTAAATTAATAAGAACATGAATGCTTTAAATTAATAAGAACATGAATGCTTTAAATTTAATAAGAACATGAATGCCTTTAATTAATAAGAACATGAATGCTTTAAATTTAATAAGAACCTGAATGCATTAAATTAATAAGAACATGAATGCTTTAAATTAATAAGAACATGAATCCTTTAAATCTAAAAGAACCTGAATGCCTTAAATTAATAAGAACATGAATCCTTTAAATTAATAAGAACATGAATGCTTTAAATTAATAAGAACATGAATGCTTTAAATTTAATAAGAACATGAATGCCTTTAATTAATAAGAACATGAATGCTTTAAATTTAATAAGAACCTTAATGCCTTAAATTAATAAGAACATGAATGCTTAAAATTTAATAGGAACCTAAATGCCTTAAATTAATAAGAGCATGACTGCTTAAAATTTAATAAGAACCTGAATGCCTTAAATTAATAAGAACTTGAATGCTTTAAATAAATAAGAACTTGAATGCTTTAAATTAATAAGAACATGAATGCTTTAAATTTAATAAGAACATGAATGCTTTAAATTTAATAAGAACATGAATGCTTTATATTAATAAAAACATGAATGCTTTAAATTAATAAAGACTTGAATGCCTTACATTAATAAGAACATGAACAGTATAAATTTAATAAGAACCTGAATGCCCTAAATTAATAAGAACATGAACACTTGAAATTTAATAAGGACATGAATGCATTAAATTAATAAAAACATGAATGCTTTAAATTTAATAAAAACATGAATGCTTTAAATTAATAAGAACATGAATGCCTTTAAATTTAATAAGAACATGAATGCCTTAAATCATGAAGAACTTGAATGCCTTCATTTAATAAGTCCATTAATGCTTTAAATTTAATAAGAACATGAATGCTTTAAATTAAAACGTACATGAATGCTTTAAATTAATAAGAACATGAATGCTTTCAATTAAAAAAACTGCAATGCCTAGAATTCATGAGAAGATGAATGCTTTAAATTTAATAAGTACCTGAATGCTTTGAATTAATAACAACATAAATGCTTTAAATTTAATTAGAACTTGAATCCTTTAAATTTAATAAGAACTTGAATGCCTTAAATTAATAAGAACATGAATGCTGATAATTTCATAAGTACATGAATGCATTAAATTAATAAGAACATTAATCCTTTAAATTAATAAGAACATGAATGCCCTGAATTAATAAAAACATGAATGCTTAAAATTAATCAGAACATGAATGCTTTAAATTTAATAAGAACATAAATGCTTTAAATGATAAGAACATGAATGCTTTACCTTTAATAAGAACCGGAATGCCTTAAATAATAAGAACATGAATGCTTTCAATTAAATAAGAACCTGAATGCCTTAAATTAATTAGAAAATGAATCCTTTAAATTTATAAGAGCATGAATGCCTTAAATTACTAAGAACATGAATGCTTTACATTTAATAAGAACATGAATGCCTTAAATTAATAAGAACATGAATGCTTTAAATTTAATAAGAACATGAATGCCTTAAATTAATAAGAACATGAATGCTTTAAATTTAATAAGAACCTGAATTCCTTAAATAATAAGAACATGAATGCTTTAAATTTAATAAGAACCTGAATGCCTTAAATTAATAAGAACATGAATGCTTTAAATTTTATAAGAACCTGAAATCCTTTAATTAATAAGAACCTGAATGCTTTAAATTTAATAAGAACATAAATGCCTTTAAATTAAATAAGAACATGAATGCTTTAAATTTTAGAAGAAAATGAATGCCTTAAATTAATAATAACCTGAATGCCTTAAATTAATAAGAACATGAATGCTTCAAATTTAATAAGAACATGACTGCTTTAATTTAATAAGAACCTGAATGCCTTAAATTAATAAGAACATGAATGCCTTAAATTAATAAGAACTTGAATGCTTTTAATTAAATAAGAACCTGAATGCCTAAAATTAATAAGAACATTAATGCCTTAAATTAATAACAAACCTGAATGCCTTAAATTAAAAAGAACATGAATGTTTTAATAATTAAGCCCATGAATGCCTTAAATTAATAAGAACATGAATGCTTTACATTAATAAGAACATGAATGCCTTAAATTAATAAGAACCTGAATGCTTTAAATCTAATAAGAACCTGAATGCCTTAAATTAATAAGAACATGAATGCTTTTAATTTAATAAGAACCTGAATGCCTTAAATTAATAAGAACATGAATGCCTTAAATTAAAAAGAACATAAATGCCTTAAATTAATAAGAACCTGAATGCCTACAATTAATAAGAACATGAATGCCTTAAATTAATAAGAACCTGAATGCTTTAAATAAATAAGAACATGAATGCTTTAAATTTAATAAGGATCTGAATGCCTTAAATTAATAAGTACATGAATGCTTTAAATTAATAAGCACATTAATGCTTTCAATTTAATAAGAACCTAAATGCCTTCAATTAATAAGAACATGAATGCGGTAACTTTTATAAGAACCTGAATGCCTTAAATTAATAAGAACATGAGTGCTTTAAATTTAATAAGAACATGAATGCTTTAAATTTAATAAGAACCTGAATGCTTTAAAATGATAAGAACATGAATGCTTTAAATTAATAAGACCATGAATGCCTAGAATTAATGAGAAGATGAATGCTTTAAATTTAATAAGTACCTGAATGCTTTGAATTAATAAAAACATAAATGCTTTAAATAAAATTAGAACATGAATCCTTTAAATTCAAAAAGAACTTGAATGCCTTAAATTAATAAGACCATGAATGCTTTAAATTAATAAGAACATGAATGCATTAAATTAATAAGAACATTAATCCTTTAAATTAAAAAGAACATGAATGCCCTGAATTAATAAGAACATGAATGCTTTAAATTAATAAGAACATGAATGATTTAAATTTAATAAGAACCTTAATGCTTTAAATGATAAGAACATGAATGCTTTAAATTTAATAAGAACCGGAATGCCTTTAATTAATAAGAACATATATGCTTTCAATTAAACAGGAACCTGAATGCCTTAAATTAATAAGAACATGAATGCTTTAAATTTAATAAGAACCTGAATGCCTTAAATTAATAAGAACATGAATGCTTTGAATTTTATAAGAACCTGAATGCATTAAATTAATAAGAACATGAATCCTTTAAATTTATAAGAGCATGAATGCCTTAAATCACTAAGAACATGAATGCTTTGCATTTAATAAGAGCATGAATGCCTTAAATTAATAAGAACATTAATGCTTTAAATTTAATAAGAACATGAATGCTTTAAATTTAATAAGAACCTGAATGTCTTAAATTAATAAGAACATGAATGCTTTAAATTTTATAAGAACCTGAAATCCTTAAATTAATAAGACCCTGAATGCTTTAAATTTAATAAGAACATAAATGCCTTTAAATTAAATAAGAACATGAATGCTTTAAATTTAATAAGAACATGAATGCCTTACATTAATAATAATCTGAATGCCTTACATTAATAAGAACATGAATGCTTTAAATTTATTAAGAACATGACTGCTTTAATTTAATAAGAACCTGAATGCCTTAAATTAATAAGAACATGAATGCCTTAAATTAATAAGAACATGAATGCTTTTAATTAAATAAAAACCTGAATGCCTAAAATTAAAAAGAACATTAATGCCTTAAATTAATAAGAACCTGAATGCCTTAAATTAAAAAGAACATGAATTTTTTAATTAATAAGAACATGAATGCCTTAAATTAATAAGAACATGAATGCTTAAAATTAATAAGAACCTGAATGCCTTAAATTAATAAGAACATGAATGCTTTAAATTAATAAGAACATGAATGCCTTAAATTAATAAGAACCTGAATGCTTTAAATTTAATAAGAACCTGAATGCCTTAAATTAATAAGAACATGAATGCTTTTAATTTAATAAGAACCTGAATGCCTTAAATTAATAAGAACATGAATGCCTTAAATTAATAAGAACATAAATGCTTTTAATTAAATAAGAACCTGAATGCCTAAAATTAATAAGAACATGAATGCCTTAAATTAATAAGAACCTGAATGCCTTAAATAAACAATAACATGAATGCTTTAAATTTAATAAGGATCTGAATGCCTTAAATTAATAAGAACATGAATGCTTTCAATTAATAAGAACATTAATGCTTTCAATTTAATATGAACCTGAATGCCTTCAATTATAAGAACATGAATGCTGTAAATTTAATAAGAACCTGAATGCCTTAAATTAATAAGAACATGAGTGCTTTAAATTTAATAAGAACATGAATGCTTTAAATTTAATAAGAACCTGAATGCTTTAAAATGATAAGAACATGAATGCTCTAAATTAATAAGAACATGAATGTCTTAAATTAATAAGAACATGAATGCTTTAAATTAATAAGACCATGAATGCCTAGAATTAATGAGAAGATGAATGCTTTAAATTTAATAAGTACCTGAATGCTTTGAATTAATAAAAACATAAATGCTTTAAATAAAATTAGAACATGAATCCTTTAAATTCAAAAAGAACTTGAATGCCTTAAATTAATAAGACCATGAATGCTTTAAATTAATAAGAACATGAATGCATTAAATTAATAAGAACATTAATCCTTTAAATTAAAAAGAACATGAATGCCCTGAATTAATAAGAACATGAATGCTTTAAATTAATAAGAACATGAATGATTTAAATTAATAAGAACATGAATGATTTAAATTTAATAAGAACCTGAATGCTTTAAATGATAAGAACATGAATGCTTTAAATTTAATAAGAACCGGAATGCCTTTAATTAATAAGAACATATATGCTTTCAATTAAACAGGAACCTGAATGCCTTAAATTAATGAGAACATGAATGCTTTAAATTTAATAAGAACCTGAATGCCTTAAATTAATAAGAACATGAATGCTTTGAATTTTATAAGAACCTGAATGCATTAAATTAAAAAGAACATGAATCCTTAAAATTTATAAGAGCATGAATGCCTTAAATCACTAAGAACATGAATGCTTTACATTTAATAAGAGCATGAATGCCTTAAATTAATAAGAACATGAATGCTTTAAATTTAATAAGAACATGAATGCTTTAAATTTAATAAGAACCTGAATGTCTTAAATTAATAAGAACATGAATGCTTTAAATTTTATAAGAACCTGAAATCCTTAAATTAATAAGAACCTGAATGCTTTAAATTTAATAAGAACATAAATGCCTTTAAATTAAATAAGAACATGAATGCTTTAAATTTAATAAGAACATGAATGCCTTACATTAATAATAATCTGAATGCCTTACATTAATAAGAACATGAATGCTTTAAATTTAATAAGAACATGACTGCTTTAATTTAATAAGAACCTGAATGCCTTAAATTAATAAGAACATGAATGCCTTAAATTAATAAGAACATGAATGCTTTTAATTAAATAAAAACCTGAATGCCTAAAATTAATAAGAACATTAATGCCTTAAATTAATAAGAACCTGAATGCCTTAAATTAAAAAGAACATGAATTTTTTAATTAATAAGAACATGAATGCCTTAAATTAATAAGAACATGAATGCTTAAAATTAATAAGAACCTGAATGCCTTAAATTAATAAGAACATGAATGCTTTAAATTAATAAGAACATGAATGCCTTAAATTAATAAGAACCTGAATGCTTTAAATTTAATAAGAACCTGAATGCCTTAAATTAATAAGTACATGAATGCTTTAAATTAATAAGAACATTAATGCTTTCAATTTAATAAGAACCTAAATGCCTTCAATTAATAAGAACATGAATGCGGTAAATTTTATAAGAACCTGAATGCCTTAAATTAATAAGAACATGAGTGCTTTAAATTTAATAAGAACATGAATGCTTTAAATTTAATAAGAACCTGAATGCTTTAAAATGATAAGAACATGAATGCTCTAAATTAATAAGAACATGAATGTCTTAAATTAATAAGAACATGAATGCTTTAAATTAATAAGACCATGAATGCCTAGAATTAATGAGAAGATGAATGCTTTAAATTTAATAAGTACCTGAATGCTTTGAATTAATAAAAACATAAATGCTTTAAATAAAATTAGAACATGAATCCTTTAAATTCAAAAAGAACTTGAATGCCTTAAATTAATAAGACCATGAATGCTTTAAATTAATAAGAACATGAATGCATTAAATTAATAAGAACATTAATCCTTTAAATTAAAAAGAACATGAATGCCCTGAATTAAAAATAACATGAATGCTTTAAATTAATAAGAACATGAATGATTTAAATTTAATAAGAACCTGAATGCTTTAAATGATAAGAACATGAATGCTTTAAATTTAATAAGAACCGGAATGCCTTTAATTAATAAGAACATATATGCTTTCAATTAAACAGGAACCTGAATGCCTTAAATTAATAAGAACATGAATGCTTTAAATTTAATAAGAACCTGAATGCCTTAAATTAATAAGAACATGAATGCTTTGAATTTTATAAGAACCTGAATGCATTAAATTAATAAGAACATGAATCCTTTAAATTTATAAGAGCATGAATGCCTTAAATCACTAAGAACATGAATGCTTTACATTTAATAAGAGCATGAATGCCTTAAATTAATAAGAACATTAATGCTTTAAATTTAATAAGAACATGAATGCTTTAAATTTAATAAGAACCTGAATGTCTTAAATTAATAAGAACATGAATGCTTTAAATTTTATAAGAACCTGAAATCCTTAAATTAATAAGAACCTGAATGCTTTAAATTTAATAAGAACATAAATGCCTTTAAATTAAATAAGAACATGAATGCTTTAAATTTAATAAGAACATGAATGCCTTACATTAATAATAATCTGAATGCCTTATATTAATAAGAACATGAATGCTTTAAATTTATTAAGAACATGACTGCTTTAATTTAATAAGAACCTGAATGCCTTAAATTAATAAGAACATGAATGCCTAAAATTAATAAGAACATGAATGCTTTTAATTAAATAAAAACCTGAATGCCTAAAATTAATAAGAACATTAATGCCTTAAATTAATAAGAACCTGAATGCCTTAAATTAAAAAGAACATGAATTTTTTAATTAATAAGAACATGAATGCCTTAAATTAATAAGAACATGAATGCTTAAAATTAATAAGAACCTGAATGCCTTAAATTAATAAGAACATGAATGCTTTAAATTAATAAGAACATGAATGCCTTAAATTAATAAGAACCTGAATGCTTTAAATTTAATAAGAACCTGAATGCCTTAAATTAATAAGAACATGAATGCTTTTAATTTAATAAGAACCTGAATGCCTTAAATTAATAAGAACATGAATGCCTTAAATTAATAAGAACATAAATGCTTTTAATTAAATAAGAACCTGAATGCCTAAAATTAATAAGAACATGAATGCCTTAAATTAATAAGAACCTGAATGCCTTAAATAAACAATAACATGAATGCTTTAAATTTAATAAGGATCTGAATGCCTTAAATTAATAAGAACATGAATGCTTTCAATTAATAAGAACATTAATGCTTTCAATTTAATATGAACCTGAATGCCTTCAATTATAAGAACATGAATGCTGTAAATTTAATAAGAACCTGAATGCCTTAAATTAATAAGAACATGAGTGCTTTAAATTTAATAAGAACATGAATGCTTTAAATTTAATAAGAACCTGAATGCTTTAAAATGATAAGAACATGAATGCTCTAAATTAATAAGAACATGAATGTCTTAAATTAATAAAAACCTGAATGCTTTAAATTTAATAAGAACGTGTATGCTTTAAATTTAATAAGAACCTGAATGCTTTAAAATGATAAGAACATGAATGCTTTAAATAAATAAGAACATGAATGTCTTAAATAAATAAGAACATGAATGCTTTAAATTTAATAAGAACATGAATGCTTTAAATTAATAAGAACCTGAATGCTTTAAATTTAATAAGAACATGGATCGTTTAAATTAAATAAGAACCTTAATGCTTTTCATTAATAAGAACATGAATGCTTTAAATTAAATAAGAACCTGAATGCCTTAAATTAATAAGAACCTGAATGCCTTAAATTAATAAGAACCTGAATGCCTTTAATTAATAAGAACCATAATGCCTTAAATTACTAAGAACATGAATTCTGTAAATTTAATAAGAACCTGAATGCCTAAAATTAATAAGAACCTGAATTCTTTTAATTTAATAAGAACATAAATGCCTTTAAATTTAATAAGAACATGAATGCTTTAAATTTAATAAGAACATGAATGCCTTAAATTAATAATAACCTGAATGCCTTAAATTAATAAGAACATGAATGCATTAAATTAATAAGAACATGAATGCCTTTAAATTTAATAAGAACATGAATGCTTTTAATTAAATAAGAAACTGAATGCCTAAAATTAATAAGAACATTAATGCCTAAAATTAATAAGAACCTGAATGCCTTAAATGAATAAGAACATGAATGCTTTAAATTAATAAGAACATGAATGGGTTGAATTAATAAGAACATGAATGCTTTACATTTCATAAGAACCTGAATGCCTTAAATTATAAGAACATGAATGCTTTAAATTTAATAAGGATCTGAATTCCTAAAATTAATAAGAACATGAATGCTGTAAATTTAATAAGGACCTGAATGCCTTAAATTAATAAGAACATTGATGCCTTAAATTAATAAGAACATGAATGTTTTAAATTAATAAGAACATTAATGCTTTCAATTTAATAAGAACATGAATGCTTTAAATTAATAAGAACATGAATGCTTTAAATTAATAAGAACATGAATGCCTTAAATTAATAAGAACATTAATGCCTTAAATTAATAAGAACATAAATGCCTTAAATTAATAAGAAAATGAATGCTTAAAATTATTAAGAACATTAATGCTTTCAATTTAATAAGAACATGAATGCCTTAAATTAATAAGAACCTAAATGCCTTCAATTAATAAGAACATAAATGCCTTTATATTTTATAAGAACATGAATGCTTTAAATTTAATAAGAACATTAAGGCTTTAAATTAATAAGAACATGAAGGCTTTGAATTTAATAAGAACCTCAATGCCCTTAATTAATAAGAACATGAATGCTGTAAATTTAATAAGAACATGAATGCTTTACATTAATAAGAACATGAATGCCTTAAATTAATATGAACATGAATGCTTTGAATTTTATAAGAACCTGAATGCCTTAAATTAATAAGAACATGAATGCTTTTAATTTTATAAGAACCTTAATGCCTTAAATTAATAAGAACATGAATGCTTTGAATTTTATAAGAACCTGAAGGCCTTAAATTCATAAGAACATGAATGCTTTAAATTTATTAAGAACATGAATGCTTTAAATTTAATAAGAACATGAATGCCTTAAAAAAATAAGAACATGAATGCTTTAAATTAATAAGAACCTGAATGCCTTAAATTAAGAGGAACATGAATGCTTTGAATTTTATAAGAACCTAAATGCCTTAAATTAATAAGAACATGAATGCTTTAAATTTAATAAGAACCTGAATGCCTTAAATTAATAAGAACATGAATGCTTCAAATTAAATAAGAACATGAATGCCTTAAATTAATAAGAACATGAACGCTTGTAATTTAATAAGAACCTGACTGCCTTAAATTAACAAGAACATGAATGCTTTAAATTTAATAAAACCTGAATGCTTCAAATTAATAAGACCATGAATGCTTTAAATGAATAAGATCATGAATTCCCTAAATTAGATAGAACATGAATGCTTTAAATTAAATAAGAACATGAATGCTTTAAATTTAATAAGAACCTGAACGCTTTAAATTAATAAGAACATGAATGCTTTAAATTTAATAAGAACATGAATGCTTTAAATTTAATAAGAACATGAATGCTTTAAATTTAATAAGTACCTGAATGCCTTAAATTTATAAGAACATAATGCTCTAAATTTAAAAGGAACCTGAATGCTTTAAATTAATAAGAACATGAATGCTTTAAATTTAATAAGAACCTGAATGCCTTAAATTAATAAGAACCTGAATGCCTTTAATCATTAACAAACCTGAATGCTTTAAATTAAAAAGAACATGAATTCTGTAAATTTAATAAGAACCTTGATGCCTAAAATTAATAAGAACATGAATGCTTTGAATTTAATAAGAACCTGAATGTCTTAAATTAATAAGAACATAAATGCCTATAAATTTAATAAGAACATGAATGCTTTAAATTTAATAGGAACAATTATGCGTAAAATTTTATTAGAACCTGAATGCCTTAAATTAATAAGAACATTAATGCCTTACATTAATATGAACCTGAATGCTTTACATTAATAAGCACATGAATGCCTTAAATTAATAAGAACCTGAATGCCTTAAATGAATAAGAACATGAATGCTTTTAATTTTATAAGAAACTGAATGCTTTAAATTAATAAGAACATGAATGCTTAAAATTTAATAAGAACCTGAATGCCTTTAAATTTAATAAGAACATGAATGCCTTGAATTAATAAGAACATGAATTCTGTAAATTTAATAAGAACCTTAATGCCTTAAATTAAGAAAAACCTGAATGCTTTAAATTTAATAAGAACATGAATGCTTTAAATTTAATAAGAACCTGAATGCTTTAAATTAATAAGAACCTGAATGCCTTAAATTACTAGGAACATGAATACTTTAAATTTAATAAGAACCTGAATGCCTTAAATTAATAAGAACCTGAATGCTTTAAATTAATAAGAACATGAATGCTTTAAATTTAATAAGAACCTGAATGCGTTAAATGTATAAGAACATGAATCCCTAAACATGAATGCTTTAAATTTTATCAGAACCTTAATTCTTTAAATTAATAAGAACATGAATGCTTTCAATTTAATAAGAACATGTATGCTGTAAATTTAATAAGAATATTAATGCTTTAAATTTAATAAGAACCTGAATGCTTTAAATTAATAAGAACATGAATGTTTTTAATTTAATTAGAACATAAATGACTTTAAATTAAATAAGAACATGCATGCTTTAAATTAAATAAGAACCTGAATGCCTAAAATTAATAAGAAACTTAATGCTTTAAATTAATAAGAACCTGAATGCGTTAAATTAATAAGAACATGAATGCTTTCAATTTTATAAGATCCTAAATGCCTTAAATTAAAAAGAACATGAATGCTTTAAATTTAATAAGAACATAAATTCCTTTACATTTAATAAGAACATGAATGCTTTAAATTTAATAAGAACATGAATGGCTTAAATTAATAAGAACATGACCGCTTTAAATTAATAAGAACATGAATGCCTTAAATTAATAAGAACATGAATGCTTTAAATTTAATAAGAACTTTAATGCCTTAAATTAATAAGAACACGAATGCTTTAAATTTAATAAGAACCTGAATGCTTTAAATTTAATAAGAACCTTAATGCTTTTAATTAATAAGAACATGATTGCCTTCAATTAATAAGAACATGAATGCTTTAAATTTATAAGGACCTGAATGCCTTCAATTAATAAGTCAATTAATGCCTTAAATTAACAAGAACATGAATGCTTTAAATTTAATAAGAACATGAATGCTTTTAATTTAATAAGAACCGGAATGCTTTAAATTAATAAGAACATGAATGCTTTAAATTTAATAAGAACATGAATGCTTCAAATTTAAAAAGAACATGAATGCTGTAAATTTAATAAGAACCTGAATGCCTTTAATTAATAAGAACATTAATGCTTAAATTTAATCAGAACCCGAATGCTTTAAATTAATAAGAACATGAATGCGTTAAATTAAATAAGAACATGAATGCTTTAAATTTAATAAGAACATGAATGATTTAAATTTAATAAGAACCTGAATGCTTTAAATTAATAAGAACATGAATGCTTTAAATTAATAAGAACCTGAATGCCTTAAATTAATAAGAACATGAATGCTTTAAATTTTATAAGAACCTGAATGCCTTAAATTAATAAGAACCTGAATGCTTTAAATTTAATAAGAACATAAATGCCGTTTAATTTAATAAGAACATGAATTCTTTAAATTAAATAAGGATCTTAATGCCTTGTATTAATAATAACCTGAATGCCTTAATTTTAATAAGAACATGAATGCTTTAAATTTAATAAGAACATGACTGCTTAAATTTAATAAGAACCTGAATGCCTTTAATTTATAAGAACCTGAATGCCTTAAATTAATAAGAACATGAATGCCTTAAATTAATAAGAACATGAATGCTTTAAATTTAATAAGAACTTTAATGCCTTAAATTAATAAGAACATGGATGCTTTAAATTTAATAAGAACCTGAATGCTTTAAATTTAATAAGAACCTTAATGCTTTTAATTAATAAGAAAATGAATGCCTTAAATTAATAAGAACATGAATGCTTTAAATTTTATAAGGACCTGAATGCCTTTAATTAATAAGAACATTAATGCCTTAAATTAATAAGAACATGAATGCTTTTAATTAAATAAGAACCTGAATGCCTACAATTAATAAGAACATGAATGCTTTAAATTTAATAAGAACATGGATGACTTAAATTAATAAGAACATGAACGCTTTAAATTTAATAAGAACCTGAATGCCTTAAATTCATAAAAACCTGAATGCTTTTAATTAATAAGAAAATGAATGCTTTAAATTTAATAAGAACCTGAATGCTTAAAATTAATAAGAACATGAATGCTTTAAATTAATAAGAACATGAATGCCTTAAATTAATAAGAACATGAATGCTTTAAATTTAATAAGAACCTGAATGCCTTGAATTAATAAGAACCTGAATGCTTTAAATTTAATAAGAACATGGATACTTTAAATTTAATAAGACCCTTAATGCTTTTAATTAATAAGAACATGGATACATTTAATTAATAGGACATGAATGCTTTAAATTTAATAAGAACCTTAATGTCTTAAACTAATAAGAACATTAATGCCTTAAATTAATAAAAACATGAATGCTTTAAATTTAATAAGAACATGAATGCTTTAAATTTAATAAGAACCTGAATGCTTTAAATTAATAAGAACATGAATGCTTAAAATTTAATAAGAACCTGAATGACTTAAATTAATAAAAACATTAATGCTTTAAATTTAATAAGAACATGAATGCCTTCAATTAATAAGAACATGAATGCTTTGAATTTAATAAGAACATGAATGCTTTAAATTTTATAAGAACATGAATGCTTTAAATGTAATAAGAACCTGAATGCTTTAAATTAATAAGAACATGAATGCTTTAAATTTAATAAGAACCTGAATGCCTTAAATTAATAAAAACATAAATGCTTTAAATTTAATAAGAACCTGAATGCCTAAAATTAATTAGAACCCGAATGCTTTAAATTTAATAAGAACATGAATGCTTTAAATTTAATAAGAAAATCAATGCCTTAAATTAATAATAACCTGAATGCCCTAAATTAATAAGAACCTGAATGCTTTAAATTAATAAGAACATGAATGCTTTAAATTAATAAGAACATGAATGCTTTTGATTAAATAAGAACCTGAATGCCTAAAATTAATAAGAACATGAATGCCTTAAATTAATAAGAACATGAATGCTTTAAATTAATAAGAGCATGAATGCCTTAAATTAATAAGAACATGAATGCTTTAAATTAATAAGAACCTGAATGCCTTAAATTAATAAGATCCTGAATGCTTTAAATTAATAACAACCTGAATGCCTTAAATTAATAAGAACATGAATGCTTTAAATTTTATAAGAACCTGAATGCCTTAAATTAATAAGAACCTGAATGCTTTAAATTTAATAAGAACATAAATGCCGTTTAATTTAATAAGAACATGAATTCTTTAAATTTAATTAGGATCTTAATGCCTTTAATTAATAAGAACCTGAATGCCTTAATTTTAATAAGAACATGAATGCTTTAAATTTAATAAGAACATGACTGTTAAATTTAATAAGAACCTGAATGCCTTTAATTAATAAGAACCTGAATGCCTTAAATTAATAAGCACATGAATGCCTTAAATTAATAAGAACCTGTATGCCTTAAATTAATAAGAACATGAATGCTTTAAATTAATAAGAGCATGAATGCCTTAAATTAATAAGAACATGAATGCTTTAAATTAATAAGAACATGAATGCCTTAAATTAATAAGATCCTGAATGCTTTAAATTAATAACAACCTGAATGCCTTAAATTAATAAGAACATGGATGCTTTTGATTAAATAAGAACCTGAATGCCAAAAATTAATAAGAACATGAATGCCTTAAATTAATACGAACCTGAATGCCTTAAATTAATTAGAACATGAATGCTTTAAATTAATAAGAACATGAATGCTGTAAATTAATGAGAATAAATATGCTTTTAATTTAAGAAGAACCTGAATGCCTGTAATTTAATAAGAACATGAATGCCCTTAATTAATAAGAACATAAATGCTTTAAATTTAATAAGAACATGAATGCCTTTTATTAGTAAGAACATGAATGCTGTAAATTTTATAAGAACCTGAATGCCTTAAATTAATTAGAACATGAATGTTTTAAATTTAATAAGTACCTGAATGCCTTAAATTAATAAGAACATGAATACCTTAAATTAATAAGAACCTTAATGCATTAAATTAAAAAGACCATGAATGCTGTAAAATTAATAAGAACCTAAATGCCTTAAATTAATAAGAACATGAATGGTTTTTATTTAATAAGACTCTGAATGCCTTAAATTAATAAGAACATGAATGCTTTAAATTTTATAAGAACCTGAATGCCTTAAATTAATAAGAACCTCATTGCTTTAAATTTAATAAGAACATAAATGCCTTTTAATTTAATAAGAACATGAATGCTTTTAATTTAATAAGGATCTGAATGCCTTAAAGTAGTAATAACCTGAATGCATTAAATTTAATAAGAACATGAATGCTTTAAATTTAATAAGAACATGACTGCTTAAATTTAATAAGAACCTGAATCCCTTAAATTAATAAGAACATGAATGCCTTAAATTAATAAGAACATGAATGCTTTTAATTAAATAAGAACCTGAATGCCTAAAATTAATAAGAACATGAATGCCTTAAATTAATAAGAACCTGTATGCCTTAAATTAATAAGAACATGAATGCTTTAAATTAATAAGAACATGAATGCCTTAAATTAATAAGAACATGAATGTTTTTAATTTAACAGGAACCTGAATCCCTTAAATTAATAAGAACATGAATGCCTTAAATTAATAAAACATGAATGCTTTTAATTAAATAAGAACCTGAATGCCTAAAATTAATAAGAACATGAATGCCTTAAATTAATAAGAACCTGAATGCCTTAAATTAATAAGAACATGAATGCTTTAAATTTAATAAGAACCTGAATGCCTTAAATTTATAAGAACATGAATTCTTTTAATTTAATAAGGATCTGAATGCCTTAAACTAATAAGAACATGAATCCTTTAAATTTGTAAGGACTTGAATGCCTTAAATTAATAAGAACATTAATGCCTTAAATAAATACGAACATGAATGCTTTAAATTAATAAGAACATCAATGCTTTCAATTTAATAAGAACCTGAATGCCTTCATTTAATAAGAACATGAATGCTTTAAATTTTATAAGAACATGAATGCTTTAAATTAATAAGAACCTGGATGCTTTAAATTGAATAAGGACATGAATGCCTTTAATTTTAGAAGAACATGAATGCTTTAATTAATAAGAACATGAATGCTTTAAATTTTATAAGAACCTGAATGCCTTTAATTAATAAGAACATGAATGCTTTAAATTTAATAAGAACATGAATGCCTTAAATTAATAAGAACATGAATGCTTTTAATTAAATAAGAACCTGAATGCCTAAAATTAATAAGAACATGAATGCTTTAAATTTAATAAGAACATGAATGCCTTAAATTAATAAGAACATGAATGCTTTAAATTTAATAAGAACCTAAATGCCTTAAATTCATAAAAACCTGAATGCTTTTAATTAATAAGAAAATGAATGCTTTAAATTTAATAAGAACCTGAATGCTTTAAATTAATAAGAACATGAACGCTTTAAATTAATAAGAACATGAATGCCTTAAATTAATAAGAACATGAATGCTTTAAATTTAATAAGAACCTGAATGCCTTGAATTAATAAGAACCTGAATGCTTTAAATTTAATAAGAACATGGATACTTTAAATTTAATAAGACCCTTAATGCTTTTAATTAATAAGAACATGGATACATTTAATTAATAGGACATGAATGCTTTAAATTTAATAAGAACCTTAATGTCTAAAACTAATAAGAACATTAATGCCTTAAATTAATAAAAACCTTAATGCTTTAAATTTAATAAGAACATGAATGCTTTAAATGTAATAAGAACCTGAATGCTTTAAATTAATAAGAACATGAATGCTTTAAATTTAATAAGAACCTGAATGCCTTAAATTAATAAAAACATAAATGCTTTAAATTTAATAAGAACCTAAATGCCTTAAATTAATAAGAACCCGAATGCTTTAAATTTAATAAGAACATAAATGCCTTTAAATTTAATAAGAACATGAATGCTTTAAATTTAATAAGAACATGAATGCCTTAAATTAATAATAACCTGAATGCCCTAAATTAATAAGAACATGAATACTTTAAATCTAATAAGAACATGAATGCTTAAATTTAATGAGAACCTGAATGCTTTAAATTAATAAGAACAAAAATGGCTTAAATTAATAAGAACATGAATGCTTTTAATTAAATAAGAACCTGAATGCCTAAAATTAAAAAGAACATGAATGCCTTAAATTAATACGAACCTGAATGCCTTAAATTAATTAGAACATGAATGCTTTAAATTAATAAGAACATGAATGCTGTAAATTAATGAGAATAAAAATGCTTTAAATTTAAGAAGAACCTGAATGCCTGTAATTTAATAAGAACATGAATGCCCTTAATTAATAAGAACATGAATGCTTTAAATTTAATAAGAACATGAATGCCTTTAATTAGTAAGAACATGAATGCTTTAAATTTAATAAGAACCTGAATGCCTTAAATTAATAAGAACATGAATGTTTTAAATTTAATAAGTACCTGAATGCCTTAAATTAATAAGAACATGAATACCTTAAATTAATAAGAACCTTAATGCATTAAATTAAAAAGACCATGAATGCTGTAAAATTAATAAGAACCTGAATGCCTTAAATTAATAAGAACATGAATGGTTTTTATTTAATAAGACTCTGAATGCCTTAAATTAATAAGAACATGAATGCTTCAAATTTTATAAGAACCTGAATGCCTTAAATTAATAAGAACCTGATTGCTTTAAATTTAATAAGAACATAAATGCCTTTTAATTTAAAATGAACATGAATGCTTTTAATTTAATAAGGATCTGAATGCCTTAAAGTAATAATAACCTGAATGCATTAAATTTAATAAGAACATGAATGCTTTAAATTTAATAAGAACATGACTGCTTAAATTTAATAAGAACCTGAATCCCTTAAATTAATAAGAACATGAATGCCTTAAATTAATAAGAACATGAATGCTTTTAATTAAATAAGAACCTGAATGCCTAAAATTAATAAGAACATGAATGCCTTAAATTAATAAGAACCTGTATGCCTTAAATTAATAAGAACATGAATGCTTTAAATTAATAAGAACATGAATGCCTTAAATTAATAAGAACATGAATGCTTTAAATTAATAAGAACCTGAATGCCTTAAATTAATAAGAACATGAATGTTTTTAATTTAATAAGAACCTGAATTCCTTAAATTAATAAGAACATGAATGCCTTAAATTAATAAGAACATGAATGCTGTTAATTAAATAAGAACCTGAATGCCTAAAATTAATAAGAACATGAATGCCTTAAATTAATAAGAACATGAATGCCTTAAATTAATAAGAACATGAATGCTTTTAATTAAATAAGAACCTGAATGCCTTAAATTAATAAGAACATTAATGCCTTAAATAAATACGAACATGAATGCTTTAAATTAATAAGAACATCAATGCTTTCAATTTAATAAGAACCTGAATGCCTTCATTTAATAAGAACATGAATGCTTTAAATTTTATAAGAACATGAATGCTTTAAATTAATAAGAACCTGGATGCTTTAAATTTATTAAGGACATGAATGCCTTTAATTTTAGAAGAACATGAATGCTTTAATTAATAAGAACATGAATGCTTTAAATTTTATAAGAACCTGAATGCCTTTAATTAATAAGAACATGAATGCTTTAAATTTAATAAGAACATGAATGCCTTAAATATATAAGAACATGAATGCTTTTAATTAAATAAGAACCTGAATGCCTAAATTTAATAAGAACATGAATGCTTTAAATTTAATAAGAACATGAATGCCTTAAATTAATAAGAACATGAACGCTTTAAATTTAATAAGAACCTGAATGCTTGAAATTGATAAAAACCTGAATGCTTTAAATTAATAAGAACATGAATGCTTTTAATTTAATAAGAACCTGAATGCTTTAAATTAATAAGAACATGAATGCTTTAAATTAATAAGAACATGAATGCCTTAAATTAATAAGAACATGAATGCTTAAAATTTAATAAGAACCTGAATGCCTTAAATTAATAAGAACCTGAATGCTTTAGATTTTATAAGAACATGGATGCTTTAAATTTAATAAAAACCTTAATGCTTTTTAATAATAAGAACATGAATGCTTTAAATTAATAAGAACATGAATGCTTTAAATTTAATAAGAACCTGAATGCTTTAAATTAATAAAAACATGAATGCTTTAAATTTAATAAGAACATGAATGCTTTAAATTTAATACGAACATGAATGCTTTAAATTTAATAAGAACCGGAATGCCTTAAATTAATAAGAACATGAATGCTTTAAATTTAATAAGAACATGAATGCTTTAAATTTAATAAGAACATGAATGCTTTTAATTTAATAAGGATCTGAATGCCTTAAAGTAATAATAACCTGAATGCATTAAATTTAATAAGAACATGAATGCTTTAAATTTAATAAGAACATGACTGCTTAAATTTAATAAGAACCTGAATCCCTTAAATTAATAAGAACATGAATGCCTTAAATTAATAAGAACATGAATGCTTTTAATTAAATAAGAACCTGAATGCCTAAAATTAATAAGAACATGAATGCCTTAAATTAATAAGAACCTGTATGCCTTAAATTAATAAGAACATGAATGCTTTAAATTAATAAGAACATGAATGCCTTAAATTAATAAGAACATGAATGCTTTAAATTAATAAGAACCTGAATGCCTTAAATTAATAAGAACATGAATGTTTTTAATTTAATAAGAACCTGAATTCCTTAAATTAATAAGAACATGAATGCCTTAAATTAATAAGAACATGAATGCTGTTAATTAAATAAGAACCTGAATGCCTAAAATTAATAAGAACATGAATGCCTTAAATTAATAAGAACATGAATGCCTTAAATTAATAAGAACATGAATGCTTTTAATTAAATAAGAACCTGAATGCCTTAAATTAATAAGAACATTAATGCCTTAAATAAATACGAACATGAATGCTTTAAATTAATAAGAACATCAATGCTTTCAATTTAATAAGAACCTGAATGCCTTCATTTAATAAGAACATGAATGCTTTAAATTTTATAAGAACATGAATGCTTTAAATTAATAAGAACCTGGATGCTTTAAATTTATTAAGGACATGAATGCCTTTAATTTTAGAAGAACATGAATGCTTTAATTAATAAGAACATGAATGCTTTAAATTTTATAAGAACCTGAATGCCTTTAATTAATAAGAACATGAATGCTTTAAATTTAATAAGAACATGAATGCCTTAAATATATAAGAACATGAATGCTTTTAATTAAATAAGAACCTGAATGCCTAAAATTAATAAGAACATGAATGCTTTAAATTTAATAAGAACATGAATGCCTTAAATTAATAAGAACATGAACGCTTTAAATTTAATAAGAACCTGAATGCTTGAAATTGATAAAAACCTGAATGCTTTAAATTAATAAGAACATGAATGCTTTTAATTTAATAAGAACCTGAATGCTTTAAATTAATAAGAACATGAATGCTTTAAATTAATAAGAACATGAATGCCTTAAATTAATAAGAACATGAATGCTTAAAATTTAATAAGAACCTGAATGCCTTAAATTAATAAGAACCTGAATGCTTTAGATTTTATAAGAACATGGATGCTTTAAATTTAATAAAAACCTTAATGCTTTTTAATAATAAGAACATGAATGCTTTAAATTAATAAGAACATGAATGCTTTAAATTTAATAAGAACCTGAATGCTTTAAATTAATAAAAACATGAATGCTTTAAATTTAATAAGAACATGAATGCTTTAAATTTAATACGAACATGAATGCTTTAAATTTAATAAGAACCGGAATGCCTTAAATTAATAAGAACATGAATGCTTTAAATTTAATAAGAACATGAATGCTTTAAATTTAATAAGAACATGAATGCTGTAAATTTAATAAGAACATGAATGCTTTAAATTAAATAAGAACCTGAATGCTTTAAATAAATAAGAACATGAATGCTTTTAATTTAATAAGAACCTGAATGCCTTAAATTAATAAAAACATGAATGCTTTAAATTTAATAAGAACCTAAATGCCTTAAATTAATAAGAACCCGAATGCTTTAAATTTAATAAGAACATAAATGCCTTTAAATTTGATAAGAACATGAATGCTTTAAATTTAATAAGAACATTAATGCCTTAAATTAATAATAACCTGAATGCCCTAAATTTATAAGAACATGAATACTTTAAATTTAATAAGAACATTAAGGCTTTAAATTAATAAGAGCCTGAATGCCTTAAATTAATAAGAACATAAATGCTTTTATTTAAATAAGAACCTGAATGCCCTAAATTAATAAGAACATGAATGCCTTAAATTAATACGAACATGAATGCTTTAAATTAATAAGAACCTGAATGCTTTAAATAAATAAGAACATTAATGCTTTAAATTTAATAAGAACCTGAATGCCTTAAATTTAATAAGAACATGAATGCTTTAAATTTAATAAGTACCTGAATGCCTTAAAATTATAAGAACATGAATACCGTAAATTAATAAGAACATTAATGCTTTAAATTAATAAGAACCTTAATGCCTTAAATTAAAAAGAACATGAATGCTTTAAATTTAATAAGAACCTGAATGCTATAAATTAATAAGAACATGAATGGTTTTTATTAAATAAGAACCTGAATGCCTGCAATTTATAAGAACATGAATGCTTTAAATTTAATAAGGACTAGAATGCCTTAAATTTATAAGAACAGGAATGCTTTATATTAATAAGAACATGAATGCTTTAAATTAATAAGAACATTAATGCTTTAAATTTAATAAGAACCTGAATGCCTTTAAATTAATAAGAACATGAATGCTTTAAATTTAATAAGAACATAAATGCTTTAAATTAATAAGAACATGAATGCTTTAAATTTAACAAGAACATGAATCCTTTAAATTAATAAGAACATGAATGCCTTTAAATTAAATAAGAACATGAATGCTTTAAATTTAATAAGAACCTGAATGCCTTTAAATTTAATAATAACCCGAATGCTTTAAATTTAATAAGAACATAAATGCCTTTAAATTTGATAAGAACATTAATGCTTTAAATTTAATAAGAACATTAATGCCTTAAATTAATAATAACCTGAATGCCCTAAATTAATAAGAACATGAATACTTTAAATTTAATAAGAACATGAATGCTTAAATTTAATAAGAGCCTGAATGCCTTAAATTAATAAGAACATGAATGCCTTAAATTAATAAGAACATGAATGCTTTAAATTAATAAGAACATGACTGCCTTAAATTAATAAGAATAAAAATGCTTTCAATTTAATAAGAACCTGAATGCCTTAAATTTAATAAGAACATGAATGCCGATAATTAATAAGAACATGAATTCTTTAAATTTAATAAGAACATGAATGCTTTAAATTTAATAAGTACCTGAATGCCTTAAAATTATAAGAACATGAATACCGTAAATTAATAAGAACCTGAATGCCTTAAATTAAAAAGAACATGAATGCCTTAAATTTAATAAGAACCTGAATGCCTTAAATTAATAAGAACATGAATGGTTTTTATTAAATAAGAACCTGAATGCCTTAAATTAATAAGAACATGAATGCTTTAAATTTAATAAGGACTAGAATGCCTTAAATTTATAAGAACATGAATGCTTTATATTAATAAGAACATGAATGCTTTAAATTAATAAGAACCTGAATGCCTTAAATTAATAAGAACATGAATCCTTTAAATTAATGAGAACATGAATGCCTTAAATACTTACGAACATGAACGTTTTAAAATTAATAAGAATCTGAATGGCTTAAATTAATAAGAACATTAATGCTTTAAATTTAATAAGAACCTGAATGCCTTTAAATTAATAAGAACATAAATGCTTTAAATTAATAAGAACATGAATGCTTTAAATTTTACAAGAACATGAATCCTTTAAATTAATAAGAACATGAATGCCTTTAAATTAAATAAGAACATGAATGCTTTAAATTTAATAAGAACCTGAATGCTTTTAAATTTAATAAGAACGTGAATGCTTTAAATTAATTAAGAACCTGAATGCCTTAAATTAATAAGAACATTTAAATTTTATAAGAACACAACTCCCTTAAAATTTTTTGATAACTTCAATGACTTTAAATTTAATAAGTTCATTAATGCCTTTAAATTTAATAGAAACATGAATGCCTTTAAACTTAATAAAATCATGAATACCTTTAAATATAATAAGTACGTGAATACCTTTAAATTTAATAGGAACATGGATGCCTTCAAATTTAATAAGAACCTGAATGTCTTTAAACTTCATTAAAAACTGAATGCTTTTAAATTCAATAAGAAAACGAACGCATTTAAATTAAATAAGACAATGAATGTTTTAAATTTAATAAGAACATTACAACCTTAACATTGCATAAGAGCATGAATGCCTTTAAATTTTATAAGACTGAATTTAAATATAAAAAGACCATAAATGCCATTAAATTTAATAAGAACGTGAATGCTTTTAAATTTAATAAGAACGTGAATGAAATTTAATAAGAACGTGAATTTAATTTAAGAAGATCATTAATGCTTTAAAATTTAAGAACATGAATTCGTTTGAATTTTATGAGACTGCCTTTAAATATAATAATATGAATGCCTTTTAATTTAATACGACTGCCTTTAAATTGAATAAGAACATGAATGATTTTGAATTTAAAAAGAACATATATGCCTTAAATTTAATAAGCACATGAAGGCCATCAAATTTTATAAGAATATAATGGCTTTTAAATTTAATAAGACCATGGATGTCTTTAAATTTGATAAGAACAGAAATTCCTTCAAATTTAATATAAATATTGATCTCTTTATAATTTATAAGAACATGAATGTCTTTAAATTTTATGAGAAAATGAATGAATTTAAATTTGATAAGAACATGAATAAATTTAAATTTTATGAGAACATGATTAAATTTAAATTTTATAAGAACATGAATAAATTAATGTTGTATAAGAACATGAATAAATTTAATTTTTATAAGAACATTAATTAACTAAAATTTTATAAGAACATAAATGTCTTTAAATTTTATAAGAACATGAATAGATTTAAATTTAATAAGACAAAGAATAAATTTAAATTTAATTAGAAAATAAATAAGTCAAAATTGTATAAGAACATAAATAAATTTAAATTTTATAAGAACGGGAAAAAATTTAAATTTTATAAGAACGGGAAAAAATTTAAATTTTATAAGAACGGGAAAAAATTTAAATTTTATAAGAACATAAATAAATTTAAATTGTATGAGAACATGAAAAAATTTAAATTTTATAAGAACATGAAAAAATTTAAATTTTATAAGAACGGGAAAAAATTTAAATTTTATAAGAACATGAATAAATTTAAATTTTATAAGAAGATGAATAAATTACAATGTTATAAGAACATGAATAAATTTAAATTTTATAAGAACATGAATAAATTTAAATTATATAAGAACATGAATAAATTCAAATTTTATAAGAACATTAATAAATTTATATTCAATAGGACCATGAATGCATTTAAATATTATTAAAACAGGAATAAAAATTACATTGTATAAGATAATGAATAAATTAAAATTTTAGGGGTACATGAATCAATTTAAATTGTATAAGAACATGAATAAATGTAAATTTTATAAGAACATGACCAAATTTTAACTTTATAAGAACATGAATGTCTTTAAATTTGATGACAACATGAATAAATTTAAATTGTATAAGAACATGAGAAATTAACATTTTATAAGAAGATGAATAAATTTAAATTTTATAAGAACTTGATTAAATTTTGTAATGAATGTCTTTTAATTTTATAAGAACATGATTAAATTTAAATTTTATAAGAACATGAATGTCTTTAAATTTTATCAGAACATAAATAAATTTATATTGTATTAGAACATGAATAAATTTACATTTGATAAGACAAAGAATACATTGCAATTTTTTTAGAAGAGGAATAAATTTAAATTTTACAAGAACATGAATAAATTTAAATTTTATAAGAAGATGAATAAATTTAAATTTTATAAGAACATGAATAAATTAAAATTTTATAAGAACATGAATAACTTTAAATCTTATAAGAACATGAATAAATTTAAATTGTATAAGAAGATGAATAAATTTAAATTTTATAAGAAGATGAATAAATTAAAATTTTATAAGAAGATGAATAAATTTAAATTTTATAAGAACATGAATAAATTTAAATTTTATAAGAACATGTATAAATTTAAATTTTATAAGAACATGAATAAATTTAAATTTTATAAGAACATGAATAAATTTAAATTTTAGAAGAACATGAATAAATTTAAACTTTATAAGAACATGAATAAATTTAAATTTTATAAGAAGATGAATAAATTTAAATTTTATAAGAACATGAATAAATTTAAATTTTATAAGAACATGAATAAATTTAAATTTTATAAGAACATGAATAAATTTAAATTTTATAAGAAGATGAATAAATTTAAATTTTATAAGAAGATGAATAAATTTAAATTTTATGAGAAGATGAATAAATTTAAATTTTATAAGAACATGAATAAATTTAAATTTTATAAGAACATGAATAAATTTAAATTTTATAAGAAGATGAATAAATTTAAATTTAATAAGAAGATGAATAAATTTAAATTTTATAAGAACATGAATAAATTTAAATTTTATAAGAACATGAATAAATTTAAATTTTATAAGAAGATGAATAAATTTAAATTTTATAAGAAGATGAATAAATTTAAATTTTATAAGAACATGAATAAATTTAAATTTTATAAGAACATGAATAAATTTAAATTTTATAAGAACATGAATAAATTTAAATTTTATAAGAAGATGAATAAATTAAAATTTTATAAGAACATGAATAAATTTAAATTTTATAAGAACATGAATAAATTTAAATTTTATAAGAAGATGAATAAATTTAAATTTTATAAGAACATGAATAAATTTAAATTTTATAAGAACATGAATAAATTTAAATTTTATAAGAAGATGAATAAATTTAAATTTTATAAGAAGATGAATAAATTTAAATTTTATAAGAAGATGAATAAATTTAAATTTTATAAGAACATGAATAAATTTAAATTTTATAAGAACATGAATAAATTTAAATTTTATAAGAAGATGAATAAATTAAAATTTTATAAGAAGATGAATTAATTAAAGTTTTATAAGAACATGAATAAATTTAAATTTTATAAGAACATGAATAAATTTAAATTTTATAAGAACATGAATAAATTTAAATTTTATAAGAAGATGAATAAATTTAAATTTTATAAGAAGATGAATAAATTAAAATTTTATAAGAACATGAATAACTTTAAATTTTATAAGAACATGAATGTCTTTTAATTTTATAAGAACATGAATAAATTTAAGTTTTATAAGAACATGAATAAATTTAAATTTTATAAGAACATGAATAAATTTAAGTTTTATAAGAACATGAATAAATTTAAATTTTATAAGAACATGAATAAATTTAAATTTTATAAGAACATGAATAAATTTAAATTTTATAAGAAGATGAATAAATTTACATTTTATAAGAACATGAATAAATTTAAATTTTATAAGAACATGAATAAATTTAAATTTTATAAGAACATGAATGTCTTTTAATTTTATAAGAACATGAATAAATTTAAATTGTATAAGAACATGAAAAAAATTAAATTTTATAAGAACATGAATAAATTTAAATTGTATGAGAACATGAAAAAATTTACATTTCATAAGAACAGGAAAAAATTCAAATTTTATAAGAAGATGAATAAATTTCAATTGTCTAAGAACATCAATCAATAAAAATTTTATGAGAACATGAATAAATTTAAATTTTATAAGAACATGAATAAATTTAAATTTTAGAAGAACATGAATGTCTTTAAATTTTATAAGAAGATGAATAAATTTAAATTTTATAAGAACATGAATAAATTTAAATTATATAAGAACATGAATAAATTTACATTTTATAAGAACATGAATGTCTTCCAATTTTATAAGAACATGAATAAATTTATATTTAATAAGACCATGAATACATTTAAATATTATTAAAAAAGGAATAAAAATTAAATTGTATAAGATTATGAATAAATTTATATTTTAGGGGTACATGAATCAATTTAAATTTTGTAAGAACATGAATAAATGTAAATTTTATAAGAACATGACCAAATTTTAATATTATAAGAACATGAATGTCCTTACATTTGACGAGAACATGAATGAATTTTAAGTGTATAAGAACATGAATAAATAAATATTTTATAAGAACATGAATAAATTTATATTTTAAAAGAACATGAATAAATTTTAATTTTGTAAGAACTTGATTAAATTTTGTAATGAATGTCTTTTAATTTTATGATAACATGATTAAATTTAAATTTTATAAGGACATGAATGTCTTTAAATTTTATCAGAACATGAATAAATTTAAATTGTATTAGAACATGAATAAATTTACATTTGATAAGAACATGAATGTCTTCAAATTTTATAAGAACATGAATAAATTTAAATTTTATAAGAACATGAATAAATTTAAATTTTATAAGAACATGAATAAATTTAAATTTTATAAGAACATGAATAAATTTAAATTTTATAAGAACATGAATAAATTTAAATTTTATAAGAACATGAATAAATTTAAATTTTATAAGAACATGAATAAATTTAAATTTTATAAGAACATGAATAAATTTAAATTTTATAAGAACATGAATGTCTTTAAATTTTATAAGAACATGAATAAATTTAAATTTTATAAGAACATGAATAAATTAATGTTGTATAAGAACATGAATGTCTTTAAATTTTATCAGAACATAAATAAACTAAAATTTTATAAGAATATGAATAAATGTATAAGACCATGAATATATTTAAATATTATTAGAACAGGAATAAGCATTTAATTGTTTAAGAACATGAATTAATTTAAATTTGATAAGAACATGAATAAACTCAAATTTTATAAGAACATGAATAAATTTAAATTTTTTAAGAATATAAATGTCTTTACATTTTATCAGAGCATGAATAAATTCAAATTTTATAATAATATGAATAAATTTAAAATTTATAAGTACACGAATGTCTTTAAATTTAAATTTGATAAGAACATGAATAAATTTAAATTTTATAAGAACATGAATAAATTTAAATTTTATAAGTACACGAATGTCTTTAAATTTAAATTTGATAAGAACATGAATAAATTTAAATTTTATAAGAACATGAATAAATTTAAATTTTATAAGTACACGAATGTCTTTAAATTTAAATTTGATAAGAACATGAATAAATTTAAATTTTATAAGAACATGAATAAATTTAAATTTTATAAGTACACGAATGTCTTTAAATTTAAATTTGATAAGAACATGAATAAATTTAAATTTTATAAGAACATGAATAAATTTAAATTTTATAAGTACACGAATGTCTTTAAATTTAAATTTGATAAGAACATGAATAAATTTAAATTTTATAAGAAGATGAATAAATTTAAATTTTATAAGAACATGAATAAATTTAAATTTTATAAGAACATGAATAAATTAAAATTTTATAAGAACATGAATAAATTCAAATTTTATAAGAACATGAATAAATTCAAATTTTATAAGAACATGAATAAATTCAAATTTTATAAGAACATGAATAAATTTAAATTTTATAAGAAGATGAATAAATTTAAATTTTATAAGAAGATGAATAAATTTAAATTTTATAAGAACATTAATAAATTCAAATTTTATAAGAACATGAATAAATTAAAATTTTAGTAGAACATGAATAAATTTAAATTTTATAAGAAGATGAATAAATTTAAATTTTATAAGAAGATGAATAAATTTAAATTTTATAAGAACATGAATAAATTTAAATTTTATAAGAACATGAATAAATTCAAATTTTATAAGAACATGAATAAATTTAAATTGTATGAGAACATGAAAAAATTTACATTTCATAAGAACACGAAAAAATTCAAATTTTATAAGAAGATGAATAAATTTAAATTGTCTAAGAACATGAATCAATAAAAATTTTATGAGAACATGAATAAATTTAAATTTTATAAGAACATGAATAAATTTAAATTTTATAAGAATATGAATAAATTTAAATTTTATAAGAAGATGAATAAATTTAAATTTTATGAGAACATGAATAAATTTAAATTTTATGAGAACATGAATAAATTTAAATTTTATAAGAAGATGAATAAATTTAAATTTTATAAGAACATGAATAAATTTAAATTTTATAAGAACATGAATAAATTTAAATTTTATGAGAACATGAATAAATTTAAATTTTATAAGAAGATGAATAAATTTAAATTTTATAAGAACATGAATAAATTTAAATTTTATAAGAACATGAATAAATTTAAATTTTATGAGAACATGAATAAATTTAAATTTTATAAGAACATGAATAAATTTAAATTTTATAAGAACATGAATAAATTTAAATTTTATGAGAACATGAATAAATTTAAATTTTATAAGAACATGAATAAATTCAAATTTTATAAGAACATGAATAAATTTAAATTGTATGAGAACATGAAAAAATTTACATTTCATAAGAACAGGAAAAAATTCAAATTTTATAAGAAGATGAATAAATTTCAATTGTCTAAGAACATGAATCAATAAAAATTTTATGAGAACATGAATAAATTTAAATTTTATAAGAACATGAATAAATTTAAATTTTATAAGAACATGAATAAATTTAAATTTTATAAGAACATGAATAAATTTAAATTTTATAAGAACATGAATAAATTTAAATTTTATAAGAACATGAATAAATTTAAATTTTATGAGAACATGAATAAATTTAAATTTTATAAGAACATGAATAAATTTAAATTTTATGAGAACATGAATAAATTTAAATTTTATAAGAACATGAATAAATTTAAATTTTATAAGAACATGAATAAATTTAAATTTTATGAGAACATGAATGTCTTAAAATTTTATAAGAACATGAATAAATTTAAATTTTATAAGAAGATGAATAAATTTAAATTTTATAAGAACATGAATTAATTTAAATTTTATGAGAACATGAATAAATTTAAATTTTATAAGAACATGAATAAATTTAAATTTTATAAGAACATGAATAAATTTAAATTTTATAAGAACATGAATAAATTTAAATTTTATAAGAACATGAATAAATTTAAATTTTATAAGAACATGAATAAATTTAAATTTTATAAGAACATGAATAAATTTAAATTTTATGAGAACATGAATAAATTTAAATTTTATAAGAACATGAATAAATTTAAATTTTATGAGAACATGAATAAATTTAAATTTTATAAGAACATGAATAAATTTAAATTTTATAAGAACATGAATAAATTTAAATTTTATAAGAACATGAATAAATTTAAATTTTATAAGAACATGAATAAATTTAAATTTTATGAGAACATGAATAAATTTAAATTTTATAAGAACATGAATAAATTTAAATTTTATGAGAACATGAATAAATTTAAATTTTATAAGAACATGAATAAATTTAAATTTTATAAGAACATGAATAAATTTAAATTTTATGAGAACATGAATGTCTTAAAATTTTATAAGAACATGAATAAATTTAAATTTTATAAGAAGATGAATAAATTTAAATTTTATAAGAACATGAATAAATTTAAATTTTATGAGAACATGAATAAATTTAAATTTTATAAGAACATGAATAAATTTAAATTTTATAAGAACATGAATAAATTTAAATTTTATAAGAACATGAATAAATTTAAATTTTATAAGAACATGAATAAATTTAAATTTTATAAGAACATGAATAAATTTAAATTTTATAAGAACATGAATAAATTTAAATTTTATGAGAACATGAATAAATTTAAATTTTATAAGAACATGAATAAATTTAAATTTTATGAGAACATGAATAAATTTAAATTTTATAAGAACATGAATAAATTTAAATTTTATAAGAACATGAATAAATTTAAATTTTATAAGAACATGAATAAATTTAAATTTTATAAGAACATGAATCAATAAAAATTTTATGAGAACATGAATAAATTTAAATTTTATAAGAACATGAATAAATTTAAATTTTATAAGAACATGAATAAATTTAAATTTTATAAGAACATGAATAAATTAAAATTTTATAAGAACATGAATAAATTTAAATTTTATGAGAACATGAATAAATTTAAATTTTATAAGAAGATGAATAAATTTAAATTTTATAAGAACATGAATAAATTTAAATTTTATAAGAACATGAATAAATTTAAATTTTATGAGAACATGAATGTCTTAAAATTTTATAAGAACATGAATAAATTTAAATTTTATAAGAAGATGAATAAATTTAAATTTTATAAGAACATGAATAAATTCAAATTTTATAAGAACATGAATAAATTTAAATTTTATAAGAACATGAATAAATTCAAATTTTATAAGAACATGAATAAATTTAAATTTTATAAGAACATGAATAAATTTAAATTTTATAAGAACATGAATAAATTTAAATTCTATAAAACATGAATAAATTTAAATTGTATAAGAACATGAATAAATTTAAATGTTATAAGAACATGAATAAATTTAAATTGTATAAGAACATGAATTAATTTAAATTTTATAAGATCATTAATACATTAAAATTTTATAAGAACATGAATAAATTTAAATTTTATAAGAACATGAATTAATTTAAATTTTATAAGAACATGAATAAATTTAAATTTTATAAGAACATGAATGACTTTAAATTTTATAAGAACATGAATAAATTTAAATTTTATAAGAACATGAATGACTTTAAATTTTATAAGAACATGAATAAATTTAAATTTTATAAGAACATGAATTAATTTAAATTTTATAAGAACATGAATGACTTTAAATTTTATAAGAACATGAATGACTTTAAATTTTATAAGAACATGAATGACTTTAAATTTTATAAGAACATGAATGTCTTTAAATTTTATAAGAACATTAATGAATTTTAATTTTATAAGAAGATGAATTAATTTAAATTTTACAAGAACATGAATAAATTTAAATTTAATAAGAACATGAATAAATTTAAATTTTATGAGAACGTGAAAAAATTTAAATGTTTTAAGAACAGTAATAAATTTAAATGGTATAAGAATATGAATGGCTTTAAATATTATAAAACTAACCTTCACTCCTCCATTCCCTCTAACCACTTTAACATGCCTGGTTATCTCCCACTCTACCGTAAGGACTCGGACAGACATATGCATGGACTTGGAGTCTATATTCGAAACACCCTCCCCCTAACTAGAGAAATAAAACTAGAATCAGAGGGCCAGGCCTTTATGTGCTTCAGACTAAATATGCAACACAATATTAGCTACTTGTATTTTCTCTACCGCTCTCCCTCAAACCAAGACTGTACCCTAATAAACGAAGTCTCAGACAGCATAGATAAAGCACTCTCCCTCGATACTAGCGCACAAATACATGTATTTGGTGACTTCAATGTCCACCACAGTAACTGGCTAGGATTCTCAAATCACACAGACGTAGCTGGTAGCGCAACTCATAGCTTCTCTATATCTCATTCTCTATCTCAGTTGGTTACATTTCCGACACGTTTCCCAGACCAGCACGATCAACATGCCTCACTTCTAGATCTCTTTCTGACAACGGTTCCCAATGACTGTACAACAAATGCCCACAGCCCACTCGGGAATGCTGATCACGCTGTGCTAATGGTAGAAATCAGCCTAAATTCTCGCCCTAAAACTGAAGACCCACTTCTCAAAACAACGAGGTATTACAAAAAGGCTGATTGGGAAGCCATCAGGGAGCTCATCAGAGATGCCCCATGGCAAAATATCTTTACTCTTCCAGCGGAACAGTGTGCAAATGAGACAACTGAATGGTTCAAAACTGCTATTGAAGCACATGTTCCCGCACGGAAATACTATAGCAAGCCCCACTCCCCCCAATGGTTTACTTCTGCTTGTGCAGCTGCCATTTGTCAAAGGCAGCATGCGTTCCGCAGATTCAACCGAAATAAGTCCAGCTCAAATAAACAGAAGTTTATAGAAGCTAGAAATAATTGTAAGAGAGTGATAAACACAGCTAAGACAGATTACTCTGAAACCACCAGAAAGCGCATCGAAGCACAGAAATTAGGAACCCGGGATTTTTGGAAAATCTACAACAGCGTAGTTAATAATGGACAGTCAATTATTCCCCCACTAACAAACAATCATGAGGTTGCTTGCACGGCAACTGACAAGGCTAATCTGCTTGCCAGTCGGTTTGCCTCAAACTCCACACTGAACTCGGTACACCACTCACTCCCTGATTTTCCTCTGCGAACAGACGCCACACTTGACGATTTGAAAATCACCCCTTCTCAGGTACATGCTATTATAAAAAACCTAGACACCTCAAAAGCATGTGGACCAGATCTCATCCCGACTGTACTATAAAAAAATGCTCTGCCGAGGTTGCTCCAGTTCTGTCCAAACTTTACAATAAATGCCTTAACAAATCTTGTTTTCCCGACTGCTGGAAAACCGCCTCTGTGGTACCAGTCTTCAAGAATTCTAGTGAAAGAACTGACCCACTAAATTATCGCCCCATTAGCCTCCTCCCGCTTTTCGCCAAAATATTTGAGTCCTTAGTTAATCAAGCCCTAGTCCAGCAGCTAACAGCTGCTAAACTCCTGACTGACAAACAATATGGATTCAGGCAAGCCCGTTCAACAGCAGATATCTTAACTGTAGTTTCTGAACGTATATACCGTTCATTGGATAAAACAGGGGAGGGTAGAGCGGTGGCCCTTGATATATCTAAGGCTTTTGACAGGGTATGGCATGATGGTCTTCTAAGGAAAATTAGATCATATGGAATCACTGGAAGAATTCATAATGTAATTAAATCCTTCTTAAGTAATAGAAAAATCAAAGTTGTCCTCGACGGACATACATCCAAACAATATGACATAAATGCGGGAGTACCTCATGGGTCTATCCTTGGACCTCTATTATTCCTGATATTCATAAACGACCTCCCTGATAATATTGTTTCGGAGATGGGTATATTTGCCGATGACACTACTCTCTATAACAGATATGAGGGGAAAACAAATGAACACATATCTAAGGAAATGGCAGAAACACTAGAGGACGACCTCCAATCCGTAGTGGAATGGGGACAAAAATGGTTGGTCACATTCAATGCTGCTAAGACTAATCTTGTTTCCTTCAATAACTACAAGAAACCTTCTCTACCACCAATAGCAATGGCCAAGAACACATTGCCTGAAAATACTTCTTTTAGACTCCTCGGCCTAACGTTTACAGGGAATATGAACTGGAATAGATACATTGAGAGCATTGCCAAGGCTGCTGCAAGGAAGGTTGGCTCCCTCTACCGTGCTAGAAAACTACTTATGCCTGCCAGTATCCTATACCTCTATAAGGCAACCATTCGCCCATGTATGGAGTACTGTTGTCACATCTGGGCTGGTGCATCTGCTGCTTGTCTCTCGCTTCTGGACAGGGTTCAAAAAAGAGTCGCCAACCTGATAGGTCCTGAACTGTCATCTAGGCTTCAACCTCTGTCCCATCGACGAGATGTTGCATCCCTCTGCCTGTTCTACAAATACTTTAATGGTGAATGCTCTGACGAACTACAAACACTTGCACCTCCCCGATGTAACTACCCCCTACAAACCCGACAAGCTACTAAGTCTCATCCCTTTACAGTAGAGATCCCTAGGTGCAAGAAAGCCTTTTACTCCAATAGTTTCTTCCCCAGAACTGCGGGTCTTTGGAACTCTCTTCTGGGATTCTGCTTTCCCAACTGCAATGATATGCAGAAGTTCAAGTGTAATGTTAACAAACATCTTTCTACTCTTCTCCCTTCATAATGACCCCGCTAATTAATTCCCTAATAGTAGCCCCCTGCTTCAAAGTGGCACTGTGCCTTGTTTGGGGTGAAAATTGAATAAAAAAAAAAAAAAAAATTATAAGAACATGAATAAATTTAAATTTTATAAGAACATGAATAAACTTAAATTTTATAAAAACATTAAAAATTTTTAATTTTATAAGAACATGAATGACTTTAAATTTTATAAGATCATGAATAAATTTAAATTTTATAAGAACATTAATGTCTTTAAATTTTATAAGAACATGAATAAATTTAAATTTTATACGAACATGAATAAATTTAAATTTTATAAGAACATGAATAAATTTAAATTTTATAAGAACATGAATAAATTTAAATTTTATAAGAACATGAATAAATTTAAATTTTATACGAACATGAATAAATTTAAATTTTATACGAACATGAATAAATTTAAATTTTATAAGAACATGAATAAATTTAAATTTTATAAGAACATGAATAAATTTAAATTTTATACGAACATGAATAAATTTTAATGTTATAAGAACATGAATAAATTTAAATTTTATAAGAACATGAATAAATTTAAATTTTATACGAACATGAATAAATTTAAATTTTATAAGAACATGAATAAATTTAAATTTTATACGAACATGAATAAATTTAAATTTTATAAGAACATGAATAAATTTAAATTTTATAAGAACATGAATAAATTTAAATTTTATAAGAACATGAATAAATTTAAATTTTATAAGAACATGAATAAATTTAAATTTTATACGAACATGAATAAATTTAAATTTTATAAGAACATGAATAAATTTAAATTTTATAAGAACATGAATAAATTTAAATTTTATAAGAACATGAATAAATTTAAATTTTATAAGAATATGAATAAATTTAAATTTTATTAGAACATGAATAAATTTAAATTTTATAAGAACATGAATAAATTTAAATTTTATAAGAACATGAATAAATTTAAATTTTATAAGAACATGAATAAATTTAAATTTTATAAGAACATGAATAAATTTAAATTTTATAAGAACATTAATGTCTTTAAATTTTATAAGAACATGAATAAATTTAAATTTTATAAGAACATGAATAAATTTAAATTTTATAAGAACATGAATAAATTTAAATTTTATAAGAACATGAATAAATTTAAATTTTATAAGAATATGAATAAATTTAAATTTTATAAGAACATGAATAAATTTAAATTTTATAAGAACATTAATGTCTTTATATTTTACTAGCGGGGGTACCCGGCGTTGCCCGAGTGTTTGTTTCCGGGACGGGGGGGGGAGTTTTAAAAATTGTTATGGTAGGAATATAGGAAGGATCAAACCCGGAGTCATGAGTAAAAGTAGGAAAATAAAGTGTGAAAGAAAACGACAAAAAAACATCTGCAACGTTAACAGTTCGGCCACCAAGAAAAGTCCATTCCAGTTGTTTAGGAAAAAAAAAAAAACGAGTACGGTAGGTCGGCGCGAACGTGAAAATACAATGTGAATTGTCCAGCACGCTAACCACTACGCCACAGAGCACGGCAGCTTAGCTTAGTGATTTTAAATAAGTTCACATGAAAGAACTACGAAGCCAAACCGGTGTTCTCTTCTCAACTGTTCCTTGTGAACGATCCCCAAACGGTGTAAAGTGGTGGCAGGGGGAGGAGGAATTTATTAGAGAGAAAATATTTTACCACTTCCATTGATCTTAACCGATTTTGGCCGTGACTTCTCAGCAGAAAAAGTATAGAAATCTAAGATTATCGAGGAATTTGAGAAATAATAAGCCTATAACACACCTCAGATATTGTCCTGCCGTTTGTGCATATTATATTTGCATGAAACATCTTGATTTTTAATCCTATTAATGTCAAAATCAGACGGGAAAAAATGAGTTCATTTTATTTATATAGAAAGATAAGAACATAGATAAATTTAAATTTTATAAGAACATGAATAAATGTAAATGTTAAAAGAACATGAATAAATTTAAATTGTATTAGAACATTAATGTCTTTATATTTTATAAGAAAATGAATAAATTTAAATTTTATAAGAACATGAATACATTTAAATTTGGTAAGAACATGAATGTCTTTAAATTTTATAAGCACATGAATGAATTTAAATTTTATGAGAACATTAATGTCTTTAAATTTTATTAGAACATAAATAAATTTAAATTTTATAAGAACATGAATAAATTTTAATTTTATTAAAACATTAATAAATTTAAATTTTACGAGAACATTAATGTCTTCAAATTTTATTAGAACATGAATAAATTTAAATTTTATAAGAACATGAATAAATTTAAATATAGTAAGAACGGTAATTTGATAAGAACAAAAATGCCTTCAAATTTAATAAAAATATTGATCTCTTTAAAATATATGAGAACATGAATGTCTTTACATTTTATAAGAACATGAATGTCTTTAAATTTTATAAGGACATGAATAAATTTAAATTTTATAAGAACACGAATGTCTGTAAATTTTATAAGACCATGAATAAATTTAAATTTTATACGAACATGAATAAATTTCAATTGTCTAAGAACATGAATAAATTTAAATTTTATAAGTACATGAGTAAATTTTAATTGTATCAGAACATGAATGTCTTCAAATTTTATAAGAACATGAATTGATTCCAATTTTATAAGAACATGAATAAATTTAAATTTTATAAGAACATGAATAAATTTAAATTGTATCAGAACATGAATAAGTTTAAATTGTATAAGAACATGAATGTCTTTACATTTTAAAAGAACATGAATAAATTTAAATTTTATAAGAACAATAATAAATTAAAATTGTATAAGATCATGAGTAAATTTTAATTGTATAAGTACATGAATAAATTTAAATTTTATAAGAACATGAATAAATTTAAATTTTATAAGAACGTGAATAAATTTTAATTGTATAAGAACATGAATAAATTATAATAGTATAAGAACATGAATGGCTTTAAATATTATAAGAACATGAATAAATTTACATTGTATAAGAACATGAATAAATTTAAATTTTATAAGAACATGAATACATTTTAATTTTATAAGAACATTAATAAATGTAAATGTTAAAAGAACAGAAATAAATTTAAATTGTATAAGAACATGAATGTTTTTAAATTTTATAAGAACATGAATAATTAGAATTTTATAAGAACATGAATAAATGTAAATTTTGTAAGAACATGAATACATTCAAATTTTGTAAGAACATGAATGTCTTTAAATTTTATTAGCACATGAATAAATTTAAATTTTATAAGGACATGAATAAATTTTAATATTATTAAAACATAATAAATTTAAATTTTATAAGAACATGAATGACTTTAAATTTTATAAGAACATAAATAAATTTAAATTTTATAAGAACAGGAATAAATTTAAAGTTAATAAGAACGGTAATTTGATAAGAATAGAAATGCCTTCAAATTTAATAAAAATATTGATCTCTTTAAAATATCTAAGAACATGAATGTCTTTACATTTTATAAGAATATGAATGTCTTTAACTTTTACAAGGACAGGAATAAATTTAAATTTTTTAAGAACACGAATGTCTTTACATTTTATAAGAACATGAATAAATTTAAATTTTATAAGAACATGAATAAATTTAAATTTTATAAGAAAATGAATAAATTTACATTTTATAAGAACATGAATGTCTTTATATTTTATGAGAACATGAATAAATTTTAATGTTATAAGAACATGAATAAATTTAAATTTTATAAGAACATGAATAAATTTAAATTTTATAAGAACATGAATAAATTTTAATGTTATAAGAACATGAATAAATTTTAATGTTATAAGAACATGAATAAATTTAAATTTTATAAGAACATGAATAAATTTAAATTTTATAAGAACATGAATAAATTTAAATTTTATAAGAACATGAATAAATTTAAATTTTATAAGAAAATGAATAAATTTAAATTTTATAAGAACATGAATAAATTTAAATTTTATAAGAACATGAATAAATTTAAATTTTATAAGAACATGGATAAATTTAAATTTTATAAGAACATGGATAAATTTAAATTTTATAAGAACACGAATGTCTTTAAATTTTATAAGAACATGAATAAATTTAAATTTTATACGAACATGAATAAATTTAAATTTTATAAGAACATGAATAAATTTAAATTTTATAAATTTTATAAGAACATGAATGACTTTAAATTTTATAAGAACATTAATGTCTTTAAATTTTATAAGAACATGAATGTCTTTAAATTTTATAAGAACATGAATGTCTTTAAATTTTATAAGAACATGAATGACTTTAAATTTTATAAGAACATGAATGTCTTTAAATTTTATAAGAACATGAATGTCTTTAAATTTTATAAGAACATGAATAAATTAAAATTTTATAAGAACATGAATAAATTTAAATTTTATAAATTTTATAAGAACATGAATGACTTTAAATTTTATAAGAACATGAATGTCTTTAAATTTTATAAGAACATGAATGTCTTTAAATTTTATAAGAACATTAATAAATTTAAATTTTATAAGAACATGAATAAATTTAAATTTTATAAATTTTATAAGAACATGAATGACTTTAAATTTTATAAGAACATTAATGTCTTTAAATTTTATAAGAACATGAATGTCTTTAAATTTTATAAGAACATGAATGACTTTAAATTTTATAAGAACATTAATGTCTTTAAATTTTATAAGAACATGAATAAATTAAAATTTTATAAGAACATGAATAAATTAAAATTTTATAAGAACATGAATAAATTTAAATTTTATAAATTTTATAAGAACATGAATGTCTTTAAATTTTATAAGAACATGAATGTCTTTAAATTTTATAAGAACATGAATGTCTTTAAATTTTATAAGAACATTAATAAATTTAAATTTTATAAGAACATGAATAAATTTAAATTTTATAAATTTTATAAGAACATGAATGACTTTAAATTTTATAAGAACATTAATGTCTTTAAATTTTATAAGAACATGAATGTCTTTAAATTTTATAAGAACATGAATAAATTAAAATTTTATAAGAACATGAATAAATTTAAATTTTATAAATTTTATAAGAACATGAATGACTTTAAATTTTATAAGAACATGAATGTCTTTAAATTTTATAAGAACATGAATGTCTTTAAATTTTATAAGAACATTAATAAATTTAAATTTTATAAGAACATGAATAAATTTAAATTTTATAAATTTTATAAGAACATGAATGACTTTAAATTTTATAAGAACATTAATGTCTTTAAATTTTATAAGAACATGAATGACTTTAAATTTTATAAGAACATGAATGACTTTAAATTTTATAAGAACATGAATGTCTTTAAATTTTATAAGAACATTAATGTCTTTAAATTTTATAAGAACATGAATGACTTTAAATTTTATAAGAACATTAATGTCTTTAAATTTTATAAGAACATGAATGTCTTTAAATTTTATAAGAACATTAATGAATTTAAATTTTATAAGAAGATGAATAAATTTAAATTTTATAAGAACATGAATGTCTTTAAATTTTATAAGAACATGAATGACTTTAAATTTTATAAGAACATTAATGTCTTTAAATTTTATAAGAACATGAATGACTTTAAATTTTATAAGAACATTAATGTCTTTAAATTTTATAAGAACATGAATGTCTTTAAATTTTATAAGAACATTAATGAATTTAAATTTTATAAGAACATGAATAAATTTAAATTTTATAAGAACATGAATGTCTTTAAATTTTATAAGAACATTAATGAATTTAAATTTTATAAGAACATGAATAAATTTAAATTTTATAAGAACATGAATGTCTTTAAATTTTATAAGAACATTAATGTCTTTAAATTTTATAAGAACATGAATAAATTTAAATTTTATAAGAACATTTACCGTCTCGCAGGTCTTGCCTTTTGGATCTCGTAGTTTAATATAACTCATTGGTCAATTCACGTGATTGCTGGAATCTGAAATGTGTGTATTTCACAAAAGATTGTCTGTAATTAGATTCAGATCCTGATTCTTATTCTTCAAAATGTTTTTATTTTCTTATTTCCGATTAATCGTTCTTAACACTAATATATTTATTATCTTTTTTTTTATTAGCCTGTCGTTCACGCCATGACATGTTACCTGAGCAAAGTGTGTGGTTGCTCCATATACCCGTTTACTTCCTACAAATATGTGAACCTACCAGTCATACAGTTTGTGAGTTGTAATTTAATTGGCTATTCTTTTTTCATTCATATAATTGTATTTCTTTTTTTCTTTTTTACTGTTATTTGTATCCCAAACAAGGCACAAGGATACCATATAGGGAGTTGGGCAACAAGATATTTGTTCACATTACATTTAAACTTCTGCATGTCTATACAATAAGGGAAGCAGTTATCTTGAGGGCAATTCCAAATGCTAGGAGTTCTGGTAAAGAAGCTATCAAAGTAGAAGTTTTTTCCGGCATCTAGGGATCTCTTGAGTGTACAGTTAGGTTTGTGACTCTTCTTTTTAACCATGCCTAAGAGCAAGAGCCTAGTGGCAGATGCACCAGCCCAGATGTGGCAGCAATACTCCATGCATGGGCAAGGTGTGGCTTTATATAGATACAGGATACTCTCAAGTAGAAAGAGCCAATCTTCTTTGCAGCAGCCTTCGCAATTACCTTCTTTTTTTTTTTACACAGTGATCACCACTTATCAAGGCCCAGAAGCCACTCAGGGATAAGGGTTATTGCAAGTACATTACGTTAGTGTGGAGCTTTGATGAAGTGTTTACTTAAGGGAGCGGTTCATTAGGAATTTGTTAACATTGGACTTGAACACATCCAAGTTGTAGTCCGGTGGGAAGCAGGCAGACGTTCAAATTCATGATGCCAGTGAACGTTAAGCCAAGGAGTTTGAACAAAGTGCTTTCATAGCAATTAGTGGTTGAGACGGTTTTTTGTAATTATTAAAGGAAACAGTACTGTGTGACCTTCAAGTCATTAGCTTTTCAACGAGCCTTCATTTATTAAATTCTGATCAGTAGCTGCAAAGAGTTTGGTTGATAGTGCAGGACCAATTAGGTTTTTTGAACTCTGTCTAAAAGCAAGAGACTTGTGGCAGATGCACCAGCCCAGATGTGGCAGCAATACTCCATGCATGGGCAAGGTGTGGCTTTATATAGATACAGGATACTCTCAAGTAGAAAGAGCCAATCTTCTTTGCAGCAGCCTTAGCAATTACCTCAATTTATTTGTTTCAATTTATGTTGCCAGTGAACGTTAAGTTTAGGAGTTTGGACAAAGTACTTTCAAGTCATATACCATTGGCCATAGCAACCAATGCTTGTGAATGTTTCTCGTAATTATTAAGGCGGAGAAGCTTAGTCTTGGCAGCATTAAACGTTACTTTTCATTCACAGCAGTATTCTACTGCAGACTGAAAGTCTTCCTCTAAGTTTTTAGCCTTTTTCTTGTTCATTTGTTTCCCCCTCGAGTGTGTTATAGTTTGAACAAAGTACTTTCAAGTAATGTATCATTAGCCAAAGCAATCGGTGATTGAGAAGGTTTCTTGTAATGATTCAAGGAAACAGTACTGTGTGACCTTTGGGGCAAATGTCACATGACCCACAACACAATTCAGGTCATTAGCTTTTCAACAAGCCTTCATTTGTCAAGATTTCGAGATTGCCCCAAAAAGTAAGTGGTGTAAATAAATTTAATTAGACTAATCACACACACACATATATATATATATATATATATATATATATATATATATATATATATATATGTATATATATGTGAATGTATGTGTGTACACATGGGTATATTTATATATATATATATATATATATATATATATATATATATATATATATATATATATATATAAATATACCCATGTGTACACACACATTCACATATATATACATATATATATATATATATATATATATATATATATATATATATATATATATGTATATATATGTGAATGTATGTGTGTACACATGGGTATATTTATATATATATATATATATATATATATAAAAAAGGAGGGAAAAGATCTACCTTAAACCACTAACCTAGTTCTAAAACAGATCCTTTGTTCGATAAAATGCATGCCCATTGGCTGATAGGAAAGGGCGCGGTGGATACTAGAAAGCTGATTGGCTAACTAGAAATCTTCAACATATAAAAACAAGAAGCAACCACAGAATTCGCGCATAAGCCTGACGAATCCTATAGTGGATGAAACGCAGAATATTCAGTGTAGCTTAATCGCCATATATATTTTATTAATTACTATATATATATATATATATAAAAGTAAGTGGTATATTTGTATATATATACATATATATATATATATATATATATATATATATATATATATATGTATATATATATATACATACATACAGAGAGAGAGAGAGAGAGAGAGAGAGAATCAATGACAAAAAGCTATATTCCAAAATTCATGATGTTGACCATCTTATAATTTATTCCTTTAATTCAGTTGATTTATTGACAGTATCTGTTTCATAGCGCAAAATAAATCACTTAATTATTACATCTATCAGTGAATCTATTATGCCCTTAACTCATCAGAAGAAATAGCAACAATCAATCCGTCAAAAGGAATTGAAATGTGATTTGACATGATTAAAATCCGAAAATTGGAAGAGAAGCTGCAGTTAGCTTTATATTTTTCTATTACGCCATCTTGAATTTTTATCAAACAAAGTCATTAAACCCAACTATTCGTACTAACAATTTTAATAAATTCATGAATCTTCTACCAAAATGTTTTATTTAATAATTAGTAAATTTATAATTCTAAGTTATGTATACATACTTATGAAAACAATATCAACAACTTATAAACTATTATACATGTTTGTATATACGAAACTAAACTAAGCTAAAAAAAAAAAAAACGATTGATCATTTCAGTTAGTTATCATAATTAATCAATTCATCCAAATTGAAAACCAAACATAATTCAAATCTATTAGCTATTACAATCAAACTTATCAATCCTTACAATTATAATTTTTAAAATCATACAATTCAAAAACTATACTATGAAGTTTGGAATATAACATTTTGTTTTTTATTTTCTATATTGCTCTGTAATTACATTGAGCTTCTTAAATAAGGATTGATATATAATAAGAAAATATATTTCTACAGAAATATACATATATATATATATATATATATATATATATATATATATATATATATATATATATATATATATATATATATATATGGATTTTACCAAGCAAGCTGGATCTAAAAAACATTCATATCCTTTTTCTGCAAATCCTCCTACTACTTCTGATAAATTGATTATTTTGACTTTGACTTTCCATGTCTCACTGACTTTAGCAAATAGGGTACATACCTTTATAAGTATTTGCTAATATTTTCTCTCCTCTGATGAGATGGTAGACATCGAAACCCTATAGGCTAAGGAGATTAATTTTCTAAAGCATTCTTTGTCTTGCTAAGAATAATAAAAATTCCTTGATATGAAACTCAACCACTTCATTTCATTTCAATGGGAGTTTTTTGAAATTCATTGAATTACAATTTTATATATATATATATATATATATATATATATATATATATATATATATATATATATATATATATATACTCGTTTTTTTTTTTATTCAAAAGTAATGGACTAATGAATTCAACGAGGTTGTTAGATAGTGCTCAATAAAAAGAGCTGATAATACTTGTTTATTGTTATATAAACATGGTTACATTCTGCTGTTACAAATAGCCACTTGTTTCAATCAAACAACAGATATCATCAGGCAGCGACTTGACTATTCAAAAGTTCAATGAATAAAGATTATTCATTGAACTTTTGAATAGTCAAGTCGCTGCCTGATGATATCTGTTGTTTGATTGAAACAAGTGGCTATTTGTAGCAGCAGGATGTAACCATGTTTATATAACAATAAACAAGTATATATATATATATATATATATATATATAGCACATTCAGGCAGTGACTGGTTCAGTGAGGTGACTGGTTCGCAGTAGACAGTTCTCGAGTTGGAATCCACAGAGCAAAAGATTCTTCCTGTGTTGACACGAAGAAACATGCAAAATTGCTTCAGAACGGTTTAATATTTATGGAGCAATAATACTAAAAAATATTGTAACAATTAGCTATTGCAATTGGTGGTTCAGAAGGTTTCTTTTAATTGTTAAAAAAAAGAAGCTCAGTCTTGACAGAATTGAATGTTACCAACCATTTATGTTCCAACATTACCGCATTATCAAGGCCAAGAGGCCACTCAAGTATAAGGGTTAAAGAGTGTACAGTAGAAATTGGACAATATAGTAATCATTAGTAATGAAAATTTGGTAAATTTGATAACTTATATGGAACGGCTCATCAAGACTTATTTACGTTAGACTTGAACACAACCATATTGTAGTCAGCCGGAAAGCCGGAAAACGGAAGACAATTCCACAGGCGTGCAGTTCTAAGAAAGAGCCTTTGTTCATGGAATCTACGTTTAGGTTTAGGCACAGATAAAGAGTGGGGGGAATTATTGATAGTGTTTACAGCTAGACGAGTGTTTCTTGTGAAAGTTTGGCGAGGGGGGACCATAGATTGAAGCTCAGTCCAACACTTTCCATGAAAATAACGATACATCAGACAAACTCGCAACATCTCTTCTGTGAGATAGAGGTTGCAGGGAAGAGAAAAGGACATCTCCTACGAGGCTACGTAGTCTATTTTGAACTCTATCAAGGCAGGCCAAGTCCTTTCTAGCAGCTCCTGCCCAGATGTGGCAACAGTATTCCATCCTTGGACGTACCTGGCTCTTATATAGATAGAGAATAGCATCAGCAGTGAGATATCTACCGGATCGATAGAAAGATCCCACCATTTTTCCAGCGGCCTTGGCAACAGATTTGATGTACGTGTTCCATTTAAGATCAGAATTTCACTACAGACTGGAGGTCTTCCTCTAAAGTTTTAGCCATTTTCTTAGATATGTGTTCATTTGTTTCCCCCTCGTGCCTGTCATAGACCATAGTGTCATCAGCAAATAAACGCATAGTAAACACAATTTTGTCAGGGAGGTAATTTATGAATATCAGGAATAATAAAGGTCCAAGGATCTTTTAATGCATCAAAAACCAAGCTTCTATTTTTACATCATCAACGTTCTGATCCTCATTTGGCATCAATTGAAATGAATGGTTCTCGTCTTGGGGAGGCCTCAAGTTTTGACAAGCTTCTGTCCTTGACCTTTACTCTCCATCTTAAATGGAACACGTAAATAAAAAACTAGACAAAATACTATTAACAAACCAATGAATATATGTCAACCCATGTCACGGTAACATATATTGAGCGAATTTCTAACAGTATTTTGTCTAGTTTATTATTTATAACACCTTTTCCCAAACTTACCGTGTTAAAGAGAGAGTCGGGCGCCATTTTGAATTGTCCAATACATCGATAAACATTATGCTTTTCGAGCTGAATAAACATGTTACATTGAATAAAAACACGAAAATATTATCCAGTTAGGTAGAAAAGTAACTTATTTTGCCTTTGGTAACATTTATTTGTTATATATTTGTTTTTTTGACAACTTTTTCGAATCTATGTGTACAGTAATACAAACCTCAAAAAATTATTTAAATATTTTTTATTTTATTTTTATCTTCTGCTATTACGCACAGCAAAGTTTCACCGTTTTTAAAAAATATTTTAATACTTTATTTGGCACTTGCACAGTTTAATCAACACATTAAAAAAAATGAAAATATCGAAAAATAATTTACGTATTCGTTATGAAACGAAGTTCTCCGAAAAAATGAAAATATCGAAAAAAAAGGCTCTAATTGTACGTTATGGAATGAAGTTCTCCGAAAAATAAAATTTCACTTAATTTCATCGAGTATTTTTTTTTTTTTTTTTACAGCGAAAAAACAATTTGTTATGATACCGAGCAAAAGGTTCGATTTTTAGGAAAAAAGCTAGAATTAAAGATGGGGAGGGAGTGTCGGCGCTTTAACTTGAGATATCTTCCGTGGCGTGTTCTAAATTCCAAGCAAAAATTAAGAAAAAATCCAAGAATACTAGCTTCAACGTGCTGTCATAAAAACGTATTTTTCCGCTGTAAAAAAAACAAACAAACAAAAAAAATTACTCGACCAAATTAAGTGACATTTTTTTTCAAAGATCTTCAGTTCAAAACGGATATGTATAGTATAACCTTTTTTTTCGATATTTTCATTTTTGAATGTGTTGATTAAACTGTGCAAGTACCTTTTTTTTTTTTAATTAATTTGAGGGTAAAACCGTCAAATCACGATATTACGAATTATTAATGTTTTATCACGAATTATTAATGGTTTCAATTATTTTTAAAATGTTTTTTAAATATTTTATTTCAAGTTTTACGATTTACACACGACAAAGTTTCACAGTTTTTTTATATATGAATTTTTTTCTGTTAAGACAATAATACAGTATGTTATTAACACACTTTTTAAAATTGTTTCTTTTTTTCTGTTAAATAAATAGTTATAAATGTATAAAAATGTATATTTTGTTCGTTTACTTTATTTAATCAAGTGCTTACGGTAATCCGGAAGAAAGAGAGAGCCTGTTTCCTCCGTTTGACTATAGGTGGCGTTACTATCTGTCCACCCAGTTACGGAAGCACAAAATGTATATAATGGCACCCTTGAAATAAAAATGTTTTTTTGTTATATTTTAATTTAAAACCTTTTTTTTTTTGCTGTTTTTTTGCAAACATATTTAATTTTATTTTTTCAAACATATTTACGTTTTTTTTTTGTTTGTTTTTTGTGTGGGCTCTGGAAGATTTATCTAGAATGTTAATGCAATTTTTGCAGACGCAACAAAAGGCGCAATCCGAGCTAGATGCACATAGAGAGGAGAAATTATTGAAATGGCAAATGGAACAAGAAGAAAGGCAGAAGAAATTACAATTTGAACAAGAAGAAAAGCAGAAGAAATTACAATTTGAATATGAAGAAAGGCAAAATGAACGTTTTGCTAAAACACTGGAACTATTAAAGACTAATCGAGAAAATGTCGACAGTACTAATTTCTCGCATACAACTATATTTAATAGCATGGACACATTTAATTATGTGCCGGAGGAAGAAAAGACTTTTGAAGCATACTATACAAGATACGAGGATGTCTTTCAACTCGACTGCAAAAGTTAGACAAATATCCAGAAAGTGAGCCTTTTACTCATGAAGTTGGGTGTAAGAGAACACAGCAAGTTCGTAGATTATATACTACCTAAAAAACTACGGAATTAGATTTCATGGAAGCTGTAAAATTACTAAAAGAATTATTTAATCCGAATATATTTCTTTTTCCTAAGAGATGGTTGTGTATGAATCTAAGGAAGATGGACAACCAAGAATATTTGACATACGCATCACTCAGTTGTCAATAAAAACTGTGACAATTTTAAGCTAGCAGAACTAACAGTAGAAGATTTCAAATGCCTAAGCTTCGCAGAAGGGTTCATCTCCACGAAAAATGCAGAAATACGCAGACGAGTGTTGTCTAAGCTGGAATCTGAGCAAGATTTAACACTTCAGAAATTAGCAGAGGATTGTGAAAGGGCCATTACACTAAAAAAGGATTTAAATAAGATAGAAGAATCCGGAGTGGCATATGTAAGAAAGGTTAGAAAACCATACACACCAACCAAGAACTATTCAAATAAAAGCAATCAAAACGGAACAAGATATTCCAAATATAATAATTATAATTATAGTAAAGAATATAACAAGTCTCTTCCTAGATATAACTGTAAGAGATGCGCAGAAAGACATTGGGAATCGGATTGCCCTTATAAGAAGAAAAAATGCTACATTTGCAAGAAAGTCGGACACGTTCTCCTCTAGGATCCTCTGACCACTCCGTCGTATCAGTTAAGATAAAAATGAAATGTAAGAAGTCCCCAGACGTGCCCCTCCACCGTACTGTATACCGATACTCTATGGCTGACTGGGATAGCTTACGTACATTCATATCTGGTTTACCTCTGCACTCCATGTTTAAAAAGGAAGTGTCCTCTATAGTATCAGATCAGACCGAATGGTTAATTATAGGCATAGACCAATTCATACCATCTAAAAAATTCCAACAAAAACCTAATAGCCAGCCATGGTTCTCCCCAGAATGTGCTGCTGCTATCACGCACAGAAATCACTTTTTCCATAGCTACCAACGTAATAGAAGCACTGAGACTAAAGCTGCTTTCAGGACTGCCAGCAACCACTGTAAAAGAGTAATAAAAAATGCAAGAGAGCTATATGCCCAGTCTGTTAAATCCAAGGTAGCTGATCAGCGGCTTGGTTCCCACCAGTTTTGGCAAATAACAAATAGGATCCTGAACAGAAGTGTGCGTTCTATCCCAACCATTATCAATGGACCAGAGGTCATCTCGTCAGCGTCAGACAAGGCCAAACTATTTGCAAAGAACTTTGCAGCTAATTCTACCCTATGCGACGAAGGCCATCAACTCCCCATATTTCCTCCTATAACACAGAACAAGCTAGGTAGCATACAAATATCCGTGCATGAAGTCGCCAAGCTAATCAAGAACCTAGATTCCAGTAAAGCAACTGGCCCTGATGGCATCCCAATTATAATGTTAAAAAAGCTTCAACCAGAACTTGCTCCCATACTTACGAAACTATTTAAGTGCTGCCTTAAGGAGAAGTGCTTTCCGACTCCCTAGAAGACCTCATCAGTTTGCCCTGTATTTAAGAATTCAGGTGATAAGTCATCTCCCTCTCAACTCTCAGTACAGACCAATAAGTCTCCTGTGCGTTATGAGTAAGTTGCTGGAATCCATATTAAATAGAGAAATAGTCAACCACCTCAGCAGGAATAACCTTCTTAGTGACACACAATATGGTTTCCGCTCTGCAAGATCTACCGCAGATGTGCTGACGGTTATATCCCACAGGATTAGTGAATCTCTTGACAAAAGATACCTTTCTAGGGCAATTGCTCTTGACATATCAAAGGCCTTCGACAAGGTATGGCATAAGGGTCTACTTCACAAGATTTCCAGCTACGGTATAACTGGAAATGTTTTCTCAATCATTAAATCATTTCTCTCCGATAGGCTCATAAGAGTAGTGGTAGATGGACAAAAATCGGAGGCCTGCAATATAAATGCTGGAGTCCCTCAGGGGTCAATCCTGGGCCCAACTCTCTTCCTGATCTACATCAATGACCTCCCTAAACACATACTTAAATCATTCGTTGACATCTATGCTGATGACACGACCATCTACGGCAACACATCAAAGGCTGTAAATGACAAAGTTCTCTCTGATTCTCTCTCCTCTGATCTCGAGCGCGTTGTTGTGAGGGAAGACGTGGCTGGTTACCTTTAATGCATCCAAAACCAAACTCCTATCCTTACATCATCAACGCTCTGATCCTCATCTGGCATCAATTGTGATGGATGGCTCTCGTCTGGGTGAGGCCCCGTGTTTTGACAAGCTTCTGGGTTTGACCTTTACTCCTGATCTGAAATGGAACACGTACATCAAGTCTGTTGCCAAGGTGGCTGGAAAGATGGTGGGATCCTTCTACCGCTCCAGAAGATATCTCACTACTGATGCAATTCTCTATCTATATAAAAGCCAAGTACGTCCAAGGATGGAATACTGTTGCCATATCTGGGCAGGAGCTACTAAAAACAGCCTATCCTGCCTTGACAGAGTACAAAATAGACTTCGTGGCTTAATGGCTCCGACGGTAACTGGTGGTGAGATAAAATTTGAAGAAGTTATCCTTCTTATAAAATTGAAAGGGTTTACGAAGAAATTAAATATGTTCGTATTGAAAAATAGCGAAAACCTGTTTGGAATAGATTTAATTGAGAAATTTGGACTCTGGAATAAGCCATTTAATACATTCTGTAAAAAAATAGAATGTACTACTCCAACAACAGAAAATATAAAAGAGGATTTCAAAAAATTATTCCCTGATGTATTTATGACTAAATTAGGTCGTTGCAATAAATTTAAGGCCTCGTTTGAACTTAAAGAAAACACCAGCCAAATTTTTAGAAAAAAGCGAAACGTTCCGTGTGCTGGCTTGGAAAAGATTAATAAAGAATTAGACAGATTGGAACAGACAGGAATACTATCAAAAATAGAACATAGCGACTGGGCAGCCCCCACCGTATATGTAAAGAAAAAGAATGATGAAATCAGAGTATGCGCACTTTTCGACAGGTCTAAACTCCATATTACAAGATTACTATTACCCTCTACCAAGTCCAGAGAAAATATTCACAAAGTTGAATGGTGGTAATATCTTCTCCAAGATAGACTTGAGCAATGCGTATTTACAAATACCGGTCGAGGAGAATTGCTAAAAAATACTATGCATCAACACGCATAAGGGATTGTACAAATACAACCGGTTGCCCTTTGGCATCAAAGTAGCGCCTGCCATTTTTCAACAAGCGATGGACACCATGCTAAGTGATATTGTGCGCATGTGCATACCTGGACGACATTGTTATCAGGAGCAAATCCCTAGAAGAACATAAGGAGCATTTAAAACAAGTATTCACTCGAATACAAGAATTCGGGTTTAAAGTAAAAGAAAATAAATGCGACTTTTGTATGAGTGAAATTAAGTATCTTGGACATATAATAAATAAACATGGGCGATGTCCAGACCCAGAAAGATCTGCGGCAATAAAAAACATGCCAGCACCTAATAACGTAACAACTTTGCAGAGTTTCTTAGGACTCGCAAATTATTACCAATCTTTTATTAAAGGGATGCATAATTTGCGAGCTCCCTTAAATGAGCTGCTAAAAAAGGGCACACCTTGGAACTGGACGCAAGAATGTCAAACCTCTTTTGACAAAATAAAGAGTGCACTAACATCTGAATTATTTCTAACTCACTATGACACAAAATTAAATATAGTCGTCGCTAGTGACGCTAGTTCCTACGGCATAGGAGCATGCATTCAACATATCATGCCTAATGGATCTAGAAAGCCGATAGCTTACGCTTCAAGAACGCTGCTTCCAGCAGAGAAGGCGTATTCACAGATTGAAAAAGAAGCGTTGAGTATAATCTTTGCAGTGACTAAATTCCACCGATATTTATATGGTAGACATTTCATACTTGAAACCGACCATAAACCATTAGTCACAATCTATGGATAAAAAAAAAAAGGATTGCCTGTAATACACCGCAAATAGATTGCTGTGCTGGGGTACGATCCTACTGAATTACGATTTCCAGCTACAACATCTAGCATCGGAAAAGATTTGCCATGCGGATGGACTTTCAAGACTGATACCACAGAAACATAATTTGGAAGAATCAGTGATTGCGGCAATTCGAACAAACGTCCCCTTTTTGCCTACTTTTGAGGGAGCGGGTTTTTGCCCCACATTAAAAACGGCTTTGTGCCTAATTTGCTTTGGTGGGGAAGCAAATAAATACAATATATATGTCTCGGCAGCCGTATGAAAAGCATATCTTTTTTTTCTTTTATTAATATTATTGGAATTTTTCCTTGTACATATTTGTGAATTATTCCATGGATTTCGGCTTTTGGATTATTTTGAACCATCTTCCAATTACATGATTTCCTTGGATTTTATTAGTGCAAATGGAAATTCAATTGACTTTCTTGGAGTTATATTTTTGGATTTTACCGTCATTGGATTATTTACCTTTCACCAGACTATCCATTCACGTGTAATCACCTTTTTCTTCACCATATTCCCTCTGTTTCACTTTTTGTGTTTTCAAGTAAGATCTTTGACTTACTTGCAGTTTCATCAAATACTTTTGTATGCAAAATCCGATCCCGCATTTTGCTAATTCCTACTCTCTGATGAGAAGGAAAGTATTTCTTCGAAACTCCGCAGATTAAGGACTATCAACTTATCAAGTGTTTCCTTTTCAGATTAAATATGTTTTAAACTCTTTTTCAAAACATTTTTAACATGTTTTATTAACTGTTTGCTCTTTAAATTTCAATTTTCAGTATGTAATCAAGCGCAAGAACAATGGAATATTTTTTTGTAAGAAAGCATCTAAAAACTGTCCTATCGTCTTCCCATGGGTAAGTCAACATTTTCCACCTTTAAAAATTTCGTAATGCAATTCTTCTGTGATGAAGCATTTGTTTCATCACAGAAGAGAAACATAAACATTTCTATCTCTGCTATTATATGTGTGTGTCTATGTGAACGTGTTTGTGTGTGTGTGAGTGTGGTCTCAAATGGTCTGTTATACCGGAGCTGGGCATATGGGTATGACCCCCCACTGCTCTATAAAATGGTTCCATAAGGCGTGTGTCACTTATAACCTCTGACAGACAAATTCACGCCCATGCGTCCACGTCGCGAGACCGGTTAACACCGAATGAGCGGGAATGCAAGCGAGTGTTCAGCGCTATAACTGTTCGTCTGCTCTTAAATCCAGCTGTGTCTGCCAGCAACCGGCGGCGCCTGGTGATAGTCTGCGTCTGCAAGGGACTTGCGGCAACCTGTCTTCAAACCCATGGAATGACTGTCGATAATCGGCGGCTCCATGGTCGGACTATCCCTCTGCGTCTGCTGACAATCAGCGGCAAGGATATCCATTCCTGGGCACACACCCACAGTGTACACTTGCGACTGGCGTCCGCCTGTAGTTACTACCGCCAAGAAACTTCATGAGAAATATGCACAATTATACAACTGCGGACCCTACTACAGCGTACGCGGGAGCCGACGCGTTTGTTCACCCGGTGGAACAAGTGTTAAATTTGCAAGCCGGAATGCTTCGAAGAAGACAGAACTACTTCTTCGCCTGTTGGAACGTCCGAACCCTGAGATCTGAGGCAGCACAAGCCCTAACGGTGCGCTCTCTACACCAATACAAGGTAGACGTCGCATGCTTGTCTGAGGTCAGATTACCAGACAGTGGTCACCAATCCATCAAGGTACCACAAGAAGATACTTCCTACCACCTCTATCACAGTGGGGTAACGGACAATTCAGGACTGTATGGCGTCGGAATCGCTCTGAGCGACCGCGCACAAAAATCTCTTTTGGACTGGGAATCCATTTCCCCTCGCCTTGCCCGAATTCGGCTAAAAGGAGTTATCCACAACGTCTCTGCCATCGCAGTCTATGCACCCACGCTAGACTCAACCGACGCTATAAAGGATACCTTCTACAACGAATTACAAGCTGCCATCAACGGAACCCTTGCCGGCGACATGCTTGTCATAGCAGGTGATTGGAATGGCAGAACTGGCAATTTGGCGTCCGGAATCGCTGTGCCAATGGCGAACGTATCACTAACTTCGCGATGAACAATCACCTCATTGTCTCCAATACGAAGTTTCAGCATCCAAATCATCATCTGGTGACGTGGTACTCAAATGACGGTGTCATGGCGAACCAGATAGACTACATTTTGATACGGAAACGCTGGGTAAGCAATATGCGTGACTGCTGCGCTTACAGAGGTGCTGAAACAGGAAATACCCATGGATCGGATCATGTCCTTGTTAGAGCCAAGCTCACAATGCGACTGAAGGCCAACAAACACGTTTCCCGTCAAAAACGTCTTGATATCACAAAGCTGAAAGTGGACGACACTGCGACTCAGTTTCGACTGGACCTACGCAACCGATTCAATGGTTTACAACCAGAAGAATCGGTGGAAGATATATGGAAAGCACTCAAAAAGGACGTCACTGAAGCAGCGGCCAACACCGTGGGTTTCACAAAGCGTCGTCAAAAGGACTGGATCTCAAGTCGAACGGTGAAATTGGGTGAGGAGGCTAAACGTGCCAGACTCAACGGAGATGCCAACTATCGTCGCTTTCGCCGAGAAACAACGCACTCTGCCCGCAACGACCGCAATGTCTACTGGCACAATATCGCAACTGACATGGAACATGCGGCCTCGGTAGGGGACTCCCGCAAGTTATATCAACTATTGAAGTCCAGCACACAGACGAGGTCATCCATGAGCGAATCCATCCACAACAGTGGAGGTGAAATCATTACTGGACTAAACGCACGATTGGATCGGTGGCACGAGCACTTCCGTGAACTCCTGAACCACCAGCCTCCACCTACAATACCAGGTCAAAACACCCCCACCGCTGCAGATCTCTACGATTGCTCGTCAGATACCCCCAGCGATGAAGAAATCAGAGCCATCATTGCCAAGTTGAAGAATAACAAAGCTCCAGGCGAGGACGGTATCCCGGCTGAGGTCTACAAGACCGGAATCGATGAATTAACCCCTCGCCTACACCAGCTGATTTCTGAGATTTGGAATAGTGGGGAGATTCCCCAAGATTGGAGTGACGCCATCCTTCTTCCCTTTTTTAAGAAGGGTGACAAACGGACATGTAGTAACTACAGAGGCATCAGCCTTATAGATGTCGCTGCCAAAGTCTTCACTATCCTCATTCTGAGACGGTTTCAATACGAAAGGGACAGAAGGACTCGTCCTAACCAATGTGGATTCCGACCTGGTCGTGTATGCATCGACCAAATATTCATGCTGAGGAGAGCCTTGGAACAGCGCTGGTGCTACCAACAGCATACAATCGTATGCTTTATCGACTTCGCTGCCGCTTTTGACTCGGTCGACCGCGGTACCCTGTGGAGAGTGATGGAAGCAGATGGTATCCCCCCGAAGCTACTCAACTTGATCAAGGCCTACTACCATCGGACTCGCACGCGTGTCCGCTGCTATGGCCAGGATTCCTCTTTCTTCAACGTCAGCAGTGGTGTCCGCCAGGGATGCACGCTCTTGCCCACCCTTTTCAATTACGCTATTGATTGGATCATGGAGCAGGCGCTGCCTGGATATCCTGACGTCGTGGTGGGGCGTAACTTTCATCTCACCGATTTGGACTACGCGGACGATATTGCGGTTCTTGGGGAGAGCTACAGAGACATACAGACGGTGCTGAACCGAATCCAGGAGAAGGCAACTGCCATCGGCATGAGAATCAATGCCAGCAAGACGAAGATTCTATCGGCTGGCGTCCCTCAAGCAGAAAGGTTCTCTGTCACTCTCAACAGGGAAATCCTCGAGGAGACAGATAGCTTCAAATACTTGGGCTGCACGTTCATTGGTACCGGTCAAGGCATGAATGAGATTGAAACGCGCATTAATGCCGCACGAGCTGCCTTTTGTCGACTCCAAAGGCGATTATGGTCACAGCCTGAAATACGTCTGAGGACAAAAATACGAATCTACCAGGCTCTCGTCCGCTCAATACTTTTGTATGGATGTGAGACCTGGCCCATACAGAAAGCGGATCTGCGACGCGTAGAAGTTTTCGACCACTACAATCTCCGCCGCATTCTCCATGTCCGTCCCTTGGATTTCGTCTCCAACAAAGAAGTCCGGCGTCGCTGCAATCTCCAGGCAATTACTGACCTACTGCGGGCCCGACGCCTTCGATGGTTCAGCCATGCCTCTCGCTGTGATGCAGGGGTCTTTATCCACGAGGCTATCTCCCCACGTCCTCTACCCGGCTGGAAAAAACGTGTCGGTGGCCAGCTAAGAACGTGGCTCGGGACTATCAAAACCGACGCTGAACTTATTTCGGGCCCGCTCATCTATGGCCTGTCTCATTGGAGACGTGACTGGCTGTTGCTCACTCGGGATCTTGCCTCCGATCGCCGGGCTTGGGCCGCAGTGGTACGAGATGTGCATCTTCATGAAGCCGACTCAACTCCTCCAGGGTGAATGTCGTTTCAAGTACAAGTAAGTAAGTGTGTGAGTGTGTGTGTATGAACGTGTGTGTGTTTGTGTGTGAGTGAACGTGTGTGTGTGAGTGTGTTTGTGTGTGTGAGAGTGTGTGTGAAAGTGTTTGTGAGTGCGTGTGTGCGTGTTTGCATGTGTGAGTGAACGTGTTTGTGTGTGAGCATGTTTATGTGTGTGTGTCAGCATGTTTGTGTGTGTGAGTGTGTAATGTTGTGACCCTTTGGTTGTGATCATAGTGTAGTATCTGTGTTTACTGTGGCAAGCAGGGCCAAGGGTCAAAATATTAAATGGCAGAAACACTAGAGGATGACCTCCAATCCGTAGTGGAATGGGGACAAAAATGGTTGGTCACATTCAATGCTGCTAAGACTAAGCTTGTTTCCTTCAATAACTACAAGAAACCTTCTCTACCACCAATAGCAATGGCCAAGAACACATTACCTGAAAGTACTTCTTTTAAACTCCTCGGCCTAACGTTTACAGGGAATATGAACTGGAATAGATACATTGAGAGCATTGCCAAGGCTGCTGCAAGGAAGGTTGGCTCCCTCTACCGTGCTAGAAAACTACTTACGCCTGACAGTATCCTATACCTCTATAAGGCAACCATTCGCCCATGTATGGAGTACTGTTGTCACATCTGGGCTGGTGCATCTGCTTCTTGTCTCTCGCTCCTGGACAGGGTTCAAAAGAGAGTCGCCAACCTGATAGGTCCTGAACTGTCATCAAGGCTTCAGCCTCTGTCCCATCGACGAGATGTTGCATCCCTCTGCCTGTTCTACAAATACTTTAATGGTGAATGCTCTGACGAACTGCAAACACTTGTACCTCCCCGACGTAACTACCCCCGACAAACCCGACAAGCTACTAAGTCTCATCCCTTTACAGTAGAGATCCCTAGGTGCAAGAAAGCCTTTTACTCCAATAGTTTCTTCCCCAGAACTGCGGGTCTTTGGAACTCCCTGCGTGTGAGTGTATGTCACATACACTGTATGTCTGTGAGTGAGTGTGTGTGTGTGCGTGCGTGTGAGAGTGTGTGTGCGTGTGAGTGTGTGTGAGTGTGAGTGAGTGTGTGTGTGTGTAAATGACAGCACACTGCTAAATCCCCAATAACGGCTTCATCCTTAGAAGTTATCTACTTCCGGTCGTTTCTTGGGACACATGACCAAAAGACCATATTCAATGACGTCAGCAGGTGTTACGTTCATGGGTTAGTATCAGAGTGAAGATGACACAGAAGTTAAAATATAATAGGAGCTTTATTGAGCGGCCATGTTACAAGAACTAGTCTTCCTCCTTTTTAGGAGAGTTCTACAGAAAGGGGAGAGAGGGCAATGGTGGGGGTTTAGCAACAGCCGGTGACATGACAGTTTCATAGGCCTTCTTAATATTATTATTACAATGAACCTTTCTTTCTGTTTTTATCCGTTTTTATTTTATTTTCAGGCGAGAACATGCGTTGTCCCTTACCAGTTGCATAAACTATCGGATATCTTTTGCTTTTAAAAGTAAGATTTTCTTCAAACTTTTGTTCCACAAATCGAATATTATATATATATATATATATATATATATATATATATATATATATATATATATATATATATGTATATATATATATATATATATATCTTTTTATTGATAAACAAGATTTGGGTTTGTACAGTGTACACTTAGATACGAAAAAGTTGCAAAAAAAAAACAGCAAAAAACAAATATATAACAAATAAATGTTATCAAAGGCAAGCGAAGTTATTTTTCTACCTAATTGGATATGTTTTAGGGTTTTTATTTAATGTAACATGTTTATTCAGCTCGAAAAACAGTGTTTACCGATGTATTGGAAAATTTAAAATAATGGCGGCCGGCCGACTCTTTCTTTGACAAGGTAAGTTTGGGAAAAGTCATAAATAAAAACAAACTAGAAAAAATACGGTTAAAAACTCGGTGGGTTTTAAACAGTATTTTGCATATTTTTTTTTTTTAACTCCTTTTCCCAAACTTACCTTGTCAAAGAGAGAGTTGACCGCCATTTTAAATTTTCCAATACATCGGTAAACACTGTTTTTCGAGCTTAATAAACATATTACATTAAATAAAAACGCTAAAACATTATACAGTTAGGTAGAAAAGTAACTTATCTTTCTTTTGATAACATTTATTGGTACTTGTGCAGTTTAACCAAGACATTAAAAAAATGGAAATATCGAAAAGAGTTTAAATTGTATGTATCCGTTATGGAAGGTAGTTCTCCGAAAAAAATTTCACTTAATTTCATCAAGTAGTTTTTTTTTTTTTTTTTTTTTTTTTTTTTTTTTTGCAGCGAAAAAACAATGTTTTGATACCGAGCAAAATGTTCGATTTTTAGGAAGAAAAGCTTGTATTAGGGATGGGGATGGGGTGTCAGCGCTTTAACTGGAGTTATCTCCCTTTGGCATTTCTAAAATTCAAATAATTTTTTTAATCCAAGATGGCTGCCTTCAACGCGCTCTCATAAAAACGTGTTTTTCCGCTGTAAAAAAAAAAAAAAAAAAAACTACTTGATCAAATAATGTGCAATTTTCTTTTCAGAGAACTTCGTCCCATACCGGATACATACAATTTAAACTTTTTTCAATATTTTCATTTTTTTAATGTCTTGATTAAACTGTACAAGTACCGAAATTTTTTAACGATTTCACGGCAAATCAAGAACACGCCACGGGGAGATAACTCCAGTTAAAGCGCCGTCACTCCCTCCCCATCTTTAATACTTGCTTTTCTTCCTAAAAATCGAACCTTTTGCTCGGTATCATAACAAATTGTTTTTTCGATGTTTTCATTTTTTTTAATGTCTTGGTTAAACTGTACAAGTAACCATGTTATATGTTTGTTTCTTGACAACTTTTTAGAATTCATGTGTACAGTAATACAAACCCATTAAACTCGAGAAATGCACGATTAAATAAAATATTAAAAAAAACTAGTAATTTCTCTTTTAAAAGTGGGTTGTTTAATTTCTTTATGGATTATACTTCCAAAATAAACTATTAAAGTTGTTTTAAAAGTTCTCCAACTTCCAACGTAGACCCCTACTACCATGTCTCCTTCTCCAACATCAGGGGTCTTCGTTCTAACCTTCCAGAGGTTGAAACCCAATTACAGGAGACTAAACCAGACCTTTTATTTTTAAGTGAAACTGGCATTGGACAGGCTATTTCCCTAGATGAGCTTGCAATACTCTAACTTAACTTCTAAATCTGACCCCCAAGATCGCCATGGGCATGGAATATGTGCCTATATTAAAGATAGCTTTCCATGTGGGAGGGACATCTCCAGGGAAGATCCTAACTTACCCTATATGTGCTTCCGGGTTGCTTTAGCTCACACTACTGCATTTATATTTACTCTCTATCGCCCCCACAACAGCGGAGTTACTATCTTTCAAAGCATATCTGGGAAAATTGACCAAGTCCTTTCTGCTTATCCTTCAGCTAACATTCACGTATGTGGAGACTTCAATGTTCACAACGTCGAATGGTTGACCCACTCAAACAAAACCGATGATGAGGAGAGGTTCTGTCATGATTTCTCCATTGCCTATGACCTCACTCAGATTGTTCAGGAACCTACCCGTGTGCCCGATAATGACGGCCAGTATGCGAGCCTACTAGACCTTTTTCTCACAACTTGCCCTGAACTATGTTCAGTTTCTGTTCTGTCGCCTCTTGGATCTTCCGACCACTCTGTTGTATCAATTAAGATAAAAATGAAATGTAATAAGTCCCCAGACGTACCTCTTCATCGTACAGTATATCGATACACTAAGGCTGACTGGGATAGCTTCCGTACATTTATATCTGATCTACCTCTGCATTCCATGTTTAAAAAGGATGTGTCCTCTATAGTATTAGACCTGACTGAATGGTTAATTGTAGGTATTGACCATTTCATACCCTCTAAAAAGTTTCAGCAAAAACCTAACAGCCAGCCATGGTTCTCTCCAGAATGTGTTGCTGCCATTGCGCACAGAAATCACTTTTTCCACTGCTTCAAACGTAATAGATGTATGGAAACTAAAGCCGTTTTCAGGACTGCCAGCAACCATTGTAAGAAAGTAATAAGGAACGCAAGAGAGTTGTATGCTCAATCTGTTAAGTCCAAAGTAGCTTAGCAGCGGCTTGGTTCCCACCAGTTTTGGCAAATAGCAAACAGAATCCTGAACAGAAGCGTGTGCTCCATCCCAACTATTATCAATGGACCTGAGGTAATCTCGTCAGCATCAGACAAAGCCAAACTCTTTGTCAAGAACTTTGCAGCTAATTCTACCCTTTGCGACCAAGACCGCCAACCCCCAATATTTCCTCCTGTATCAGAAAACACGCTATGTGATATACGTATATCTGTACGTGATGTTGCGAAGCTAATCAAAAACCTTGATTCGAGTAAAGCAACTGGCCCTGACGGTATTCCAATTATAGTACTCAAAAAACTTCAACCAGAACTAGCGCCCATACTTACAAAACTGTTTAAACGTTGTCTTAAGGAGAATAGTTTCCCATCTCCCTGGAAAATCTCATCAGTATGCCCTGTATTTAAGAATTCAGGTGATCGCTCATCCCCCTCTCAGTACAGGCCAATAAGTCTCCTGTGCGTCATGAGTAAGTTGCTAGAATCTGTGTTAAATACAGAAGTAATCAACCATCTCAACAAAAATAACCTTCTTAGTGACACTCAATATGGTTTCCGTTCTGCTAGATCTACAGCAGATGTCCTTACAGTTATATCGCATACGATTAGCAAATCTCTCGACGGTGGCAATCTTTCTAGGGCAATTGCTCTTGACATATCTAAAGCCTTTGATAGGGTATGGCATAAAGGTTTACTTCATAAGATCGCTAGCTATGGTATAGCTGGAAAAGTCTTCTCAATTATTAAATCATTTCTTTCTGATAGGTTCATAAGAGTAGTAGTTGAGGGGCAAAAATCAGAAGCTCACAGTATTAATGCCGGTGTCCCTCAGGGATCCATCCTGGGCCCAACTCTTTTCCTGATCTACATTAATGATCTTCCAAATCACATCCTTACATCATTTGTAGACATTTATGCTGACGACACTACCATTTATGGTAGCACATCTAAGACAGTAAACGACCAAGTTCTCTCCAATTCTCTCTCCTCTGATCTTGAGCACGTAGTACAATGGGGAAAGGAGTGGCTGGTTACTTTTAATGCATCTAAAACCAAGCTTCTATCTTTACATCATCAACATTCTAATCCACATTTGTCATCAATTGAAATGAATGGCTCTCGTCTTTAGGAGGCCTCAAGTTTTGACAAGCTTCTGGGCTTGACCATTACTCCTGATCTTAAATGGAACACGTACATCAAATCTGTTGCCAAGGCCGCTGGAAAAATGGTGGGATCTTTCTATCGATCCGGTAGATATCTCACTGCTGATGCTATTCTCTATCTATATAAGAGCCAGGTACGTCCAAGGATGGAATACTGTTGCCACATCTGGGCAGGAGCTGCTAGAAAGGACTTGGCCTGCCTTGATAGAGTTCAAAATAGACTTCGTAGCCTCGTAGGAGATGTCCTTTTCTCCTCCTTGCAACCTCTATCTCACAGAAGAGATGTTGCGAGTTTGTCTCTGATGTATCGTTATTTTCATGGAAAGTGTTCAACTGAGCTTCAATCTATGGTCCCCCTCGCCAAACTTTCACAAGAAACACTCGTCTAGCTGTAAACACTATCAATAATTTCCCCCACTCTTTATCTGTGCCTAAACCTAAACGTAGATTCCATGAACAAAGCTTCTTTCTTAGAACTGCACGCCTGTGGAATTGTCTTCCGTTTTCCTGCTTTCCGGCTGACTACAATATGGTTGTCTTCAAGTCTTGATGAGCCGTTCCATATAAGTTATCAAATTTACCAAATTTTCATTACTAATGATTACTATATTGTCCAATTTCTACTGTACACTCTTTAACCCTTATCCTTGAGTGGCCTCTGGGCCTTGATAATGTGGTGATGCCTATGTAAAAAAAAAAAAAAAAGTGAAATATTATTTTTTTTTTAACAGTAATGAAATTAATTGAATTTTACGAGTTCGGTATTTTTCAATTTTTAAACTTTAAAAATCTATCAAAATTTTTCTATTGATTCTATTTTTATGATATTTTCAGGGTCAATGTGAAATTTTATGCTCTTTCCAATAAACCGAATATAATATTTTAGACAAACGTTTTTTTTAATTCACGACCCCCCCCATTTTGAAATATGTATTAAAAAGTAAATAATTAATTTACTCACCAAAGTTTTATATATCACAAATTGAAGATAAAAGATCAATAAATAATAAACTGACACACACTCACACATACATGCAAACTCACACACATACACGCACACAAACTCACACACATACAGATGCAAATTCGTACACAATCACACACACACTCACACAAACGCAAACCCACACACACACTCACACACATACATACATAGACGCAAATTCTCACTCACACACACACAAATTCACACAAATGCAAACCCACACACACAAACTCACACACAAATTCACACACACTCACACACATACATAGACGCAAATTCTCACTCACACACACACAAATTCACACAAACGCAAACCCACACACACAAACTCACACACACAAACTCACACACACACGCACACACTCACACACAGACATAGACGCAAATTCTCACTCACACACACACAAATTCACACAAACGCAAACCCCCACACACAAACTCTCACACACACACACAGACATAGATGCAAATTCTCACTCTCACACACACAAATTCACACAAACCCAAACCCACACACACAAACTCACACACACAAACTCACACACACAAACTCACACACACACACAAATTCACACACACAAATTCACACACACAAACTCACACACACAAATTCACACACACACACACAAACTCACACACACAAACACACACACACAAATTCACACACACAAACTCACACACACAAATTCACACACACACAAACTCACACACACAAATTCACACACACACACAAATTCACACACACAAATTCACACACACAAACTCACACACACAAATTCACACACACACACAAACTCACACACACAAACTCACACACACAAATTCACACACACACACACACAAATTCACACACACACACAAACTCACACACACAAACTCACACACACAAATTCACACACACAAATTCACACACACAAACTCACACGCACAAATTCACACACACACACACAAACTCACACACACAAACTCACACACACAAATTCACACACACACACACACACACACACACAAACTCACACACACAAATTCACACACACACACACACACACACACACAAACTCCAAGTAAGCAAAGCAATCTCTTTTTCATGCCCAAAATCACAATTACATTCTGCCGCTCTCACCAAAAACACTCTGCTTATATGCAGTCACGAAACATTTAATGTGTAGAGTTTGTAAAAATTGTACCTTTAGACTACGTTAATATGCGTGTTTACCCAATTCATCAACTTGGTTTGGCAATTCATCATGGTGGGACTGGCACCCGAATAGCATTTACAACTTGCAAACGATCAGTTTATTGAGAAAAACATTTGATGAACGAATAATTTCTCGAAATGAACCTGTCAGTTGACCACTGTTTGTGTGCAACCTCATTATATTATTTTCTTTGGGAATATGTAAAGTCTTACGCTGATAAACAAGACACAGTAGACCACTTGGAAGACAGCATTCCATGTGGTATTGCCGAAACATAGTCTAATTTAATGTGTAGCGTTTGTGAAAATTGGACCGTTAGATTTTGCCATAGACGTTAGCAAGTTACATTACTTTAGTGGTACGGCCTTCTATTTATGTAGGCCATGCTCAACTACATTAATATGCGTGTTTACCCTATAGTGATTAATCAATCAAAATTTATGAACTTTTCTTTCTATTCTCATCCGTTTTTCATTTTATTTTCAGACGAAAACATTTCTTTTTCCTTTCCAATTCAGTCAAGCAATTGATATTCTTTGTTTAAAGTTAGATTTTTCTATAATCATCTTGGAAGGTCAAAAATGGTTCAAAATTCGAAATAATACACAAGATATTTATAGAAATCCAACCAATAATTGTCACTGTCACACTTCCTGACATTTATCGGATGGATTTTTATTTGTATTTTGTTATCATTAAAAATTAAAAAATTGTAGCCATTTTTCTAACACTCTGAAGACATGTTTTTGTTTCAATTGAATGTTTAGCAACTCGACTGGATACGAGTTCATTTTCGAACCGAATAAAAGCTTTAAAATACGTTAAAAAACACAAAACTTATCCAGGTAGGTAGAAGAGTAATTGTTTTACTTTTGGTAACATTCATTTGCTGTATATTTGTATTTTTTACCCTTTTTTTTTCGTTTTTGCTTCTCTGCTAAAACGGTTTATAGAATAAGGGACAACGCAATGGAGTTCAATTCTGTATCAATAAACAACTTTATTTGTTATCCTCGTTAGTAGCGTTAGTAGAAGAGAGAAACGGGTTAGTAGGTGGAAGTATTCTTGTGTAAAGATAGAATTAATATATCTTCACAAGATTTCCAGCTACGGTATAACTGGAAATGTTTTCTCAATCATTAAATCATTTCTCTCCGATAGGCTCATAAGAGTAGTGGTAGATGGATAAAAATCGGAGGCCTGCAATATAAATGCTGGAGTCCCTCAGGGGTCAATCCTGGGCCCAACTCTCTTCCTGATCTACATCAATGACCTCCCAAAACACATACTTAAATCATTCGTTGACATCTATGCTGATGACACGACCATCTACGGCAACACATCAAAGGCTGTAAATGACAAAGCTCTCTCTGATTCTCTCTCCTCTGATCTCGAGCGCGTTGTTCAGTGGGGGAAGATGTGGCTGGTTACCTTTAATGCATCCAAAACCAAACTCCTATCCTTACATCATCAACGCTCTGATCCTCATCTGGCATCAATTGTGATGGATGGCTCTCGTCTGGGTGAGGCCCCGTGTTTTGACAAGCTTCTGGGTTTGACCTTTACTCCTGATCTGAAATGGAACACGTACATCAAGTCTGTTGCCAAGGTGGCTGGAAAGATGGTGGGATCCTTCTACCGCTCCAGAAGATATCTCACTACTGATGCAATTCTCTATCTATATAAAAGCCAAGTACGTCCAAGGATGGAATACTGTTGCCATATCTGGGCAGGAGCTGCCAAAAACAGCCTATCATGCCTTGACAGAGTACAAAATAGACTTCGTGGCTTAGTGGGGGATGCCCTTTTCTCTACCCTGCAACCCCTCTCCCACAGAAGAGACGTTGCAAGCCTATCCTTGTTTTATCGTTATTTTCATGGCAGGTGCTCGTCTGAACTCCAATCCCTGGTCCCCCTCACCAATCTTTCACAAAAAACACCCGTCTAGCTGAATCCACTGTGAAAAATTTCCCCCACTCTATATCTGTGCCTAAATCAAAACGCGGATTCCATAAACAAAGCTTCTGTCTTAGAACTGCACACCTATGGAACTCTGTTCCATCTGCCTGCTTCCCTCCGGACTACAACTTGGATGTGTTCAAGTCCAATGTTAACAAATTCCTAATGAACCGCCCCCTTAAGTAAACACTTCATCAAATCTCCACACTAACGTAATGTACTTGCAATAACCCTTATCCCTGAGTGGCTTCCGGGCCTTGATAAGTGGTGATCACTGTGTAAAAAAAAAAAGAAAAAAATATTGCCGGCTTGTTGAAGAGAGAACAGCTCAGTCGACACGTGTTTATAGCTAGTCGTCTCCGGGATGAAGGAAGCTGTCTAAAGGAGAAAGAAAGGGCAAAGGTATTCAGGGTGTTGACGTGTGAGTTGTATGGGCGAGAACAGTTAAGCTTAAACATGGAAAAGTAAAGGACTAGTTGTTAAAACTGGAAAAGAAAAGGACAAGATATTCTAGTAAAAATATAATAAATTAATAACTTAATATAATCATATATATTTTTTTTTCTTTTTTTTTATAAGCAGTAGTTTCTTTTCGAAAACGGAATTCTAAAATTCGAAAATAAGGGTTGTTGCCTGATGAGGTGTCTAGTTATTAAATACTAGTAAACCGAAACATGCTCATGACTGTGTAGCAACAAACTACTGCTTATTTAAAGACAAATGTAACCTGCTCTACTTCTGTATTGAGCACTCTTGTATGAACCTCGTTATATTTCACTGGTTACCCTACCTTTGGAAAATAGCAACCTCAAATTATATATATATACGAGAGAAACGCAATGGAGTTTCATTTTATATTTATAAACAACTTTATTTGTTATCTTCGTTAGTAGCGTGTACAAGAGAGAAACAGGTTAGTAGGTTTAAGTGTTCTTGTGTAAAGATAGATATAATATATTGCCGGCTTGTTGAGGAGATAATAGTTCAGTTCACATGTGTTTATAGAATAGAAAAATATAGAATGGAGTTTCATTTTATATAAATAAACAACTTTATTTGTTATCTTCGAATCGTTATGTCGAATCGTGGGAGTCTGAAAGTGTACAAAGAAAAAAATCTGTGGAGCCTCATTTCCATGTGAAAGTCGATTACTGAATCTTGTAGCAGACGAAAATTATAACAAGCTATAGAATAACAGATAACGAAATGGAGTTTCATTCTAAGATTTAATAAACAACTTTATTTGTTATCTTTGTTAGTAGCGTTAGTAGAAGAGAGAGGAACGGGTTATTAGGTTGAAGTGTTCTTGTGTAAAGATAGAATTAATATATTGCTGTCTTGTTGAAGAGAGAACAGCTCAGTTCACACGTGTTTATAGCTAGTCGTCTCCGGGATGAAGGAAGCCATCTAAAGGAGAAAGAAAGGGCAAAGGTATTCAGGGTGTTGACGTGTTTTCATGGGAGCGTATGTGTGTGTTTGTGTATGTGTGTGTGTGTGTGTGTGTGTGTGTGTGTGTGTGTGTGTACTTTAGCATGATAAAGAATGTTCGTTTGGGTACCGCACGTGGAAACGAATGAGAGTTTGCAAAGTCGCCATATTAGCTTGTAATACTCACGTTCTGCCTGGAGCCGAAGTGTGCTTCTGGGCAAAGCAACAAGAAAGAGGATTAATGGTTTCAGATTTCGGTCACGTGATAGAGAGCTGGCTTGTGATTGGACAAGCGATAGAAAAAATTGATTTCAAATCTCGAGTTGTGAGAAGTAGCTCCTGCCTGTGTGTAGGGAGTCTCGCCTGCTACAGGTTTTATCATTAGAAGTTATCTACTTCCGGTTTTGTCTTGGGATACGTGACCAGATTCACAGGACAAATTCTATAACGTTAGCAATTACATGACTTAGTTCCTAGGCCTTCTTAATATTATTACAGAGACGTTGGGAGATTACGTGACTTTGTTGATAAAGCCTTCAGTTTACGTAGGCCATTCTCGACTATGTTAATGTGTTTACCTAATAGTGCTTAATCAATTAAAATTAGTGAACTTTTTTCTATTCTTATCTGTTTTTGTTTTTTTGTTTTTTTTTCAGGCGAAATGTTTCCTTCCTTACAATACCAATCACGCGAGTGATATTTTGTCCTTAAAAGTAAGATTTTCAATCTTTTGTTCCACAAATCAAATTTTATATAAAAAATGTCGGCACTTCTACACTATTGGGACGAAATTTCGGAAATCATAATACCGAATTGTATCTGCGTATTCCTTGCATTATTAAGATGATTATATCCAAAAATTACGATTATATCCAAAAATTACGAAAATCGATGAGGTAGAAAATTATTAATTAAAGAAAATTAAAAATAGAATTTGACGAAAACGTTCAGAAGACACAGGAGAGTTCAAAAGAAAAGTAATTTTCTGTTTTGAATTAAACACAATGGTGGCAATTTTCCACCTGTTAACACAATTAAAGTTGTTTTTTAATAATTCAGTAATATTCAGGTAATTTCGACTGCATAATTTGGAAGCTACCATTGTAACTTGTTACAGAATTGACAAAAAATCAGTAGAAACCATTGTTTTATATCTGAAAACTCCATTTATCGACTACAAAATGTCGTCCCAATAGTGTAGAAGTATCTTTTTATTGGCAAACTCGATTCTATTCAAAGCAGAACTAATTATGTTTGAAAATAAATTGGCGCTCAGTTAAAATAACATATTTAAAAAAAAATACAGAAAAATTGGTAATGTCATTACATTATTTGCGGGTGATACGAGAAAAATAAGGAACACTTCTACACTATTGGGACGAGATTTTGTTGTCGATAAATGGAGTTTTCAGATGAAAAAAACTATGGTTTCAACTGATTTTTTTTAAGGCTAGTGTCATCCCCACTCTTTCACCAGTTGGTTGAGGACGATAGTCGACTTCGGAACCCTTCCACTAAAGTTACTGGTATGGGGTGGGGAAGTGACCAAATTATCGGTTGATCGTCTAGTTATATATCCTGGACCAATTCGTTGTGTACCCTCTTAACGATGAACGTCGTCGAAAGAGAGCCGTGGATTTTTTTGTGTAGTAAAAGAAAAAAAACACAGGATAAAACGATTCTAAATATATATTAACAAAAAAAAAAACAGTACAGTTCTTATAATTCTTTCAGAGTCCTGAAGGAAGTGATGTGTTATTATGCTAAGAATATGGTCGAAGGCATCAGCTTGTAACCTTGTGGAGTGTCGGTCTCTGGGTATCTGAAGAAATGTGTCAAGTCAAGAGCCAACTCTGCTTTGACTGTGTTCCTCTCTGCGCATCTCTTCTCCAAGAAATTCTTGAGCATTCTCCTGAAATGTGTTTTAAGTCAAAAGCCCACTCTGCTCTGACTTTCTGTGTTCTCTCTATCTTTCCATCTGAGAGTCTGTCGTCTGCGCATTTCCCAGTCAAGAGCCCGCTCTGCTCTGCGCATTCTCCCTTTTTGTCAATCTGACTGGTTGATATATATATATATATAAACAATTATATCGCCCTCTGAACATCACGCGGATATTATTTCTTTTTTGTTTAGAAATTCAATTCTCAGTCCATAATCTAAATTATCATTTACAAAAACAACACAATGGCTCGCTTCAAAGATCTGATCGAATGCAAATAAACAATTAGTAAATACAGTTTTTGTTAACCTTTAACACAGAGTTCTCAGGTTTCTTAAACAACTTGATACTAAGTGGTTTTGCCTTTCTTCCTAACGGGGGGGGGGCATCACTTTGTTACACTAGCATTGTCAAGCATTTTTTTTGTAAGGTAGCATTTTTTTAAAGGCTAGCATTTTCTAGCGTTTTTTTAAGGCTAGCATTTAGTGGTTTTGGGCTTTTTTTTTTAGTTTAGCATGTTTTAGTGTTTTTTGTTTTTAAAGGCTAGCAGGTTTGAAGGCTCTGTCTAGCGTTTTTTTAAAGGCTAGCATTGTCTAGCGTTTTTTTAAGGCTAGCATTGTCTAGCTGTTTTAGGGAGGGTTTGAGAGGCTAAGCCTTTTTAGCGTTAAGCTTTAGCGGTTTTTTTAAGGCTAGCATTGTCTAGCGGTTTTTAAAGGCTAGCATTGTCTAGCGGTTTTTAAAGGCTAGCATTGTCTAGCAGTTTTTAAAGGCTAGCATTGTCTAGCGGTTTTGGGGAGAGTGAGAGGCTAATTAGCGTTTTTAAAGGCTTTAGCGGGTTTTTACAAAGGCTAGCATTGTCTAGCGTTTTTAAAGGCTAGCATTGTCAAGCAATTTTTTGTAAGGTAGCATTTTTTAAAGGCTAGCATTTTCTAGCGTTTCTTTTAAAGGCTAGCATTGTCTTGTGGTTTTGGGTTTTTTTTGAGAGGTTATCATTTTTTAGTGTTTTTTGTTTTTAAAGGCTAGCAGGTTTGAAGGCTCTGTCTAGCGTTTTTTTTTTTAGGCTAGCATTGTCTAGCGGTTTTAAGGAGGGTTTGAGAGGCTAAGCGTTTTTAAAGGCTTTAGCGGGTTTTTTTTTAAGGCTAGCATTGTCTAGCGTTTTTTAAGGCTAGCATTGTCTAGCGGTTTTTAAAGGCTAGCATTGTCTAGCGGTTTTTAAAGGCTAGCATTGTCTAGCGGTTTTTAAAGCCTAGCATTGTCTAGCGATTTTTGGGAGGGTTTGAGAGGCTAATTAGCGTTTTTAAAGGCAGCGGGTTTTTACAAAGGCTAGCATTGTCTAGCGTTTTTAAAGGCTAGCATTGTCTAACGGTTTTTAAAGGCTAGTATTGTCTAGCGGTTTTTTTAAGACTAGCATTGTCTAGCGGTTTTTTTTAAGGCTAGCATTGGCTAGCGTTTTTTTGTGTTTTTGTTTTTAAGGCTAACGGTTTTTTCTTTTATTTATATTTTTTTTTGAGAGGCTAGCATTGTCGAGCGTTTTTAAAGGCTAGCATTGTCTAGCGGTGTTTTTTGAGAGAAAAGCCATTGTATTTGGAGGAGGATGCATTGGCCTGTTACGTAAGATGGACGAAAGTTGATGTAACTGAAGTGAGTTGGACATTTTTAATTTGCATTACCGATTTAAAGATTCGTCGTTCTATAGAAGAATTTTGAAGGACAATTCAAGTGCCGGACTTTGAAATTTTTTGTTGTCGTGAAAAGAGTGAATTATGAATCGAGTCTGACTATAGAGGCGTGTGTTGTTCACTTTTAGAATAAAAGTTGAATAAGCGTATGGTGGCGCGAAGGAACCAGATAAACAATATGTATTTAAATTTTAAATGATTTCTCAATTGTTTTTTTATAAAAATTAATCTTAATGAGAAAGTAAAAATAAACAAAGTGTTCAAAGTTCGTAAGGATGATGTGCGCGAGAGTGGATTTAACGTCGGAAAGGGATCCGACGGAGCCAATGACTATCCCATGCTGTAGATTTGCTGTGACTCTGGCGACTGATCTTTTGTTGCGACGGCTAGTGTTTTTATAATGGTGGCACGGACGTAGTTTAGAACAAAGGGCAAATTGATAATTAGCTTATATTTTGCTATTTTAATTGTGTTTGTTTATTGTGTCTTAATGCGTTGTAGGGAATCGTCTGTTTGGTGTATGTATGCATGTGTTATATTGATTTAAAGCTGAAAAGTTGTCAATGTAATCTAGTCGTGTTGAATTGTTGCAATGTTTTGTGTAATAATTGTTTACGTTAATATGCTGCCTGAGTTGCGTTTACTGCGGTGTTTCTGTTTTATATTTTGTTTTTTGTTTTTTCTTTTGCTGTGCAGCCTTATCTGGTGGTTTTCTTGGTTGAAGTGATGTGTGAGCTATTCTATTGATGTGTGCATACGAAAGAAATGTGCTTTGAAGTTGCCGTGTGAATCTAGTGAGTTCATATCTATTGCATCAACGAACGGATTTTTCTCAACGTCGCCATTATTGACGCTGTCGCAGCTGCTGCTTTTCTGGTTTATCATGTAAATATAGAAAATATATGCGAATATAACAGTTGTTAAGTTATAGAAATCGTTGAGTTACTAGATAATTTGAGTTTGTTTGACTATACACATAGATTCAAAATAGTTGTAAAAAACAAATATGTAACAAATCTCATCAAAGTTACTTTTCTACTAAACTGGATATGTTTTTAGCAGTGGCGGCTCGTGCCTGGAGCTGTGGAACTGCAGCACCCCCAAGTCATTTCTACTCATTATTATCGATACACGTTAAAAAGAATACGTTTATCTTTTTTCTTTCTGTGTGATAATATATCATTTTATATATATATATATATATATATATATATATATATATATATATATATACATATATATACAGGGTGGCCGAAAAGTCCCAGGACACTATACATGTATTTTTAATAAAACACAGTATTTTTTAATGAAACACACAGAAAACATATATATTCAACAAAAAAAGAGAACTTTATTAGAAACAAAGCAGAAAACAACTAGAGTAATTTAGTGGTCTAGGGGATCAGTGAACCCAAACAGCAGCAATTAAGCGCTCCTCAACAGTAAATACACTGATGTCAGTCATAACAGTAATTTACTGGTCTAATCATAGTTAACAGCATTAAAATTTAAAAAATAGAGTGTCCTGGGACTTTTCGGCCAGTGTCCTGGGACTTTTCGGCCAGTGTCCTGGGACTTTTCGGCCACCCTGTATATATATATATAATCCTGAAGCTTAATGTCGATAATTGTCCCCATACTCATATAAGCATAAAAGCAAAACTTTGCTTGGAGCTGCGAAATTCACAGTTACACATTCTTAGTGAAATTCGCTTGTGCGCATGCCCGATCTAGACGGCAAATGTGAGCCAATTTGGAACTGTAGTTTTCGCTGTTCCAAACGCTCGTGCAATGCGATGCTTGCGCGTTTTCGCTTATTTTCTTTTTAAGAGGCTTATTTACAAATGTTTTCTTTTTATTATTATTAAAAAGTGTAACTTGTTCTTGTAAATAAAATCTCCACCTTAAAAAAAATTCCCACACTTTAAAATGCGATTTAAGCAGACAAAAATATACAATATGCCAAACTTTTTTTTTAATTAAAAGTGTTCGGGCTTTTAGCCTTGAAGCTACCAACGCGACTAATGTTATTTTTTTTTTTACCTATATGGCTTATTTTTTTTTTTTTTAAGTAGCTTGAAATCTATTTATTTTGTAGTAGTTTAACTTTACCGAATAAAAAATATTTACATTTTTTTCTATAGAAAAACGATCTAGACGGCCGATATGAGCCAATTTGGAACTGTAGTTTTCGCAGTTCCAAACGCTCGTAAAATGCGGTGTTTGCGCGTTTTCGCTTTTTTATTAAGAGGCTTGTTTACAAATGTTTTCCTTTTATTATTATTAAAAAGTGTAACGTGTTCTTGTAAATAAAATCTCCACCTTAAAAAAAATTCCCATACTTTAAAATGCGATTTAAGCAGACAAAATATACAATATACCAAACTTTTTTTTTATTAAAAGTGTTCGGGCTACCAACGCGACTAATGTTATTTTTGTTTTTTACCTATACGGCTTATTTTTTTTTTGTTTTTTAATTAGTTTGAAATCTATTTACTTTGTAGTAGTTAAAATTTACAGAATAAAAAACATTTACATTTTTTTCTGAAGAAAAGCGAAGAAAATTTTATTTTTAAAATACATTTTAGTTAGAAATGTTTTTACCTTATATATATGTATATATAAATATATATGCATATATATATACACACATGTATATGTACACACACATATATATACACACACACATATATACATATATATATACTCACACATACATATATATACACACACACATATATATACACATATATACGCGCATATATATATACACACACGATATATATACACACATATATATACATATATATACACACACATATATACACACACACATGTACACACACATTATATATATACACCCACATTACATATATACACACACGCATTATATATATATATATATATATATATATATACACACACACATACACACACATTATATATATACATATATATAAGCTTTAGCATTTATTTACCTTCCACGAGTACAATGTAAGAAGTTTTACACTTTGAACAAAGTTTTTTAAATTAAAATGTGCAATAACAAGACGAGTAAGTAAACCCGTTTTTATAATAAGCAAATAGTAAATAGCAAAGTTTGTTTTTGTTTTTATATAAAAAGTTGTGAAAAGATTTGTAAATCAAATTATGTATCTTTAAATGTTTTTTGTTTGCTCATAGTACAAACATGTAAACTTTTTATTCTATATTTTATTTACAAAGTTTTGTTATAAACACACATTTTTAAATTTTAAATAAAACTGTTATCCAATAAAACCATTTTTAAATGGTAAACTCCTAACTTTACCATCATTTGCGGGCAAGTAAATTTCAAAGATTTTGTTTTTATGAAAAAATAAATAATTAAAAAATTGTAAATAAAATGTATTTATAAAATGTTTTTCGTTTGTTTTCCTGTGGAAAAAGCCCGTAAAATTTTATTTAATCTGTAAAGTTTAAAAGAAATATATTTGTATATTTTTTTATTACTCTGTAAAGTGTACACAATTTAAAATAGTGTTTTATTAAAATGTTTTTGCGTATTACCCCTTTTTCGACGACTTATAATGGCAAGGTTAAAAATATTTGTATTAAAAAAAGCAATTTTAATGACAAGCTTATTTTGTTATACGCCTATTTTTAATTAACAACAAGCTTTTTATAAATAAAACCGTTGTTAAATAGTAAAACTTTTTTCATTAATAAAAATCTGTGTCCTGAAAGTTATAAAAGTATGATTCAACTCAGTTAGAACTTCCGGTTCAGTTGAATCGCAAAAAGCGGATCACATAAACATTGTATTCCTTCTACCTTAATTGATATTCTACTAATAGACTACCTAGTACTTACCTTTCCCAACACAGTTGATATAAACAGAATTTAACCATGGCCTCCTTGCAAGAAATAACTTCTGCGACAGTAAATGAACTTCAACAGATTGAGTTTTCACAGCTGTCTCTCCATGATAAAGTTGAAATTAAGAAAAGCCGTTCAATTAAAATATCTCAGCGAGGCATTAGCAACAACAAAGTGTATATTCGTAGCTTTAATGGTACCGACGGAAAAGTTTGCTTTGCGGCTGTGAACTAAAAAAGGCATTGTTCTGTGTTCCTTGTTTGTTGTTAGGGGTGATGTAACGTGGGCAAAAGATAGTTTCAGAACTATTAGCAAAATGAAAGATAGAACTGAAAAGCATGAGAAGCACGTTGACAATGTAGTTTCCCTATCAATTTGTGGGACCATAAATATTAAAGAAAAACTTAGTGAGGCCTACAGACTTTCAATCACTCATCATAACATGAATATTAAGAAGAACCGTGAAATTTTATCTAAAATAATAGATTGTATTTTCTTTTGCGGGAACTTTGAAACTCCCTTACAAGGACATGATGAAAAAGATGATTCAGTAAATCCAAGTGTATTTAGAGGATTTTTAAATTTTGCATCTTAATTAGATCCAGAGTTAAAGAATCACTTAGAAACCAGTAATGTCTTCAAAGGTGTTTCCAAGACTATTCAGAATGACATACTTGACTGCCTTTTACAAATATACCATGATGAAATAAAGGCAGAAATTAGCAAAGCTTCCTTTGTAGCTGTTATGGCTGATGATACAACAGATGTGTCTGAACATACACAAATGATCATTGTTTTACGGTACGTCTTGGATGAAAAAATACTTGAATGCTTTTGGGGATTCTTTATTCCAGAAAACCAAACCGTTGATGGGATATCAAAACGTATTCTACAACAATTAGATATAATCGTACAAGGGAATCGTCAAAAACTGATAGCTCAGACATTTGATGATGCAAATGTCATGAAAGGCAAAAAAGCTGGTGTCCAGGCGAAAATAAAAGCAGTTTATAGTAATGCGCATTTCACTCACTGTTATGCGCATCAACTTAATTTAATAATGAGGAATGCAGCAAGCATTACACGAAATGCTAGAATATTTATCTCTAAACTTTTGGCTATTCCGACTTTCTTTTCTAGATCACCACATTCTCAAGAAGCATCTGGATGTAAGCATTCTACCTTCATCCGCCACAAGGTGGAACTTTATCATACATAGAGTTCATGAAAATGTTAAAGCATTAAAAAAACTGTCACTGAAATTCAGTCAACATCATATGTAGATGAGACCGTTGCAGAAGCGACAGGAATTCTGAAATATTTGAACGATGAAAATTTCATATTTTGGTTTGAGCTATTTCATAAAATTATGTCTCATGTTGCAATTATTTCTCGGGAAATTAGCATATATAAAGTCAATGAATACATAACAAATTTCAAAACTGCTATTTTAGAGATAAGAAACACCAAATACTGTGAAAATCATTCACAAACACTCAAGGGCGAAGCTAAAGAACCGTGTGACTATATATCTGTTGATATAACGGACAGATATTCTTCAACTAAACATTTAATACTTGCTAAATTGTTTTACAAGATAAGCTTTTCTAGTTTTAAGAACAAAACTACCTACAGAAGAGATATCCTTGACAACTGAAGCATATCCCATGATTGACAAAGAAAAGTTTGAAACTGAGCTGGAAATATTTTATAGTAGGTCAGATATCCATGAGTATTGCAAAGTAATTGATCTGAAATTTATTTTGGAAAAAAAATTTAAACGATGTTCTTAGTGAAATCACAAAACCCATAAAAATTATCTTGACAATTCCCATGACTACATGTAGAACGTTGTTTTTCAACTCTGAAAAGAAAAAAAAACATGGGTTGCGAAAGACTAAATGAACTTGCAGTGCTTTCAATTGATAAAAAAGTTCTTCAGCAGTCATTCAGAAGTTAAGGAGAAAATTATCAATCTTTTCTCACAAATTAAAACAAGGAGAATGAAGTTTACTTTCAAATGAATGTAATAAGTAAAATATTTAAAAAATTTACATCTATTTAGGATTCCTTTAAGTTATTGTATTTTTATACGTGTGCATACGTATAAATTATATTTTTTATGTTTGTTTTATTTTTACACAATATTAAAACAATAGGTGTTTTCTTTAAAACAGCACCCCCACTAATCTTAGGCACGAGCCGCCACTGGTTTTTAGTGTTTTTTATTCAGTGTAATATGTTTATTCAGCTCGAAAAACATACAGTGTTTACTGATGTATTGGAAAATTTAAAATGCCGCCCGACTCTCTTTGACACGGTAAGTTTTGGAAAAGGAGCTAAAAATAAAAAGACTATACAAAATGTTAAAAACCCACCGAATATATGTCAGCCTATGTCACGGTAACATTTATTGAGCGAGTTTCTAACATTATTTTGTCTAGTTTTTTATTTATAACTACTTTTCCAAAACTTACCGTATCAAAGAGAGAGTCGGGTACCATTTTTAATTTTCCAATACATCGGTAAACATTGTATGTTTTCGAGCTGAATAAACATGTTACATTAATTTGTTATATATACTATATATTTTGACAACTTTTTCGAATCTATATGTACAGTAATACAAACCCATTTATATATGAAAGTGACTCCCACCCTCGTACTAAAATTTCAACACTGTGAGGGAATTTTATCCTCGCTCCCCCCCCCCAAATCAACAGATTATACCATTAATGACCTGGTACCTGTCGATTGCGATGTAATGTTGGTTCTGCGCGGTTCTAGAAGTGCCACCCTCCCAGGCTTTGTCTTCTCTCTTTGAAAAGGGGGTTAGTTTATTGCGATTCGCCTGAAGAGCCCTTACAAAGGAATGCCAACGAGGCTTCCCAAGCACTTTTTTGCAGGTCAGAGTGTCCCTCCTCGGTAGTGCTGACTTCTAAGTCCCACTTTCTGATTCTGGTGTCTAAGTTCTTTTATTATCATTATTATTGATCCTCGTTATATTTCCTGTTGGTTAGTGTGACCGGATGGGGTCTGAAGATCCAGCCTCGTTCTGAGTTCGGGACAAAGGTGTTACGTCATACGTGACCGGTGTCGAGGCAAAAACTTAACCCTTTCACCATTCTATGAAAAGTAGCTAACCTCGTGAAACCGATTTTTAAAAAGATTCTAATTTGAACTGTTTAATTGTAAAAAAAAAAATGTCTACTAGTTTGAACCGTTGAATTTCTAAAATTCTAATTCTTTGAACTGTTTAATTAAAAAATTTCTATGTTTTAATTCTTTGCACTGTTTATTTTATTGTTTTTCTTTTTTTAAATTCTAATTCTTAAATCTTGTCTATAGAATAAATAATATATATAATTCCAGGGGAGATAGAACGGAACATGAACATAGTTCAGGGGAAGTTGTGAGAAAAAGATCTAGAAGGCTTGCATACTGACCTGTATCGAGCACACGGTTGGGTTCGTGAACAATCTGAGTGAGGTCATAGGCAATGGCAAAATCATGACTGGACTTCCCCTCATCATCTGTCTTATTTGAGTGGGTCAGCCATTCCACATTATGGACATTGAAGTCACCGCAAATGTGAATGTTAGCCGAAGGATGAGCAGACAGGATGTGGTCAATTTTCTCAGATATACTCTTAAAGACAGTAACCCCGCTGTTGCGGGGGATAGAGGGCAAATATAAATGCGGTGGTGTAAGCAAGTGCAATCCGGAAGCACATAAGGTAAATTAGGGTCCTCTCCATCTTTAATGTAGGTGTATATTCCATGTCCACGGCGATCTTAGGGGTCAGATTCCTTTAATTATGAGCTCATCTAGGGAAGTGGTCGGCCCTATGCCAGTTTCGCTTAGAAAAGAATATGTCCAGTTTTGTCTCCTGTAATTGGGGTTCAACCTCTGGAAGGTTGGAACGTAGACCTTTATTTGTAATGCCGTCGCGTCGTTCGACCTTCGCCTGGCAAATCTCATTTCTTTAATTTTCACACTTTTGCACCGATTTTTTCCCTACTAAAACTCAAACGTTGATAATAATTGACAAAGATTGTATTTTTGAATATAGTATCCTCGTCGGCACAAAAATTTAAATTTAAAAATAAAGTGTAAATAATTATTTCAACCGTTTGTGGCCAAAATACAGCAAAATGGCACATATGTACTGATGAACTTGAAAACAAATTTTCTAATACAACTCAATAAGGACTATCCACCTTACTACTAGTTTTATTTTGTTGTCTTAAGCCTCCCACCTTTTGTGCCGACGAGGAGACTATAATAAAAACACAATCTATGTCATTTATTGTCAATGTTTATTGTCAATATTAATAAAATGAATATCATTTCAGAAACGATCGTACACTCAATTTGATTTTGTTTGTCTTTCCTTTATTCATGTTAAAGTGTACAAGTACCGACCTTTTTATAATCACAATTTTTCATTTTTAATTTTTTCTTATATTTTTGTAAACAAAGAGGTTATTTGGTTTTCTAAATATCTTGAATTTAAATTTACGAAATAAAGTTTTCAAAGTTTTTTTGTTTTTTTTTTCAAATAATCGTGTTTTTATTATTGTTTTTAATTTCAATATTATTATTTATTGCAGGAAAATCAATATTTGCAAATGCATACCGATGACTCCAGACGAAAACCACAAACTGTTATCAATGGAGACAGAAAATCTTGTTAAATAAAAGCAAATTAAAATTATTGGCAGTTTTTTTTGTTTCTTATTTTGCACTAGCAGGGAGACCCGACGTTGCCCGGGATTGAATAATGATCAACAAATGTTTCACACTCCCATATATTTTTATTGGCATAAAAAATCAGTGAAATCACCCACTTTTTTTTTCAATCAAATCGATTTACTGTGTGCTCTAGTTGGGGGTCCATCGTGGTGCACCTGGAAGGAAGCTTCACATGCATCCCTGGATTGACTAAACCCATTGTAGGCTATATTGCACTGTAGAGAACCTACTTTTGTAAAGAAAACTTCATATGCCCCCCACTGCAGTGACTTAGTTCACAATCCATTATAGTCTACATTGCACTGTAGAGAACCTACTGTGGATTTTATAAAAAACTAGCGGGGGTTACCCGGCGTTGCCCGGGTGTTGCTTAAATATTATAAAGACGATGTAAAAAAAATCAGAAAAACCAAAATGGAACAAAAATGGCATAAATAAAACTGTCGGATCAAACTTGCAATCTTAAGATAATGATGCTGTGTATATAGGAGGGGGGGGAGGTAAACTAAAGAATAAGCAAAGTAATAAAAAAACGTTGCCCGGATGTTTAAAGATGTAAAAGAAAAAAAAAATACTTTTGGTCGGGAGGCAGGATTGAACCTAGAAGCCTTGACGTGGAGGTGGAAAAAAAAACACTTAACCGTCTCGACCACGAGTGAGAGTAATTGATTAGCGTGTTAAGTTAAGGCTTATAAAGCGAGTGAAAGAGGTTTGATTGACAGGTAGATGCTAAATGAGGTCATCGTGGGAGCGTTACGATGACATGGCAATATTTTTAGTTTTCGCTTCCCCTGTTAAAGTGGAACAGCTCCCCATTTAAAGGGGATTGTCCAAATCGAATAGCAATTGTCTGATATAAGGAGAAACTCCACATTGATCAAAAGCTGATTGCTTTTCTGGACGTTTCGGCGCGAAAGCCGAGAACACAAACCGTTTGAATTTACTAAAAAGCAGGACAAATAGGGGACACAGTGAAATAGCGCGATTTTTATAAAAGTCGATGTAAATACATCTAGACGCGATGCGCGTTTCCAAATCGTAGATATTATTATCTAGGGGGTATATAAACACTTATAAGCGATAGTAACGACCCCGGGAACGTCGGCGAAAAAAGCCTTTTCGAGAGATACAAAAATGTGCGCACCACATTTGCCTTTTATATATACTAGCGAGGGTACCCGGCGTTGCCCGGGTGTTTGTAAGTGTGTGTGGTGTAAAATAAAGGATCGAACCGGAAGCCCTGAGGCGAAGTTTGAAAAGTAAAAAAAGAAAACAATGTTAACACTTAAGCGGGAAAAAAACACAAAAAAAACTAACATAAGGCAAACGAACAATGAAAACAGAAAAAATAGCAATTGTCTGATATAAGGAGAAACTCCACATTGATCAAAAGCTGATTGCTTTCTCGACATTTCAGCACAAAAGCCAATGAACACAACCCGTTTGAATTTGGTTTCACTGTATTTATACTACAAAGGAGGACAAACAGGAGACAGAGCGAAATAGCGTGAATATAAAAGTCGATGTAACCGTTTGAATTTACTAAAAAGCAGGACAAATAGGGGACACAGTGAAATAGCGCGATTTTTATAAATAGCTTTTTTGAAATATACAAAAAATGTGCGCGCCACATTTGCCTTTTATATATATAGAAGAAGAAGATTATTTTTATATATAACTAGCGGGAGGTACCCGGCGTTGCCCGGGTGTTTGAAGGTGTGTGTATGTTGGGGGGGTATATATCAAAACAACCCTGTTTAAAAAAAAGACATTGGCCGGTTGTTTGGAGGTGTAAAAGAAAAAAAAGTTTTAGTAGAAAGGTAGGCTTGAACCCTGAACCTTTGACACGGAGGTGGAAAGGAGATGGAAACAAAAACCTGCGACCTAACCATCTCAACCACGGGAATAGATGAATTGATAAGTGTGTTAAGTTTACTTTATAAAGCGGAATTAACAGGTGCAAGAACGTTAAGTCACGTGATGTTTAACCTAGTTTTGCGCTGGAAGCCAGTTTCTGTTTTCCCCGCTACGCGGCGATCAAAAAGTATCTCGAAAATAGCTTGTAAAAGTCGGGTAAATTAAAGATAGCTGCGACCCGAGTTCCTTAGTCGTAGATATTATTATTTAGACAGCATATAAAAAGTTTTAAGAAGGAGCGAGCCAACCGAGAATCACGGCAAAAAAAAGCCTTTTACACACATACACAAAAAGCGAACACACATACATACATACATACATACATTTTCGCTTTTATATATATAGACTAGCGGGGGGGGATACCCGGCGTTGCCCGAGTGTTTGGAGGTGCGTCTGGTCGGGCGGGGTTGGGGGGTGTTAATGAAAACCTAAAAATAAGCGAAGTAAAAAAAGAAAACAGAAAAACGATCGTTAAAACTTATCTGAAAAATAAAGCAAGGGATACCCGGGTGGTGGGGGGGGGGTAGTAATCAAAACATAATAAGCGAAGTAAAAAAAAACACAAAAAAAACTAAGGCAAACGAACCATGTTAAATGTAAAAATCGGAAAAACAAAATCAAAAAAGAAAACAGAAAACGAACGTTAAAACTTCTTTTTTTTAAATCTGAAAAATACCCCCCCCCAAAAAAAAACACGTAAAAAATGGCTTAAATAAGCCTGTTTCGATATTAAAATCGAAAAAATCGGTGGGTACCCGGCCTTGGCCGGGTGTTTTTGGGTGTGTGTGGCCAGTCGGGGGTTTTAATGAAAACCTAAGAATAAGCAAAGTAAAAAAAAGCAAAAATAACAGATAAACTAACGTTACGTGAAAAATGGCTTAAATAACCGCGATCAATATTTAAATTTAAAAAATCGAAAAAAAAAATAGACATCTCACACCACGATTCGAACCCAAAACCTTTATATAATGACCCAACGCTCTAACCAACTGAACTAACACGACGTACATGAAATAGTGTCAGTTCTTCAAATATTTCAACTTTATCAGGTTATGACGTCATCTGATGCATGCGTAGAACCGATCTCATTATGAGAGGACGGATTTTGCTGACCTCCCCCCTTGTAGAAAAGTGCTGATTTCAGGGTGAAAAAATTAACGTTTTTGGCCAATTTTTCAATATTTGTCGGCCGAAGGATGGGGCTTTTATATGATATGTTCATTTTTGTTCTGTCGAAAGATTTTAGCAGACATACAAACACACATACATACATACATATTTTGCTTTCATATATATATATAGATAGACTAGCGGGGCTACCCATGTTGTATTATGGGGTGGCTCCCAGGTTGGGAAATCGTAATAGTGCGTAGGACTCCCTGGCTGCGGTACATAGCAGTTTTAGTTACGTCGATCGTCCGTAGGTTCACTTGTTTACTAAGCGGTTGTGATGACAACGAGTTAAGACTAGTGAGTTATCTCACCTTAGACTGGCACTTTTTCCTTATCTTGCCTCTTGTCAATTGTCAAAAATGTCATAACAACGTTGAACCTGAAAACAAAGCGGTTGACGACTTAGAACGATCAGCTGTAACTTAAAAATATGCATTAAAAGACGTAAGTCACAATTGTGTTTGTTTTTGTATAAAATTATATTTTACAATATAGTTACAATTTAAAACAGATCGTCTTTTTTCTTTTGGTGGTTCTGAAGTTCACAGCGATAGTAAGTTTTCTCACAGTGCTCTGAGGAGGGAAAATGACGCTTCAACGATCCGGTCTTCAGCAACACATGCTGTTCCGTGTTTCTTTTCTCTCTGCTCTGATCTGCTCTGCTGATTCACCGTTTTTATTGGCATTTTGTCGCTTTGTTTTTTCTATCCACGCGTCCTGTCAATCGGTTGATAGATAATAGAACATGCGTTCTTAAGTCACGTTTTGACCTCAGAAAATCATTCGATTTTGTCTTCAACGGAGCGACACGTGAATTACCCACTCATGCCAATATCTGTAATTCCAGAGCTTACGAGGAATGTCACGTTTCTTTGTTTTGTAAACAAAAAAATCGTCGTCCGATTTCTCTGTTTATGACGTAAGCCCTTCCTCTTTTCAACCGGTAGACAATCGATTATTCGATGCCCACTCTTTTAAATCTTTTATTAAAGTTTTTTTCTTTTCAGTTATGTATGATGGTTCCAGCCATTCATTACATAACACCCCTCCATTAACCATTTTTTTTTTCAATCGTCTATCGGTCCATCGACATTTCCAATAATGTTTTTTAATGTCACAATTTTTTTCATCTCTTTTACTGTATTTTTTTTTCCGTTTAACTTAGAAAAAAAAAAAAAAACAGCAACACGAAAAGCATAAGGTCTTCTTCGGTATAAGTGCATCGGCCGCACTTAACAGCAAAATATACGCTGCAAATTTACCAATTTTACCGAAGTGGTCGATTTGTCCAATATTCTCCACTACCTCGGCTCTTTAATTAATATGACTAATTAACTAAATACGAGTCTTACATTTTAATGACTTGTTTAAAATGTGGGCAGCATATAGTACAAAAATTTCGACCAGAACGCCAGGATCCTAAATATTGGTGGCAACTCCGAACTCCCTATGATAAGGATGTTGCCTAACATCAACAGAGTAATTTTCTTAACCAATCCAAACATCCTGTTCCGCGCTCCCGACCCGCAGTTCGATTATAACCTGAGTTCCCAACCCGCGTGCTAGCCCTAGCTACGGTTGGCTGATCCCTACTATTATAATCAACTCTGCACGACCTGGGCACTAAGTTATATATATCTTCCTTCGATATTTCATCAACTTCTTTAGCCCTTTCAGCCGTCATGCTACGCGTGATTATTTTCCGTTCCATCAACGGGACCCTGTTTTCCTGACTTGGGGATTCTCGTTGATGGCGATTGCTCTGTTGGGGATAATTTTCTTCCTCCCCACTAGAGGATTCTTGATCTGAACTACTATCCTCTACCGGTGCCGACAGGGTTGTTTTTCTACAGCCCTCTTGCTTGTTGGGGATATCCCATTCCTCCAGTTCTGCTTTCCGAAGGTGTTCCCCATGGGCTTTTGTTACTGCCCCCGTCAGTTGGCTTCTAATTCTATACGAGACTGGCCCCGTCTTCTCTATTATTACGTAATATGGAGACCATCTTACGTCTAGCTTTCCCTTTTTTCTATTATTTTTATAATAAACTAAGTCGCCAACTTGAAAATCGACTGCTTTTGTTTTCTCGTTGGCCCTATCTATCATTTTCTTCCTAGCTCTCTTTACATTGTTCCTGACTAATGTAAAGGTCCGATGCATGTCCTGCAGAGCGATCTCATGATCCTCTTCCCCGTAGTAAATTCTACGCGGCCTCAGTATGTTGTCTAACGGCAAGACAACGTCTCTATTATAGAGCAAATAATAGGGGGAGTACTTTGTTGCTTCGCTGACATGAAACCTTACAGCAGCCAGCATCTGGTTCAAGTACATGTCCCATGAACGGTCATTGTCCCCTATTTTCTTTGCTAGTACGTCATGCATCGTCCTATGGAATCTTTCTATTTTCCCGTTACTTTGCGGGTGGTAAAATGAGGTGGTCACGTGATCAACATTAAGCTCTTCTAAAGCCCTTTTCATGATCCCATTGACGTTCTCCGGTCCGTTATCCGTAAGTAACTGCAATGGTGCACCAAATCTGGGAAATATTTCCTCAATTAAGAGATGCACCACTGTCTCTGCCTTTTTATTAGGTACAGCGAAAGCCTCAGGCCAACCACTATACATGTCGATGAACGTGACTATGTATTGATTGCCTGACAAAGTCCTCGGATAGGGTCCGGAAATATCCAATGCAATCTTAGCAAAAGGAAAAGAAGGCATGTCGGTCTCCTGCATTTGAGGTTGTTGCTTCCTCAAATTTCTGGTCTGGCATGGGACGCACTTCCCTATGTGTTCGTTTACCTTCTTGAACAAACCAGGCCAGAAATACTTCTGTTTAATGGAGTGGAACGTTTTCTCCACACCCATATGACCATTCTCATCATGGTATTGTTTCAATACCTTCATCCTCAAATGTGACGGAATATATAATCTAATTACAGGATCGTCGTCGGGTGTCGATAAATAATATACGATATCGTCCATTATAATGTACTTTTTTTCTTCCATCTTGGACGTTTTACCGCTCCTCATCCGTTTCTTTAATTCGACGATCTGACTATCGGCGTCTTGTTCTTTACACATATCCAAACCTGATAGTGTAGGACGCTCGCTTACTACCGGTGAGCCTTCGTCATCCTTATGCAATACAAACTCTCTTGGTTCAAAACGATTCGAGTTTATCGCACTCACCGTGTAATTCCTATCATCTATTTCTACTGGAGGATCGTCTTCATCCCGACTCTCATTTACCGCACGGGATAAGAGATCCGCACAGACGTTATCTTTTCCTTTTAGGTACTGTATGGTGCAATCATAGCCAGCCATACTTAATGCCCACGTCTGTATCTTCCTATTCTGTATCGGAGATTTCAGCAAGTACTCCAATGGTCTGTGATCCGTGTAGATGGTGAACGTAGCACTATGCAAGTAGTGATTCAACTTGTTTAAGGCATAGTGAATCGCATATGCTTCTTTCTCTATTGTTGACCATCTAGTCTGGGTATCAGACAACTTATGAGATAGAAAATAAATGGGTTTCTCTATCTCCCGACCCTCCTCCGGGTCGTAGACCATTTGAGACAAGGTTGCTCCGATCGCATAATCGGAGGCATCCGTGTATAACCTGTATCCTTTGTTAGTGTCCGGGTATGCCAGCATCACCATCTCTGCAAGCTTCGATTTCAATCGATTAAAAGCAGACTGACACGCATCGTCTCAACAGAAACGTGCATGCTTCCTAGTTAACCGAATTAACGGTTCGGCGATTACAGAAAAATCCTTGATAAATCGCCTGTAATAGGATGTCATGCCTATAAAGGATCTAACCTGCTTCACAGTGGTTGGGGTCGCAATTGCCTGAATTGCTTTAACCTTGTCCCCCTCCGGCTGGATACCTTTCTCACTTACTCGGAATCCCAGATATTGCACTTCCTTGCCGAAAAACTCACACTTCGCCGCCTTTAACCTTAAATTATGCCTACGTAAACTACCTAACACCTTTTCTATATGCCTAACATGTTCCTCCTTTGTTTTGGAGAATATCAAAATATCATCCAAATAAGGCACGGCGAATTCTTCCTGTCCCTGTAATACTACGGACATTAGCTCCTGAAACACTCCCGGAGCGTTAGCAAGTCCAAATGGCATTACATTAAATTGGAACAGTCCTCTATGACAGGTGAACGCAGTTTTCTCTTTATCTTTTTCGTTCAACTTTACCTGCCAATACCATGATTTCAAGTCCAACTTTGAGAAGTATTTTGCTGACCCAAGCGAGGCCAGTATATCATCAATTACTGGTAGCGCTCGGGCATACTTCTTTGTTATCTTATTCAGGGCCCTAAAATCTACACAGAACCTCTTTGTTCCGTCTTTCTTTGTTACCAAAACTATCGGGAAACTCCACGGACTGTTTGACCTTTCTATCACCCCTGCCTGTAGCATTTCCTCTAGTGCTACATTAACTTCTTCTCGTTGTTTGAGAGGTGTTCTATACGGGTTTTTCTTTATGGGATCGTTTTTTCCTGTATCGATCCTCATCTCTACTGTGTCAGTCCGGCCTAAATATCTATCCTCTGTGACGAATAAATCAGTATTTCGTTGCAGGACTTTATTTAAAACTTTCCTCATTTCTTCTGGCACTTTTATGCCGTTGAGGTTACTTTTGTTTCCTGACTTCTTTTGTTTATTTGGCTTTGATATTGCCATTACTACTTCTGTTCTTCTACATCTACCTATCTTGTAACCTTTCTTTAATTTTACTGTCTGGTTCGTGTTATTCATAATTAGCAAAGGAAAACTTTTCCTACCTTTAATTTTAACTACCGTGTTCGCTACGGATACACCACTTAGATCACTTAGGAAGCCTTTATCTATCTGCACTACTTCGTAATCTAAACCCTGACCATTTCTCATTTCGGCACGAGCTGTGCACGCATGTAAATGCTGCGGTTTCAGGGTGACATCGTGCCTTAATCTAACTATACTCGAAATATAAGCCTCCTCTTGCAGCGCTATGTACTCGCTGCCTAATCGGATTGCTCCTAAATCAAAGTACATTCTAACACTATTTTGCTTGAGCCAGTCTCGGCCCAATATGACGTTCCTTTTAAGGTTTTTCGTCACTACAAAATCATGTCGAATGTACTGGCTTCCTACTTTAATCTGTAAACGCGCCACTCCTTGCACTATGAGAGGTGACCCGTTTGCAGTCCTTAAATTCATCTCTATTTTCTTTATCTCAGGCTTCTCTCTGCGACCTTCTAATACAGTACTTTTTATTACAGAAATTTCGGCGCCAGTATCTACTAAAGCCCTAAACTTATTTTTCTCTATCTTAATAGGGATGCAATTAGCGGCGCCCATATGTCCTATGATCTTTGACTGTTCACCCCTCTTCCTCTCGCTGGGCGTCTTGCGAGTGGGGTCTGCTCGTTTCCCGACTTAGGGAAGGTGCAGTTCCTGGCTATATGGCCTTTTCTGCCGCAATTGTAACACTTAATCTCCGGCCAAGGGCGCTCTGTTTCTCTTGCCTTGAAGCCGGGTCCCCTATTAAATCCTCTATAATTCCCCTGCCCCCTATCTGGCTCTGGGAATCTTTTTTTCCTTATCGCTTCTATATTCCTCTGGCGCCCACTATAATTTATTTCCATAGGTTCTTCTTCTCGGTCATTGCCTCTTATGCGGGTTTGCCACCGTTCCTCGATTAGGGCCTTTTCATAGGCTACCTTGAGGTCCGATGGTTCTTCCCTCATGACAGCGATTTTGACTTGTCTGTCATATAGCCCCTCGATGAAGAAACCTATCACTTGGCTTTTTATTACTTCATTGTTCGTATCTAGACTACCATACGAACCTATAGCCAAGTGCACTAACCTCTGCATGTAGTCCTGCACAGTTTCGCTTCTACCCTGCTTAATATTTGCTAACTCCCTAACAAACTTGGTAGGATCTGCCTGGACTCCAAAATAATTATCTAGAGCTCGCTTCAAGTCTACCCATGCCACACTCTCATTGTTGGCTAGTAGTCCTGAAACAAACTGTCCTATTTGGCCAGCCGTCGTAATTAACGCTAATTGGCATTTTTCTTCCTCTGTTTGGCTAACTATTCTAGTGTATTTATCTATATCATTTAGCCATCTTCTGTATTCCTGCGATCGTCTAGTGTCTAATGGTTTTATTTTTGATAACAACGCCTCCCCCCTCAGAGAGTTCGAAATGGCCTTCCCTACATTGTGTAGTTCAGCCCCTAGGATCTGAGCGAAATCTGTGAAAAACTGCTGTTCCATCTTTTACAATTATTTTCAAAATTATACGAGAAAGAAAGAAGAAAGAAAAGAAATATATATTAACTTTTTTTTTTTTTTTTTTTTTAATAAAACTTTTTTAAGAGCCGAGGTTTAGAAAAATATTGAAAAAATCAACTAACCTTTGCTTTTCCTCAGGTCCAGTGTTCTTTCTTCTTCTTTTTCTTGCTTCTGCGTTCGCGTTTCTCTTCGTCGATTGATTCACGTTGTGTTTTTTTTTCTTCTTCTTTGTTGTTGTGTATGTGGTAACCAAGTTCTTTTAGTGTAAGAGTTCTTTTTGTTTAGTTTTGTTTTTATTTAAAAGTTCTTACTTATCACTCTTGCGGAGTGAACTGGTCATCAAGGCACCAATTAATACTATGTTGTATTATGGGGTGGCTCCCAGGTTGGGAAATCGTAATAGTGCGTAGGACTCCCTGGCTGCGGTACATAGCAGTTTTAGTTACGTCGATGTTTACTAAGCGGTTGTGATGACAACGAGTTAAGACTAGTGAGTTATCTCACCTTAGACTGGCACTTTTTCCTTATCTTGCCTCTCGTCAATTGTCAAAAATGTCATAACAACGTTGAACCTGAAAACAAAGCGGTTGACGACTTAGAACGATCAGCTGTAACTTAAAAATATGCATTAAAAGACGTAAGTCACAATTGTGTTTGTTTTTGTATAAAATTATATTTTACAATATAGTTACAATTTAAAACAGATCGTCTTTTTTCTTTTGGTGGTTCTGAAGTTCACAGCGATAGTAAGTTTTCTCACAGTGCTCTGAGGAGGAAAAATGACGCTTCAACGATCCGGTCTTCAGCAACACATGCTGTTCCGTGTTTCTTTTCTCTCTGCTCTGATCTGCTCTGCTGATTCACCGTTTTTATTGGCATTTTGTCGCTTTGTTTTTTCTATCCACGCGTCCTGTCAATCGGTTGATAGATAATAGAACATGCGTTCTTAAGTCACGTTTTGACCTCAGAAAATCATTCGATTTTGTCTTCAACGGAGCGACACGTGAATTACCCACTCATGCCAATATCTGTAATTCCAGAGCTTACGAGGAATGTCACGTTTCTTCGTTTTGTAAACAAAAAAATCGTCGTCCGATTTCTCTGTTTATGACGTAAGCCCTTCCTCTTTTAAACCGGTAGACAATCGATTATTCGATGCCCACTCTTTTAAATCTTTTATTAAAGTTTTTTCTTTTCAGTTATGTATGATGGTTCAAGCCATTAATTACATAACACCCAGCGTTGCTCGGGACCGTATAAACAATGAGAAAATTGAAGTTGATTTTTAACATATTTGTTATTCTTCAGAAAGAAAATTTCTTAATGTCAATGCATCATTCAACCTATCTCCTTCAATACGGGGCGATGCACGGTATTCTGTTAGTATTTATCTGCACATGCATTATTAAATCCTATATATTTCAACCAATCTCATTCAATACGGGGCGATGCAGGGTATTCTGTTAGTATTTATCTGCACCTGCATTATCAAATCCTATATATTTCAACCAATCTCATTCAATACGGGGCGATGTGGGTTATTCTGTTAGTATTTATCTGCACCTGCATTATTAAATCCTATATATTTCAACAAATCTCATTCAATACGGGGCGATGCAGGGTATTCTGTTAGTATTTATCTGCACCTGCATTATTAAATCCTATATATTTCTACCAATCTCATTCAATACGGGGCGATGCAGGGTATTCTGTTAGTATTTATCTGCACCTGCATTATTAAATCCTATATATTTCCACCAATCTCATTCAATACGGGGCGATGCAGGGTATTCTGTTAGTATTTATCTGCACCTGCATTATTAAATCCTATATATTTCCACCAATCTCATTCAATACGGGGCGATGTGGGTTATTCTGTTAGTATTTATCTGCACCTGCATTATTAAATCCTATATATTTCAACAAATCTCATTCAATACGGGGCGATGTGGGGTATTCTGTTAGTATTTATCTGCACCTGCATTATTAAATCCTATATATTTCAACCAATCTCATTCAATACGGGGCGATGCAGGGTATTCTGTTAGTATTTATCTGCACCTGCATTATTACATCCTATATACATCAACCAATCTCATGCAATACGGGGCGATGCAGGGTATTCGGTTAGTATTTATCTGCACCTGCATTACTAAATCCTATATATTTCTACCAATCTCATTCAATGCGGGGCGATGCAGGTTATTCTGTTAGTATTTATCATCACCTGCATTATTAAATCCTATATATTTCAACCAATCTCATTCAATACGGGGCGATGTGGGGTATTCTGTTAGTATTTATCTGCACCTGCATTATTAAATCCTATATATATCAACCAATCTCATTCAATACGGGGCGATGTGGGGTATTCTGTTAGTATTTATCTGCACCTGCATTATTAAATCCTATATATTTCAACCAATCTCATTCAATACGGGGCGATGCAGGGTATTCTGTTAGTATTTATCTGCACATGCATTATTAAATCCTATATATTTCCACAAATCTCATTCAATACGGTGCGATGCAGGGTATTCTGTTAGTATTTATCTGCACCTGCATTAATAAATCCTATATATTTCCACCAATCTCATTAAATACAGTGCGATGTGGGGTATTCTGTTAGTATTTATCTGCACCTGCATTATTAAATCCTATATATTTCAACAAATCTCATTCAATACGGGGCGATGTGGGGTATTCTGTTAGTATTTATCTGAACCTGCATTATTAAATCCTATATATTTCAACCAATCTCATTCAATACGGGGCGATGCAGGGTATTCTGTTAGTATTTATCTGCACCTGCATTATAAAATCCTATATATTTCCACCAATCTCATTAAATACAGTGCGATGTGGGGTATTCTGTTAGTATTTATCTGCACCTGCATTATTAAATCCTATATATTTCAACAAATCTCATTCAATACGGGGCGATGTGGGGTATTCTGTTAGTATTTATCTGCACCTGCATTATTAAATCCTATATATTTCCACCAATCTCATTCAATACGGGGCGATGTGGGGTATTCTGTTAGTATTTATCTGCACCTGCATTATTAAATCCTATATATTTCCACCAATCTCATTCAATACGGGGCGATGTGCGGTATTCTGTTAGTATTTATCTGCACCTGCATGATTAAATCCTATATATTTTCACCAATCTCATTCAATACGGGGCGATGCAGGGTATTCTGTTAGTATTTATCTGCACCTGCATTATTAAATCCTATATATTTCAACCAATCTCATTCAATACGGGGCGATGTGCGGTATTCTGTTAGTATTTATCTGCACCTGCATTATTAAATCCTATATATATCAACCAATCTCATTCAATACGGGGCGATGCAGGGTATTCTGTTAGTATTTATCTGCACCTGCGTTATTAAATCCTATATATTTCCACCAATCTCATTTAATAGGGGGCGATGCAGGGTATTCTGTTAGTATTTATCTGCACCTGCATTATTACATCCTATATATTTCAACCAATCTCATTCAATACGGGGCGATGTGGGGTATTCTGTTAGTATTTATCTGCACCTGCATTATTAAATCCTATATATTTCCACCAATCTCATTCAATACGGGGCGATGCAGGGTATTCTGTTAGTATTTATCTGCACCTGCATTATAAAATCCTATATATTTCCACCAATCTCATTCAATACGGGGCGATGTGGGTTATTCTGTTAGTATTTATCTGCACCTGCATTATTAAATCCTATATATTTCAACAAATCTCATTCAATACGGGGCGATGTGGGGTATTCTGTTAGTATTTATCTGCACCTGCATTATTAAATCCTATATATTTCAACAAATCTCATTAAATACGGGGCGATGCAGGGTATTCTGTTAGTATTTATCTGCACCTGCATTATAAAATCCTATATATTTCCACAAATCTCATTCAATACGGGGCGATGTGGGGTATTCTGTTAGTATTTATCTGTAAATGCATTATTCAATCCTGTATATTTCCACCAATCTCATTCAATACGGGGCGATGTGGGGTATTCTGTTAGTATTTATCTGCACCTGCATTATTAAATCCTATATATTTCAACCAATCTCATTCAATACGGGGCGATGTCCGTTATTCTGTTAGTATTTATCTGCACCTGCATTATTAAATCCTATATATTTCAACCAATCTCATTCAATACGGGGCGATGTGGGGTATTCTGTTAGTATTTATCTGCACCTGCATTATTAAATCCTATATATTTCAACCAATCTCATTCAATACAGGGCGATGTGGGGTATTCTGTTAGTATTTATCTGCACATGCATTATTAAATCCTATATATTTCCACCAATCTCATTCAATACAGGGCGATGTGAGGTATTCTGTTAGTATTTATCTGCACATGCATTATTAAATCCTATATATTTCCACCAATCTCATTCAATACAGGGCGATGTGGGGTATTCTGTTAGTATTTATCTCAACCTGCATTATTAAATCCTATATATTTCCACCAATCTCATTCAATACAGGGTGATGTGGGGTATTCTGTTAGTATTTATCTCAACCTGCATTATAAAATCCTATATATTTCCACCAATCTCATTCAATACAGGGCGATGTGAGGTATTCTGTTAGTATTTATCTGCACATGCATTATTAAATCCTATATATTTCCACCAATCTCATTCAATACAGGGCGATGTGGGGTATTCTGTTAGTATTTATCTCAACCTGCATTATTAAATCCTATATATTTCCACCAATCTCATTCAATACAGGGTGATGTGGGGTATTCTGTTAGTATTTATCTCAACCTGCATTATAAAATCCTATATATTTCCACCAATCTCATTCAATACAGGGCGATGTGGGGTATTCTGTTAGTATTTATCTCAACCTGTATTATAAAATCCTATATATTTCCACCAATCTCATTCAATACAGGGCGATGTGGGGTATTCTGTTAGTATTTATCTCAACCTGCATTATTAAATCCTATATATTTCCACCAATCTCATTCAATACGGGGCGATGTGGGGTATTCTGTTAGTATTTATCTGCACCTGCATTATTAAATCCTATATATTTCCACCAATCTCATTCAATACAGGGCGATGTGGGGTATTCTGTTAGTATTTATCTCAACCTGCATTATAAAATCCTATATATTTCCACCAATCTCATTCAATACAGGGCGATGTGGGGTATTCTGTTAGTATTTATCTCAACCTGCATTATAAAATCCTATATATTTCCACCAATCTCATTCAATACAGGGCGATGTGAGGTATTCTGTTAGTATTTATCTCAACCTGCATTATTAAATCCTATATATTTCCACCAATCTCATTCAATACAGGGCGATGTGAGGTATTCTGTTAGTATTTATCTGCACCTGCATTATTAAATCCTATATATTTCCACCAATCTCATTCAATACAGGGCGATGTGGGGTATTCTGTTAGTATTTATCTGCACCTGCATTATTAAATCCTATATATTTCCACCAATCTCATTCAATACAGGGCGATGTGAGGTATTCTGTTAGTATTTATCTGCACCTGCATTATTAAATCCTATATATTTCCACCAATCTAATTCAATACAGGGCGATGTGGGGTATTCTGTTAGTATTTATCTCAACCTGCATTATAAAATCCTATATATTTCCACCAATCTCATTCAATACAGGGCGATGTGAGGTATTCTGTTAGTATTTATCTCAACCTGCATTATTAAATCCTATATATTTCCACCAATCTCATTCAATACAGGGCGATGTGAGGTATTCTGTTAGTATTTATCTCAACCTGCATTATTAAATCCTATATATTTCCACCAATCTCATTCAATACAGGGCGATGTGAGGTATTCTGTTAGTATTTATCTCAACCTGCATTATTAAATCCTATATATTTCCACCAATCTCATTCAATACGGGGCGATGTGGGGTATTCTGTTAGTATTTATCTGCACCTGCATTATTAAATCCTATATATTTCCACCAATCTCATTCAATACAGGGCGATGTGAGGTATTCTGTTAGTATTTATCTGCACCTGCATTATTAAATCCTATATATTTCCACCAATCTCATTCAATACAGGGCGATGTGGGGTATTCTGTTAGTATTTATCTCAACCTGCATTATAAAATCCTATATATTTCCACCAATCTCATTCAATACAGGGCGATGTGAGGTATTCTGTTAGTATTTATCTCAACCTGCATTATTAAATCCTATATATTTCCACCAATCTCATTCAATACAGGGCGATGTGAGGTATTCTGTTAGTATTTATCTGCACCTGCATTATTAAATCCTATATATTTCAACCAATCTCATTCAATACGGGGCGATGTGCGGTATTCTGTTAGTATTTATCTGCACCTGCATTATTAAATCCTATATATTTCAACCAATCTCATTCAATACGGGGCGATGTGGGGTATTCTGTTAGTATTTATCTGCACCTGCATTATTAAATCCTATATATTTCAACCAATCTCATTCAATACGGGGCGATGTGGGGTATTCTGTTAGTATTTATCTGCACCTGCATTATTCAATCCTATATATTTCAACCAATCTCATTCAATACGGGGCGATGTGGGGTATTCTGTTAGTATTTATCTGCACCTGCATTATTAAATCCTATATATTTCAACCAATCTCATTCAATACGGGGCGATGTGGGGTATTCTGTTAGTATTTATCTGCACCTGCATTATTAAATCCTATATATTTCAACCAATCTCATTCAATACGGGGCGATGTGGGGTATTCTGTTAGTATTTATCTGCACCTGCATTATTAAATCCTATATATTTCAACCAATCTCATTCAATACGGGGCGATGTGGGGTATTCTGTTAGTATTTATCTGCACCTGCATTATTCAATCCTATATATTTCAACCAATCTCATTCAATACGGGGCGATGTGGGGTATTCTGTTAGTATTTATCTGCACCTGCATTATTAAATCCTATATATTTCAACCAATCTCATTCAATACGGGGCGATGTGGGGTATTCTGTTAGTATTTATCTGCACCTGCATTATTAAATCCTATATATTTCAACCAATCTCATTCAATACGGGGCGATGTGGGGTATTCTGTTAGTATTTATCTGCACCTGCATTATTAAATCCTATATATTTCAACCAATCTCATTCAATACGGGGCGATGTGGGGTATTCTGTTAGTATTTATCTGCACCTGCATTATTCAATCCTATATATTTCAACCAATCTCATTCAATACGGGGCGATGTGGGGTATTCTGTTAGTATTTATCTGCACCTGCATTATTAAATCCTATATATTTCAACCAATCTCATTCAATACGGGGCGATGTGGGGTATTCTGTTAGTATTTATCTGCACCTGCATTATTTAATCCTATATATTTCAACCAATCTCATTCAATACGGGGCGATGTGGGGTATTCTGTTAGTATTTATCTGCACCTGCATTATTAAATCCTATATATTTCAACCAATCTCATTCAATACGGGGCGATGTGGGGTATTCTGTTAGTATTTATCTGCACCTGCATTATTCAATCCTATATATTTCAACCAATCTCATTCAATACGGGGCGATGTGGGGTATTCTGTTAGTATTTATCTGCACCTGCATTATTAAATCCTATATATTTCAACCAATCTCATTCAATACGGGGCGATGTGGGGTATTCTGTTAGTATTTATCTGCACCTGCATTATTAAATCCTATATATTTCAACCAATCTCATTCAATACGGGGCGATGTGAGGTATTCTGTTAGTATTTATCTGCACCTGCATTATTCAATCCTATATATTTCAACCAATCTCATTCAATACGGGGCGATGTGGGGTATTCTGTTAGTATTAATCTGCACCTGCATTATTCAATCCTATATATTTCAACCAATCTCATTCAATACGGGGCGATGTGGGGTATTCTGTTAGTATTTATCTGCACCTGCATTATTCAATCCTATATATTTCAACCAATCTCATTCAATACGGGGCGATGTGGGGTATTCTGTTAGTATTTATCTGCACCTGCATTATTAAATCCTATATATTTCAACCAATCTCATTCAATACGGGGCGATGTGGGGTATTCTGTTAGTATTTATCTGCACCTGCATTATTAAATCCTATATATTTCAACCAATCTCATTCAATACGGGGCGATGTGGGGTATTCTGTTAGTATTTATCTGCACCTGCATTATTAAATCCTATATATTTCAACCAATCTCATTCAATACGGGGCGATGTGGGGTATTCTGTTAGTATTTATCTGCACCTGCATTATTCAATCCTATATATTTCAACCAATCTCATTCAATACGGGGCGATGTGGGGTATTCTGTTAGTATTTATCTGCACCTGCATTATTCAATCCTATATATTTCAACCAATCTCATTCAATACGGGGCGATGTGGGGTATTCTGTTAGTATTTATCTGCACCTGCATTATTAAATCCTATATATTTCAACCAATCTCATTCAATACGGGGCGATGTGGGGTATTCTGTTAGTATTTATCTGCACCTGCATTATTAAATCCTATATATTTCAACCAATCTCATTCAATACGGGGCGATGTGGGGTATTCTGTTAGTATTTATCTGCACCTGCATTATTAAATCCTATATATTTCAACCAATCTCATTCAATACGGGGCGATGTGGGGTATTCTGTTAGTATTTATCTGCACCTGCATTATTCAATCCTATATATTTCAACCAATCTCATTCAATACGGGGCGATGTGGGGTATTCTGTTAGTATTTATCTGCACCTGCATTATTCAATCCTATATATTTCAACCAATCTCATTCAATACGGGGCGATGTGGGGTATTCTGTTAGTATTTATCTGCACCTGCATTATTAAATCCTATATATTTCAACCAATCTCATTCAATACGGGGCGATGTGGGGTATTCTGTTAGTATTTATCTGCACCTGCATTATTAAATCCTATATATTTCAACCAATCTCATTCAATACGGGGCGATGTGGGGTATTCTGTTAGTATTTATCTGCACCTGCATTATTCAATCCTATATATTTCAACCAATCTCATTCAATACGGGGCGATGTGGGGTATTCTGTTAGTATTTATCTGCACCTGCATTATTAAATCCTATATATTTCAACCAATCTCATTCAATACGGGGCGATGTGGGGTATTCTGTTAGTATTTATCTGCACCTGCATTATTCAATCCTATATATTTCAACCAATCTCATTCAATACGGGGCGATGTGGGGTATTCTGTTAGTATTTATCTGCACCTGCATTATTAAATCCTATATATTTCAACCAATCTCATTCAATACGGGGCAATGTGCGGTATTCTGTTAGTATTTATCTGCACCTGCATTATTCAATCCTATATATTTCAACCAATCTCATTCAATACGGGGCAATGTGCGGTATTCTGTTAGTATTTATCTGCACCTGCATTATTAAATCCTATATATTTCAACCAATCTCATTCAATACGGGGCAATGTGCGGTATTCTGTTAGTATTTATCTGCACCTGCATTATTAAATCCTATATATTTCCACCAATCTCATTCAATACGGGGCGATGTGAGGTATTCTGTAAGTATTTATCTGCACCTGCGTTATTAAATCCTATATATTTCCACCAATCTCATTCAATACGGGGCGATGTGAGGTATTCTGTAAGTATTTATCTGCACCTGCATTATTAAATCCCATATATTTCCACCAATCTCATTAAATACGGGGCGATGTGAGGTAGTCTGTAAGTATTTATCTGCACCTGCATTATTAAATCCTATATATTTCCACCAATCTCATTCAATACGGGGCGATGTGCGGTATTCTGTTAGTATTTATCTGCACCTGCATTATTCAATCCTATATATTTCAACCAATCTCATTCAATACGGGGCGATGTGGGGTATTCTGTTAGTATTTATCTGCACCTGCATTATTAAATCCTATATATTTCAACCAATCTCATTCAATACGGGGCGATGTGGGGTATTCTGTTAGTATTTATCTGCACCTGCATTATTAAATCCTATATATTTCAACCAATCTCATTCAATACGGGGCAATGTGCGGTATTCTGTTAGTATTTATCTGCACCTGCATTATTAAATCCTATATATTTCAACCAATCTCATTCAATACGGGGCAATGTGCGGTATTCTGTTAGTATTTATCTGCACCTGCATTATTAAATCCTATATAATTCAACCAATCTCATTCAATACGGGGCAATGTGCAGTATTCTGTTAGTATTTATCTGCACCTGCATTATTAAATCCTATATATTTCAACCAATCTCATTCAATACGGGGCAATGTGCGGTATTCTGTTAGTATTTATCTGCACCTGCATTATTAAATCCTATATATTTCAACCAATCTCATTCAATACGGGGCAATGTGCGGTATTCTGTTAGTATTTATCTGCACCTGCATTATTAAATCCTATATATTTCAACCAATCTCATTCAATACGGGGCAATGTGCGGTATTCTGTTAGTATTTATCTGCACCTGCATTATTAAATCCTATATAATTCAACCAATCTCATTCAATACGGGGCGATGTGCGGTATTCTGTTAGTATTTATCTGCACCTGCATTATTAAATCCTATATATATCAACCAATCTCATTCAATACGGGGCGATGCAGGGTATTCTGTTAGTATTTATCTGCACCTGCATTATTAAATCCTATATATTTCAACCAATCTCATTCAATACGGGGCGATGTGGGGTATTCTGTTAGTATTTATCTGCACCTGCATTATTAAATCCTATATAATTCAACCAATCTCATTCAATACAGGGCGATGTGCGGTATTCTGTTAGTATTTATCTGCACCTGCATTATTAAATCCTATATATATCAACCAATCTCATTCAATACGGGGCGATGCAGGGTATTCTGTTAGTATTTATCTGCACCTGCATTATTAAATCCTATATATTTCAACCAATCTCATTCAATACGGGGCGATGTGGGGTATTCTGTTAGTATTTATCTGCACCTGCATTATTAAATCCTATATATTTCAACCAATCTCATTCAATACGGGGCGATGTGCGGTATTCTGTTAGTATTTATCTGCACCTGCATTATTAAATCCTATATATATCAACCAATCTCATTCAATACGGGGCGATGCAGGGTATTCTGTTAGTATTTATCTGCACCTGCGTTATTAAATCCTATATATTTCCACCAATCTCATTTAATAGGGGGCGATGCAGGGTATTCTGTTAGTATTTATCTGCACCTGCATTATTACATCCTATATATTTCAACCAATCTCATTCAATACGGGGCGATGTGGGGTATTCTGTTAGTATTTATCTGCACCTGCATTATTAAATCCTATATATTTCCACCAATCTCATTCAATACGGGGCGATGCAGGGTATTCTGTTAGTATTTATCTGCACCTGCATTATAAAATCCTATATATTTCCACCAATCTCATTCAATACGGGGCGATGTGGGGTATTCTGTTAGTATTTATCTGCACCTGCATTATTAAATCCTATATATTTCAACAAATCTCATTCAATACGGGGCGATGTGGGGTATTCTGTTAGTATTTATCTGCACCTGCATTATTAAATCCTATATATTTCAACAAATCTCATTAAATACGGGGCGATGCAGGGTATTCTGTTAGTATTTATCTGCACCTGCATTATAAAATCCTATATATTTCCACAAATCTCATTCAATACGGGGCGATGTGGGGTATTCTGTTAGTATTTATCTGTAAATGCATTATTCAATCCTGTATATTTCCACCAATCTCATTCAATACGGGGCGATGTGGGGTATTCTGTTAGTATTTATCTGCACCTGCATTATTAAATCCTATATATTTCAACCAATCTCATTCAATACGGGGCGATGTCCGTTATTCTGTTAGTATTTATCTGCACCTGCATTATTAAATCCTATATATTTCAACCAATCTCATTCAATACGGGGCGATGTGGGGTATTCTGTTAGTATTTATCTGCACCTGCATTATTAAATCCTATATATTTCAACCAATCTCATTCAATACAGGGCGATGTGGGGTATTCTGTTAGTATTTATCTGCACATGCATTATTAAATCCTATATATTTCCACCAATCTCATTCAATACAGGGCGATGTGAGGTATTCTGTTAGTATTTATCTGCACATGCATTATTAAATCCTATATATTTCCACCAATCTCATTCAATACAGGGCGATGTGGGGTATTCTGTTAGTATTTATCTCAACCTGCATTATTAAATCCTATATATTTCCACCAATCTCATTCAATACAGGGTGATGTGGGGTATTCTGTTAGTATTTATCTCAACCTGCATTATAAAATCCTATATATTTCCACCAATCTCATTCAATACAGGGCGATGTGAGGTATTCTGTTAGTATTTATCTGCACATGCATTATTAAATCCTATATATTTCCACCAATCTCATTCAATACAGGGCGATGTGGGGTATTCTGTTAGTATTTATCTCAACCTGCATTATTAAATCCTATATATTTCCACCAATCTCATTCAATACAGGGTGATGTGGGGTATTCTGTTAGTATTTATCTCAACCTGCATTATAAAATCCTATATATTTCCACCAATCTCATTCAATACAGGGCGATGTGGGGTATTCTGTTAGTATTTATCTCAACCTGTATTATAAAATCCTATATATTTCCACCAATCTCATTCAATACAGGGCGATGTGGGGTATTCTGTTAGTATTTATCTCAACCTGCATTATTAAATCCTATATATTTCCACCAATCTCATTCAATACGGGGCGATGTGGGGTATTCTGTTAGTATTTATCTGCACCTGCATTATTAAATCCTATATATTTCCACCAATCTCATTCAATACAGGGCGATGTGGGGTATTCTGTTAGTATTTATCTCAACCTGCATTATAAAATCCTATATATTTCCACCAATCTCATTCAATACAGGGCGATGTGGGGTATTCTGTTAGTATTTATCTCAACCTGCATTATAAAATCCTATATATTTCCACCAATCTCATTCAATACAGGGCGATGTGAGGTATTCTGTTAGTATTTATCTCAACCTGCATTATTAAATCCTATATATTTCCACCAATCTCATTCAATACAGGGCGATGTGAGGTATTCTGTTAGTATTTATCTGCACCTGCATTATTAAATCCTATATATTTCCACCAATCTCATTCAATACAGGGCGATGTGGGGTATTCTGTTAGTATTTATCTGCACCTGCATTATTAAATCCTATATATTTCCACCAATCTCATTCAATACAGGGCGATGTGAGGTATTCTGTTAGTATTTATCTGCACCTGCATTATTAAATCCTATATATTTCCACCAATCTAATTCAATACAGGGCGATGTGGGGTATTCTGTTAGTATTTATCTCAACCTGCATTATAAAATCCTATATATTTCCACCAATCTCATTCAATACAGGGCGATGTGAGGTATTCTGTTAGTATTTATCTCAACCTGCATTATTAAATCCTATATATTTCCACCAATCTAATTCAATACAGGGCGATGTGAGGTATTCTGTTAGTATTTATCTCAACCTGCATTATTAAATCCTATATATTTCCACCAATCTCATTCAATACAGGGCGATGTGAGGTATTCTGTTAGTATTTATCTCAACCTGCATTATTAAATCCTATATATTTCCACCAATCTCATTCAATACGGGGCGATGTGGGGTATTCTGTTAGTATTTATCTGCACCTGCATTATTAAATCCTATATATTTCCACCAATCTCATTCAATACAGGGCGATGTGAGGTATTCTGTTAGTATTTATCTGCACCTGCATTATTAAATCCTATATATTTCCACCAATCTCATTCAATACAGGGCGATGTGGGGTATTCTGTTAGTATTTATCTCAACCTGCATTATAAAATCCTATATATTTCCACCAATCTCATTCAATACAGGGCGATGTGAGGTATTCTGTTAGTATTTATCTCAACCTGCATTATTAAATCCTATATATTTCCACCAATCTCATTCAATACAGGGCGATGTGAGGTATTCTGTTAGTATTTATCTGCACCTGCATTATTAAATCCTATATATTTCAACCAATCTCATTCAATACGGGGCGATGTGCGGTATTCTGTTAGTATTTATCTGCACCTGCATTATTAAATCCTATATATTTCAACCAATCTCATTCAATACGGGGCGATGTGGGGTATTCTGTTAGTATTTATCTGCACCTGCATTATTAAATCCTATATATTTCAACCAATCTCATTCAATACGGGGCGATGTGGGGTATTCTGTTAGTATTTATCTGCACCTGCATTATTCAATCCTATATATTTCAACCAATCTCATTCAATACGGGGCGATGTGGGGTATTCTGTTAGTATTTATCTGCACCTGCATTATTAAATCCTATATATTTCAACCAATCTCATTCAATACGGGGCGATGTGGGGTATTCTGTTAGTATTTATCTGCACCTGCATTATTAAATCCTATATATTTCAACCAATCTCATTCAATACGGGGCGATGTGGGGTATTCTGTTAGTATTTATCTGCACCTGCATTATTAAATCCTATATATTTCAACCAATCTCATTCAATACGGGGCGATGTGGGGTATTCTGTTAGTATTTATCTGCACCTGCATTATTCAATCCTATATATTTCAACCAATCTCATTCAATACGGGGCGATGTGGGGTATTCTGTTAGTATTTATCTGCACCTGCATTATTAAATCCTATATATTTCAACCAATCTCATTCAATACGGGGCGATGTGGGGTATTCTGTTAGTATTTATCTGCACCTGCATTATTAAATCCTATATATTTCAACCAATCTCATTCAATACGGGGCGATGTGGGGTATTCTGTTAGTATTTATCTGCACCTGCATTATTAAATCCTATATATTTCAACCAATCTCATTCAATACGGGGCGATGTGGGGTATTCTGTTAGTATTTATCTGCACCTGCATTATTCAATCCTATATATTTCAACCAATCTCATTCAATACGGGGCGATGTGGGGTATTCTGTTAGTATTTATCTGCACCTGCATTATTAAATCCTATATATTTCAACCAATCTCATTCAATACGGGGCGATGTGGGGTATTCTGTTAGTATTTATCTGCACCTGCATTATTTAATCCTATATATTTCAACCAATCTCATTCAATACGGGGCGATGTGGGGTATTCTGTTAGTATTTATCTGCACCTGCATTATTAAATCCTATATATTTCAACCAATCTCATTCAATACGGGGCGATGTGGGGTATTCTGTTAGTATTTATCTGCACCTGCATTATTCAATCCTATATATTTCAACCAATCTCATTCAATACGGGGCGATGTGGGGTATTCTGTTAGTATTTATCTGCACCTGCATTATTAAATCCTATATATTTCAACCAATCTCATTCAATACGGGGCGATGTGGGGTATTCTGTTAGTATTTATCTGCACCTGCATTATTAAATCCTATATATTTCAACCAATCTCATTCAATACGGGGCGATGTGAGGTATTCTGTTAGTATTTATCTGCACCTGCATTATTCAATCCTATATATTTCAACCAATCTCATTCAATACGGGGCGATGTGGGGTATTCTGTTAGTATTAATCTGCACCTGCATTATTCAATCCTATATATTTCAACCAATCTCATTCAATACGGGGCGATGTGGGGTATTCTGTTAGTATTTATCTGCACCTGCATTATTAAATCCTATATATTTCAACCAATCTCATTCAATACGGGGCGATGTGGGGTATTCTGTTAGTATTTATCTGCACCTGCATTATTAAATCCTATATATTTCAACCAATCTCATTCAATACGGGGCGATGTGGGGTATTCTGTTAGTATTTATCTGCACCTGCATTATTAAATCCTATATATTTCAACCAATCTTATTCAATACGGGGCGATGTGGGGTATTCTGTTAGTATTTATCTGCACCTGCATTATTAAATCGTATATATTTCAACCAATCTCATTCAATACGGGGCGATGTGGGGTATTCTGTTAGTATTTATCTGCACCTGCATTATTCAATCCTATATATTTCAACCAATCTCATTCAATACGGGGCGATGTGGGGTATTCTGTTAGTATTTATCTGCACCTGCATTATTCAATCCTATATATTTCAACCAATCTCATTCAATACGGGGCGATGTGGGGTATTCTGTTAGTATTTATCTGCACCTGCATTATTAAATCCTATATATTTCAACCAATCTCATTCAATACGGGGCGATGTGGGGTATTCTGTTAGTATTTATCTGCACCTGCATTATTAAATCCTATATATTTCAACCAATCTCATTCAATACGGGGCGATGTGGGGTATTCTGTTAGTATTTATCTGCACCTGCATTATTAAATCCTATATATTTCAACCAATCTCATTCAATACGGGGCGATGTGGGGTATTCTGTTAGTATTTATCTGCACCTGCATTATTCAATCCTATATATTTCAACCAATCTCATTCAATACGGGGCGATGTGGGGTATTCTGTTAGTATTTATCTGCACCTGCATTATTCAATCCTATATATTTCAACCAATCTCATTCAATAAGGGGCGATGTGGGGTATTCTGTTAGTATTTATCTGCACCTGCATTATTAAATCCTATATATTTCAACCAATCTCATTCAATACGGGGCGATGTGGGGTATTCTGTTAGTATTTATCTGCACCTGCATTATTAAATCCTATATATTTCAACCAATCTCATTCAATACGGGGCGATGTGGGGTATTCTGTTAGTATTTATCTGCACCTGCATTATTCAATCCTATATATTTCAACCAATCTCATTCAATACGGGGCGATGTGGGGTATTCTGTTAGTATTTATCTGCACCTGCATTATTAAATCCTATATATTTCAACCAATCTCATTCAATACGGGGCGATGTGGGGTATTCTGTTAGTATTTATCTGCACCTGCATTATTCAATCCTATATATTTCAACCAATCTCATTCAATACGGGGCGATGTGGGGTATTCTGTTAGTATTTATCTGCACCTGCATTATTAAATCCTATATATTTCAACCAATCTCATTCAATACGGGGCAATGTGCGGTATTCTGTTAGTATTTATCTGCACCTGCATTATTCAATCCTATATATTTCAACCAATCTCATTCAATACGGGGCAATGTGCGGTATTCTGTTAGTATTTATCTGCACCTGCATTATTAAATCCTATATATTTCAACCAATCTCATTCAATACGGGGCAATGTGCGGTATTCTGTTAGTATTTATCTGCACCTGCATTATTAAATCCTATATATTTCCACCAATCTCATTCAATACGGGGCGATGTGAGGTATTCTGTAAGTATTTATCTGCACCTGCGTTATTAAATCCTATATATTTCCACCAATCTCATTCAATACGGGGCGATGTGAGGTATTCTGTAAGTATTTATCTGCACCTGCATTATTAAATCCCATATATTTCCACCAATCTCATTAAATACGGGGCGATGTGAGGTAGTCTGTAAGTATTTATCTGCACCTGCATTATTAAATCCTATATATTTCCACCAATCTCATTCAATACGGGGCGATGTGAGGTAGTCTGTTAGTATTTATCTGCACCTGCATTATTAAATCCTATATATTTCAACCAATCTCATTCAATACGGGGCGATGTGGGGTATTCTGTTAGTATTTATCTGCACCTGCATTATTAAATCCTATATATTTCCACCAATCTCATTCAATACGGGGCGATGTGAGGTAGTCTGTTAGTATTTATCTGCACCTGCATTATTAAATCCTATATATTTCCACCAATCTCATTCAATACGGGGCGATGTGCGGTATTCTGTTAGTATTTATCTGCACCTGCATTATTCAATCCTATATATTTCAACCAATCTCATTCAATACGGGGCGATGTGGGGTATTCTGTTAGTATTTATCTGCACCTGCATTATTAAATCCTATATATTTCAACCAATCTCATTCAATACGGGGCGATGTGGGGTATTCTGTTAGTATTTATCTGCACCTGCATTATTAAATCCTATATATTTCAACCAATCTCATTCAATACGGGGCAATGTGCGGTATTCTGTTAGTATTTATCTGCACCTGCATTATTAAATCCTATATATTTCAACCAATCTCATTCAATACGGGGCAATGTGCGGTATTCTGTTAGTATTTATCTGCACCTGCATTATTAAATCCTATATAATTCAACCAATCTCATTCAATACGGGGCAATGTGCGGTATTCTGTTAGTATTTATCTGCACCTGCATTATTAAATCCTATATATTTCAACCAATCTCATTCAATACGGGGCAATGTGCGGTATTCTGTTAGTATTTATCTGCACCTGCATTATTAAATCCTATATATTTCAACCAATCTCATTCAATACGGGGCAATGTGCGGTATTCTGTTAGTATTTATCTGCACCTGCATTATTAAATCCTATATATTTCAACCAATCTCATTCAATACGGGGCAATGTGCGGTATTCTGTTAGTATTTATCTGCACCTGCATTATTAAATCCTATATAATTCAACCAATCTCATTCAATACGGGGCGATGTGCGGTATTCTGTTAGTATTTATCTGCACCTGCATTATTAAATCCTATATATATCAACCAATCTCATTCAATACGGGGCGATGCAGGGTATTCTGTTAGTATTTATCTGCACCTGCATTATTAAATCCTATATATTTCAACCAATCTCATTCAATACGGGGCGATGTGGGGTATTCTGTTAGTATTTATCTGCACCTGCATTATTAAATCCTATATAATTCAACCAATCTCATTCAATACAGGGCGATGTGCGGTATTCTGTTAGTATTTATCTGCACCTGCATTATTAAATCCTATATATATCAACCAATCTCATTCAATACGGGGCGATGCAGGGTATTCTGTTAGTATTTATCTGCACCTGCATTATTAAATCCTATATATTTCAACCAATCTCATTCAATACGGGGCGATGTGGGGTATTCTGTTAGTATTTATCTGCACCTGCATTATTAAATCCTATATATATCAACCAATCTCATTCAATACGGGGCGATGTGGGGTATTCTGTTAGTATTTATCTGCACCTGCATTATTAAATCCTATATATATCAACCAATCTCATTCAATACGGGGCGATGCAGGGTATTCTGTTAGTATTTATCTGCACCTGCATTATTAAATCCTATATATATCAACCAATCTCATTCAATACGGGGCGATGTGGGGTATTCTGTTAGTATTTATCTGCACCTGCATTATTAAATCCTATATATATCAACCAATCTCATTCAATACGGGGCGATGCAGGGTATTCTGTTAGTATTTATCTGCACCTGCATTATTAAATCCTATATATTTCAACCAATCTCATTCAATACGGGGCGATGTGGGGTATTCTGTTAGTATTTATCTGCACCTGCATTATTAAATCCTATATATATCAACCAATCTCATTCAATACGGGGCGATGCAGGGTATTCTGTTAGTATTTATCTGCACCTGCATTATTAAATCCTATATATATCAACCAATCTCATTCAATACGGGGCGATGCAGGGTATTCTGTTAGTATTTATCTGCACCTGCATTATTAAATCCTATATATTTCAACCAATCTCATTCAATACGGGGCGATGTGGGGTATTCTGTTAGTATTTATCTGCACCTGCATTATTAAATCCTATATATATCAACCAATCTCATTCAATACGGGGCGATGCAGGGTATTCTGTTAGTATTTATCTGCACCTGCATTATTAAATCCTATATATATCAACCAATCTCATTCAATACGGGGCGATGTGGGGTATTCTGTTAGTATTTATCTGCACCTGCATTATTAAATCCTATATATTTCTACCAATCTCATTCAATGCGGGGCGATGCAGGGTATTCTGTTAGTATTTATCTGCACCTGCATTATTAAATCCTATATATTTCCACCAATCTCATTCAATACGGGGCGATGTGGGGTATTCTGTTAGTATTTATCTGCATCTGCATTATAAAATCCTATATATTTAAACCAATCTCATTCAATACGGGGCGATGTGGGGTATTCTGTTAGTATTTATCTGCACCTGCATTATTAAATCCTATATATTTCCACCAATCTCATTCAATACGGGGAGATGTGGGGTATTCTGTTAGTATTTATCTGCATCTGCATTATTAAATCCTATATATTTCAACCAATCTCATTCAATACGGGGCGATGCAGGGTATTCTGTTAGTATTTATCTGCACCTGCATTATTAAATGCTATATATTTAAACGGATCTCATTCAATACGGGGCGATGTGGTGTATTCTGTTAGTATTTATCTGCACCTGCATTATTAAATCCTATATATTTCCACCAATCTCATTCAATACGGGGCGATGCAGGGTATTCTGTTAGTATTTATCTGCACCTGCATTATTAAATCCTATATATTTCTACCAATCTTATTAAATACGGGGCGATGCAGGGTATTCTGTTAGTATTTATCAGCACCTGCATTATTAAATCCTAGATATTTCAACCAATCTCATTCAATACGGGGCGATGTGGGGTATTCTGTTAGTATTTATCTGCACCTGCATTATTAAATCCTATATATTTCCACCAATCTCATTCAATACGGGGCGATGCAGGGTATTCTGTTTCTATTTATCTGCACCTGCATTATTAAATCCTATATATTTCAACCAATCTCATTCAATACGGGGCGATGTGGGGTATTCTGTTAGTATTTATCTGCACCTGCATTATTAAATCCTAGATATTTAAACCAATCTCATTCAATACGGGGCGATGTGAGGTATTCTGTAAGTATTTATCTGCACATGCATTATTAAATCCTATATATTTGAACCAATCTCATTCAATACGGGGCGATGCAGGGTATTCTGTTAGTATTTATCTGCACATGCATTATTAAATCCTATATATTTCCACCAATCTCATTTAATACGGGGCGATGTGGGGTATTCTGTTAGTATTTATCTGCACATGCATTATTAAATCCTATATATTTCCACCAATCTCATTCAATACGGGGCGATGTGGGGTATTCTGTTAGTATTTATCTGCACCTGCATTATTAAATCCTATATATTTCAACCAATCTCATTCAATACGGGGCGATGCAGGGTATTCTGTTAGTATTTATCTGCACCTGCATTATTCAATCCTATATATTTCCACCAATCTCATTCAATACGGGGCGATGCAGGGTATTCTGTTAGTATTTATCTGCACCTGCATTATTCAATCCTATATATTTCGACCAATCTCATTAAATACGGGGGTATGTAGGGTATTCTACTAGTATTTATCTTCACCTGCATTATTAAATCCTATATATTTCCACCAATCTCATTCAATACAGGGCTATGTGGGGTATTCTGTTTGTATTTATCTCCACCTGCATTATAACATCCTATATATTTCCACCAATCTCAACCAATACGGGGCGATGCAGGGTATTCTGTTTGTATTTATCTGCACCTGCATTATTGAATCCTATATATTTCGACCAATCTCATTAAATACGGGGCGATGTAAGGGATTCTGTTAGTATTTATCTGCACCTGCATTATTAAATCGTATATATTTCAACCAATCTCATTCAATACGGGGCGATGTGGTGTATTCTGTTAGTATTTATCTGCACCTGCATTATTAAATCCTATATATTTCCACCAATCTCATTCAATACGGGGCGATGTGGTGTATTCTGTTAGTATTTATCTGCACCTGCATTATTAAATCCTATATATTTCCACCAATCTCATTCAATACGGGGCGATGTGGTGTATTCTGTTAGTATTTATCTGCACCTGCATTATTAAATCCTATATATTTCCACCAATCTCATTCAATACGGGGCGATGTGGTGTATTCTGTTAGTATTTATCTGCACCTGCATTATTAAATCCTATATATTTCCACCAATCTCATACAATACGGGGCGATGTGGTGTATTCTGTTAGTATTTATCTGCACCTGCATTATTAAATCGTATATATTTCAACCAATCTCATTCAATACGGGGCGATGCAGAGTATTCTGTTAGTATTTATCTGCACCTGCATTATTAAATCCTATATATTTCAACCAATCTCATTCAATACGGGGCGATGCAGAGTATTCTGTTAGTATTTATCTGCACCTGCATTATTAAATCCTATATATTTCAACCAATCTCATTCAATACGGGGCGATGCAGAGTATTCTGTTAGTATTTATCTGCACCTGCATTATTAAATCCTTTATATTTCCACCAATCTCCTTCAATACGGGGCGATGTGGTGTATTCTGTTAGTATTTATCTGCACCTGCATTATTAAATCCTATATATTTCCACCAATCTCATTCAATACGGGGCGATGTGGTGTATTCTGTTAGTATTTATCTGCACCTGCATTATTAAATCCTATATATTTCCACCAATCTCATTCAATACGGGGCGATGTGGTGTATTCTGTTAGTATTTATCTGCACCTGCATTATTAAATCCTATATATTTCCACCAATCTCATTCAATACGGGGCGATGTGGTGTATTCTGTTAGTATTTATCTGCACCTGCATTATTAAATCCTATATATTTCCACCAATCTCATACAATACGGGGCGATGTGGTGTATTCTGTTAGTATTTATCTGCACCTGCATTATTAAATCCTATATATTTCCACCAATCTCATTCAATACGGGGCGATGTGGTGTATTCTGTTAGTATTTATCTGCACCTGCATTATTAAATCGTATATATTTCAACCAATCTCATTCAATACGGGGCGATGCAGAGTATTCTGTTAGTATTTATCTGCACCTGCATTATTAAATCCTATATATTTCCACCAATCTCATTCAATACGGGGCGATGTGGTGTATTCTGTTAGTATTTATCTGCACCTGCATTATTAAATCCTATATATTTCCACCAATCTCATTCAATACGGGGCGATGTGGTGTATTCTGTTAGTATTTATCTGCACCTGCATTATTAAATCCTATATATTTCCACCAATCTCATTCAATACGGGGCGATGTGGTGTATTCTGTTAGTATTTATCTGCACCTGCATTATTAAATCCTATATATTTCCACCAATCTCATTCAATACGGGGCGATGTGGTGTATTCTGTTAGTATTTATCTGCACCTGCATTATTAAATCCTATATATTTCCACCAATCTCATTCAATACGGGGCGATGTGGTGTATTCTGTTAGTATTTATCTGCACCTGCATTATTAAATCCTATATATTTCCACCAATCTCATTCAATACGGGGCGATGTGGTGTATTCTGTTAGTATTTATCTGCACCTGCATTATTAAATCGTATATATTTCAACCAATCTCATTCAATACGGGGCGATGCAGAGTATTCTGTTAGTATTTATCTGCACCTGCATTATTAAATCCTATATATTTCAACCAATCTCATTCAATTCGGGGCGATGTGGTGTATTCTGTTAGTATTTATCTGCACCTGCATTATTAAATCCTATATATTTCCACCAATCTCATTCAATACGGGGCGATGTGGTGTATTCTGTTAGTATTTATCTGCACCTGCATTATTAAATCCTATATATTTCCACCAATCTCATTCAATACGGGGCGATGTGGTGTATTCTGTTAGTATTTATCTGCACCTGCATTATTAAATCCTATATATTTCCACCAATCTCATTCAATACGGGGCGATGTGGTGTATTCTGTTAGTATTTATCTGCACCTGCATTATTAAATCGTATATATTTCAACCAATCTCATTCAATACGGGGCGATGCAGAGTATTCTGTTAGTATTTATCTTCACCTGCATTATTAAATCCTATATATTTCCACCAATCTCATTCAATACGGGGCGATGTGGTGTATTCTGTTAGTATTTATCTGCACCTGCATTATTAAATCCTATATATATCAACTAATCTCATTCAATACGGGGCGATGCAGGGTATTCTGTTAGTATTTATCTGCACCTGCATTATTAAATCCTATATATTTCAACCAATCTCATTCAATGCGGGGCGATGCAGGTTTTTCTGTTAGTATTTATCTGCACCTGCATTATTAAATCCTATATATTTCAACCAATCTCATTCAATACGGGGCGATGCAGGGTATTCTGTTAGTATTTATCTGCACCTGCATTATTAAATCCTATATATTTCCACCAATCTCATTCAATACGGGGCGATGTGGGGTATTCTGTTAGTATTTATCTGCACCTGCATTATTAAATCCTGTATATTTCAACCAATCTCATTCAATACGGGGCGATGTGAGGTATTCTGTAAGTATTTATCTGCACATGGATTATTAAATCCTATATATTTCAACCAATCTCATTCAATACGGGGCGATGTGAGGTATTCTGTTAGTATTTATCTGCACATGCATTATTAAATCCTATATATTTCCACCAATCACATTCAATACGGGGCGATGTGGGGTATTCTGTTAGTATTTATCTGCACCTGCATTATTAAATCCTATATATATCAACTAATCTCATGCAATACAGGGCGATGCAGGGTATTCTGTTAGTATTTATCTGCACCTGCATTATTAAATCCTATAGATTTCTACCAATCTCATTCAATGCGAGGCGATGCAGGTTATTCTGTTAGTATTTATCTGCACCTGCATTATTAAATCCTATATATTGCAACCAATCTCATTCAATACGGGGCGATGTGGGGTATTCTGTTAGTATTTATCTGCACCTGCATTATTAAATCCTATATATTTCAACCAATCTCATTCAATACGGGGCGATGTGAGGTATTCTGTTAGTATTTATCTGCACCTGCATTATTAAATCCTATATATTTCCACCAATCTCATTCAATACTGGGTGATGTGAGGTATTCTGTTAGTATTTATCTGCACCTGCATTATCAAATCCTATATATTTCCACCAATCTCATTCAATACGGGGCGATGCAGGGTATTCTGTTAGTATTTATCTGCACCTGCATTATTAAATCCTATATATTTCCACCAATCTCATTCAATACTGGGTGATGTGAGGTATTCTGTTAGTATTTATCTGCACCTGCATTATCAAATCCTATATATTTCCACCAATCTCATTCAATACGGGGCGATGCAGGGTATTCTGTTAGTATTTATCTGCACATGCATTATTAAATCCTATATATTTCAACCAATCTCATTCAATACGGGGCGATGTGGGGTATTCTGTTAGTATTTATCTGCACCTGCATTATTAAATCCTATATATATCAACCAATCTCATTCAATACGGGGCGATGCAGGGTATTCTGTTAGTATTTATCTGCACCTGCATTATCAAATCCTATATATTTCCACCAATCTCATTCAATACGGGGCGATGCAGGGTATTCTGTTAGTATTTATCTGCACATGCATTATAAAATCCTATATATTTAAACCAATCTCATTCAATACGGGGCGATGTGGGGTATTCTGTTAGTATTTATCTGCACCTGCATTATTAAATCCTATATATATCAACCAATCTCATTCAATACAGGGCGATGCAGGGTATTCTGTTAGTATTTATCTGCACATGCATTATTAAATCCTATATATTTAAACCAATCTCATTCAATACGGGGCGATGTGGGGTATTCTGTTAGTATTTATCTGCACCTGCATTATTAAATCCTATATATTTCAACCAATCTCATTCAATACGGGGCGATGCAGGGTATTCTGTTAGTATTTATCTGAACTTGCATTATTAAATCCTATATATTTCCACCAATCTCATTCAATACGGGGCGATGCAGGGTATTCTGTTAGTATTTATCTGCACCTGCATTATCAAATCCTATATATTTCCACCAATCTCATTCAATACGGGGCGATGCAGGGTATTCTGTTAGTATTTATCTGCACCTGCATTATTAAATCCTATATATTTCCACCAATCTCATTCAATACGGGGCGATGTGAGGTATTCTGTTAGTATTTATCTGCACCTGCATTATCAAATCCTATATATTTCCACCAATCTCATTCAATACGGGGCGATGTGAGGTATTCTGTTAGTATTTATCTGCACCTGCATTATTAAATCCTATATATTTCAACCAATCTCATTCAATACTGGGTGATGTGAGGTATTCTGTTAGTATTTATCTGCACCTGCATTATTAAATCCTATATATTTCAACCAATCTCATTCAATACTGGGTGATGTGAGGTATTCTGTTAGTATTTATCTGCACCTGCATTATCAAATCCTATATATTTCCACCAATCTCATTCAATACGGGGCGATGCAGGGTATTCTGTTAGTATTTATCTGCACCTGCATTATTAAATCCTATATATTTCAACCAATCTCATTCAATACGGGGCGATGCAGGGTATTCTGTTAGTATTTATCTGCACATGCATTATTAAATCCTATATATTTAAACCAATCTCATTCAATACGGGGCGATGTGGGGTATTCTGTTAGTATTTATCTGCACCTGCATTATTAAATCCTATATATTTCAACCAATCTCATTCAATACGGGGCGATGTGAGGTATTCTGTTAGTATTTATCTGCACATGCATTATTAAATCCTATATATTTCCACCAATCACATTCAATACGGGGCGATGTGGGGTATTCTGTTAGTATTTATCTGCACCTGCATTATTAAATCCTATATATATCAACTAATCTCATGCAATACAGGGCGATGCAGGGTATTCTGTTAGTATTTATCTGCACCTGCATTATTAAATCCTATAGATTTCTACCAATCTCATTCAATGCGAGGCGATGCAGGTTATTCTGTTAGTATTTATCTGCACCTGCATTATTAAATCCTATATATTGCAACCAATCTCATTCAATACGGGGCGATGTGGGGTATTCTGTTAGTATTTATCTGCACCTGCATTATTAAATCCTATATATTTCAACCAATCTCATTCAATACAGGGCGATGTGAGGTATTCTGTTAGTATTTATCTGCACCTGCATTATTAAATCCTATATATTTCCACCAATCTCATTCAATACGGGGCGATGCAGGGTATTCTGTTAGTATTTGTCTGCACATGCATTATTAAATCCTATATATTTAAACCAATCTCATTCAATACGGGGCGATGTGGGGTATTCTGTTAGTATTTATCTGCACCTGCATTATTAAATCCTATATATTTCCACCAATCTCATTCAATACGGGGCGATGTGAGGTATTCTGTTAGTATTTATCTGCACCTGCATTATCAAATCCTATATATTTCCACCAATCTCATTCAATACGGGGCGATGTGAGGTATTCTGTTAGTATTTATCTGCACCTGCATTATTAAATCCTATATATTTCAACCAATCTCATTCAATACTGGGTGATGTGAGGTATTCTGTTAGTATTTATCTGCACCTGCATTATTAAATCCTATATATTTCAACCAATCTCATTCAATACTGGGTGATGTGAGGTATTCTGTTAGTATTTATCTGCACCTGCATTATCAAATCCTATATATTTCCACCAATCTCATTCAATACGGGGCGATGCAGGGTATTCTGTTAGTATTTATCTGCACCTGCATTATTAAATCCTATATATTTCAACCAATCTCATTCAATACGGGGCGATGCAGGGTATTCTGTTAGTATTTATCTGCACATGCATTATTAAATCCTATATATTTAAACCAATCTCATTCAATACGGGGCGATGTGGGGTATTCTGTTAGTATTTATCTGCACCTGCATTATTAAATCCTATATATTTCCACCAATCTCATTCAATACAGGGCGATGTGGGGTATTCTGTTAGTATTTATCTGCACCTGCATTATTAAATCCTATATATATCAACCAATCTCATTCAATACGGGGCGATGCAGGGTATTCTGTTAGTATTTATCTGAACTTGCATTATTAAATCCTATACATTTCAACCAATCTCATTCAATACGGGGCGATGTGGGGTATTCTGTTAGTATTTATCTGCACCTGCATTATTAAATCCTATATATATCAACCAATCTCATTCAATACGGGGCGATGCAGGGTATTCTGTTAGTATTTATCTGCACCTGCATTATTAAATCCTATACATTGCAACCAATCTCATTCAATACGGGGCGATGTGGGGTATTCTGTTAGTATTTATCTGCACCTGCATTATTAAATCCTATATATTTCCACCAATCTCATTCAATACAGGGCGATGTGGGGTATTCTGTTAGTATTTATCTGCACCTGCATTATTAAATCCTATATATATCAACCAATCTCATTCAATACGGGGCGATGCAGGGTATTCTGTTAGTATTTATCTGAACTTGCATTATTAAATCCTATACATTTCAACCAATCTCATTCAATACGGGGCGATGTGGGGTATTCTGTTAGTATTTATCTGCACCTGCATTATTAAATCCTATATATATCAACCAATCTCATTCAATACGGGGCGATGCAGGGTATTCTGTTAGTATTTATCTGCACCTGCATTATTAAATCCTATACATTGCAACCAATCTCATTCAATACGGGGCGATGTGGGGTATTCTGTTAGTATTTATCTGCACCTGCATTATTAAATCCTATATATTTCCACCAATCTCATTCAATACAGGGCGATGTGGGGTATTCTGTTAGTATTTATCTGCACCTGCATTATTAAATCCTATATATTTCAACCAATCTCATTCAATACGGGGCGATGTGGGGTATTCTGTTAGTATTTATCTGCACCTGCATTATTAAATCCTATATATTTCAACCAATCTCATTCAATACGGGGCGATTCAGGGTATTCTGTTAGTATTTATCTGCACCTGCATTATTAAATCCTATATATTTCAACCAATCTCATTCAATACGGCGCGATGCAGGGTATTTTGTTAGTATTTATTTGCACCTGCATTATTAAATCCTATATATTTTGACCAATCTCATTCAATACATGGCGGGGAGAGGTATTCTGTTAGTATTTATCTGCACCTGCATTATCAAATCCTATATATTTCAACCAATCTCATTCAATACGGGGCGATGCAGGGTATTCTGTTAGTATTTATCTGCACCTGCATTATTAAATCCTATATATTTCAACCAATCTCATTCAATACGGGGCGATGTGGGGAATTCTGTTAGTATTTATCTGCACCTGCATTATTAAATCCTATATATTTTAACCAATCTCATTCAATACGGGGCGATGCAGGGTATTCTGTTAGTATTTATCTGCCCATGCATTATTAAACCATATATATTTCCACCAATCTCATTCCATACGGGGCGATGTGAGGTATTCTGTTAGTATTTATCTGCACCTCCATTATTAAATCCTATATATTTCAACCAATCTCATTCAATACGGGGCGATGCAGGGTATTCTGTTAGTATTTATCTGCACCTGCATTATTAAATCCTATATAATTCAACCAATCTCATTCCATACGGGGCGATGCAGGGTATTCTGTTTGTATTTATCTGCACCTGCATTATTAAATCCTATATATTTCCACCAATCTCATTCCATACGGGGCGATGTGAGGTATTCTGTATGTATTTATCTGCACCTGCATTATTAAATCCTATATATTTCAACCAATCTCATTCAATACGGGGCGATGCAGGGTATTCTGTTAGTATTTATCTGCACCTGCATTATTAAATCCTATATATTTCCACCAATCTCATTCAATACGGGGCGATGCAGGGTATTCTGTTAGTATTTATCTGCACCTGCATTATTAAATCCTATATATTTCCACCAATCTCATTCAATACGGGGCGATGCAGTGTATTCTGTTAGTATTTATCTGCACCTGCATTATTAAATCCTATATATTTCCACCAATCTCATTCAATACGGGGCGATGTGAGGTATTCTGTTAGTATTTATCTGCACCTGCATTATTAAATCCTATATATTTCCACCAATCTCATTCAATACGGGGCGATGTGAGGTATTCTGTTAGTATTTATCTGCACCTGCATTATTAAATCCTATATATTTCCACCAATCTCATTCCATACGGGGCGATGTGAGGTATTCTGTTAGTATTTATCTGCACCTGCATTATTAAATCCTATATATTTCCACCAATCTCATTCAATACGGGGCGATGCAGGGTATTCTGTTAGTATTTATCTGCACCTGCATTATTAAATCCTATATATTTCCACCAATCTCATTCAATACGGGGCGATGCAGGGTATTCTGTTAGTATTTATCTGAACCTGCATTATTAAATCCTATATATTTCAACCAATCTCATTCAATACGGGGCGATGTGGGGTATTCTGTTAGTATTTATCTGCACCTGCATTATTAAATCCTATATATTTCAACCAATCTCATTCAATACGGGGCGATGTGGGGTATTCTGTTAGTATTTATCTGCACCTGCATTATTAAATCCTATATATTTCCACCAATCTCATTCAATACGGGGCGATGTGAGGTATTCTGTTAGTATTTATCTGCACCTGCATTATTAAATCCTATATATTTCCACCAATCTCATTCAATACGGGACGATGCAGGGTATTCTGTTAGTATTTCTTTGCACCTGCATTATTAAATCCTATATATTTCAACCAATCTCATTCAATACGGGGCGATGCAGGGTATTCTGTTAGTATTTATCTGCACCTGCATTAATTAATCCTATATATTTCTACGAATCTCATTCAATACGGGGCGATGCAGGGTATTCTGTTAGTATTTATCTGCACCTGCATTATTAAATCCCATATATTTCAACCAATCTCATTCAATACGGGGCGATGCAGGGTATTCTGTTAGTATTTATCTGCACATGCATTATTAAATCCTATATATTTCAACCAATCTCATTCAATACGGGGCGATGCAGGGTATTCTGTTAGTATTTATCTGCACATGCATTATTAAATCCTATATATTTAAACCAATCTCATTCAATACGGGGCGATGTGGGGTATTCTGTTAGTATTTATCTGCACCTGCATTATTAAATCCTATATATTTCAACCAATCTCATTCAATACGGGGCGATGCAGCGTATTCTGTTAGTATTTATCTGCACCTGCATTATTAAATCCTATATATTTCCACCAATCTCATTCAATACGGGGCGATGCAGGGTATTCTGTTAGTATTTATCTGCACCTGCATTATTAAATCCTATATATTTCCACCAATCTCATTCAATACGGGGCGATGTGGGGTATTCTGTTAGTATTTATCTGCACCTGCATTATTAAATCCTATATATTTCAACCAATCTCATTCAATACGGGGCGATGTGGGGTATTCTGTAAGTATTTATCTGCACCTGCATTATTAAATCCTATATATTTCCACCAATCTCATTCAATACGGGGCGATGTGGGGTATTCTGTTAGTATTTATCTGCACCTGCATTATTAAATCCTATATATTTCAACCAATCTCATTCAATACGGGGTTATGTGGGGTATTCTGTTTGTATTTATCTGCACCTGCATTATTAAATCCTATATATTTCCACCAATCTCATTCAATACGGGGCGATGCAGGGTATTCTGTTAGTATTTATCTGCACCTGCATTATTAAATCCTATATATTGCCACCAATCTCATTCAATACGGGGCGATGTGAGGTATTCTGTTAGTATTTATCTGCACCTGCATTATTAAATCCTATATATTTCCGCCAATCTCATTCAATACGGGGCGATGCAGAGTATTTAGTATTTATCTGCAGTTGCATTATTAAGTCCTATATATTAACAGCAATCTCATTGAATACCAGGCCATGCGGGGTATTCTGTTAGTATTTGTGTTCACCTGCACAATTAAAGCCTATATATGTCGAGCAATCCCATTAAATTCCAGGCGATGCGAGGATTTCTGTTATTATTTATCTGATCCTACACAATTAATCCTATATATTTCGAGCAATCTCATTTAATACTGACCGATGCGGGGTAGTCCGTTAGTATATATCTTCACCTGTAATATTCAATCCTATATATTTCGAATAATCTCATACAATACCGGGCTATATATTTCTATCAATCTCATTCAATACTGGGATATTCGGGGAATGTTTTAATATTTATCTGCACCTGCATTAATAAATCCTATACATTTCCACAGTTCTCATTCCATACACGGCGATGCGGGGTATTCTGTCAGTATTTATCGGCACCTGCATTATTAAATCCTATATATGTCGAGAATCTCATTAAATACCAGGCTATGCGGGGTATTCTGTTGGTATTTATCTGTCCTGCATCATTACATACTATATATTTCGAGTAATTTCATTAACTACCGGCGATGCGGGGTATTCTGTTAGTATTTGTGATCACCTGCATAATTAAAGCCTATATATCTCGAGCAATCTCATTAAATACAATACGATGCGAGGTATTGTGTTTGTATTTATCTGCACCTGTACTATTAATCCTATATATTTTGTGTTAGTATTTATCTACACGTGCATTATTAGATCCTATATATTTCAACCAATCTCATTCAATACGGGACGATGTGGGGTATTCTGCTAGCATCTATTTGCACTTGCATAATTACATCCTATCTCATTCAATAAGGGGCGAGGCGGGATATTCGTTTAGTATTTATCTGCACCTGCATTGTTTAATCTTATATATTTCCACCAATCTCATTCCACCCTGGGTTATGCGGGGTATTCTGTTAGTATTTATCCGCTACTTCATTATTAATTCTATATATTTCAACCAATCTAGTTCGTAACGGGGCGATGTTGGGTATTCTGCTAGCATGTATTTGCACCAGCATTTTCCAATCCTACGTATTTCAACGCATCTCATTCAATACGGTGCGATTTAGGGTATTCTGATAGTATTTATCCGCACCTGCATTATTAAATCCTATATATTTCCACCAATCTCATTCAGTATGGGGGGGACGAAGGGTATTCTCTTGAAAAACATTGTCTTAGTCATTATCGGATTGGTGTATACTTGGGAATACCAAATCGTTTATGTAGATAACAAAAGTTAATCAACATTGTCTTGGTCATTATCTCATTGGTGTATACTTTGGAATAGCAAATGCTTTATTTAGATAACAAAAGTTAATCAAAATTGTCTTGGTCATGATCTAATTGGTTTATACTTTGGAATACCAAATACTTTATGTAGATAACAGAAGTTAATCAACATTGTCTTGGTCATTATCTCATTGGTGTATACTTTGGAATACCAAATGCTTTACGTAGATAACGAAAGTTAATCAACATTGTCTTGGTCATTATCTCATTGGTGTATACTTTGGAATACCAAATGCTTTATTTAGATAAGAAAAGTTAATCAACATTGTCTTGGTCATTTTCTTATTGGTGTATACTTTGGAATACCAAATGCTTTATTTAGATAACAAAAGTTAATCAACATTGTCTTGGTCATTATCTTATTGGTGTATACTTTGGAATACCAAATGCTTTATTTAGATAACAAAAGTTAATCAACATTGTCTTGGTCATTATCTTATTGGTGTATACTTTGGAATACCAAATGCTTTATTTAGATAACAAAAGTTAATCAACATTGTCTTGGTCATTATCTTATTGGTGTATACTTTGGAATACCAAATGCTTTATTTAGATAACAAAAGTTAATCAACATTGTCTTGGTCATTATCTTATTGGTGTATACTTTGGAATACCAAATGCTTTATTTAGATAACAAAAGTTAATCAACATTGTCTTGGTCATTATCTTATTGGTGTATACTTTGGAATACCAAATGCTTTATTTAGATAACAAAAGTTAATCAACATTGTCTTGGTCATTATCTTATTGGTGTATACTTTGGAATACCAAATGCTTTATTTAGATAACAAAAGTTAATCAACATTGTCTTGGTCATTATCTTATTGGTGTATACTTTGGAATACCAAATGCTTTATTTAGATAACAAAAGTTAATCAACATTGTCTTGGTCATGATCTCATTGGTGTATACTTTGGAATACCAAATGCTTTATTTAGATAACAAAAGTTAATCAACATTGTCTTGGTCATTATCGTATTGGTGTATACTTTGGAATACCAAATGCTTTATTTAGATAACAAAAGTTAATAAACATTGTCTTGGTCATTATCTTATTGGTGTATACTTTGGAATACCAAATGCTTTATTTAGATAACAAAAGTTAATCTACATTGTCTTGGTCATTATCTCATTGGTGTATACTTTGGAATACCAAATGCTTTATTTAGATAACAAAAGTTAATCAACATTGTCTTGGTCATTATCTTATTGGTGTATACTTTGGAATACCAAATGCTTTATTTAGATAACAAAAGTTAATCAACATTGTCTTGGTCATTATCTTATTGGTGTATACTTTGGAATACCAAATGCTTTATTTAGATAACAAAAGTTTATCAACATTGTCTTGGTCATGATCTCATTGGTGTATACTTTGGAATACCAAATGCTTTATTTAGATAACAAAAGTTAATCAACATTGTCTTGGTCATTATCTTATTGGTGTATACTTAGGAATACCAAATGCTTTATTTAGATAACAAAAGTTAATCAACATTGTCTTGGTCATTATCTTATTGGTGTATACTTTGGAATACCAAATGCTTTATTTAGATAACAAAAGTTAATCAACATTGTCTTGGTCATGATCTCATTGGTGTATACTTTGGAATACCAAATGCTTTATGTAGATAACAAAAGTTGATCAACATTGTCTTGGTCATTATCTTATTGGTGTATACTTTGGAATACCAAATGCTTTATTTAGATAACAAAAGTTAATCAACATTGTCTTGGTCATGATCTCATTGGTGTATACTTTGGAATACCAAATGCTTTATTAAGATAACAAAAGCTAATCCACATTGTCTTGGTCATGATCTCATTGGAGTATACTTTGGAATACCAAATGCTTTATTTAGATAACAAAAGTTAATCAACATTGTCTTGGTCATTATCTTATTGGTGTATACTTTGGAATACCAAATGCTTTATTTAGATAACAAAAGTTAATCAACATTGTCTTGGTCATTATCTTATTGGTGTATACTTTGGAATACCAAATGCTTTATGTAGATAACAAAAGTTAATCAACATTGTCTTGGTCATGATCTCATTGGTGTATACTTTGGAATACCAAATGCTTTATGTAGATAACAAAAGTTAATCAACATTGTCTTGGTCATGATCTAATTGGTGTATACTTTGGAATACCAAATGCTTTATGTAGATAACAAAAGTTAATCAACATTGTCTTGGTCATGATCTCATTGGTGTATACTTTGGAATACAAAATGCTTTATTTAGATAACAAAAGTTAATCAACATTGTCTTGGTCATTATCTTATTGGTGTATACTTTATAATACCAAATGCTTTATTTAGATAACAAAAGTTAATCAACATTGTCTTGGTCATTATCTTATTGGTGTATACTTTGGAATACCAAATGCTTTATTTAGATAACAAAAGTTAATCAACATTGTCTTGGTCATTATCTTATTGGTGTATACTTTGGAATACCAAATGTTTTATGTAGATAACAAAAGTTAATCAACATTGTCTTGGTCATGATCTCATTGGTGTATACTTTGGAATACCAAATGCTTTATGTAGATAACAAAAGTTAATCAACATTGTCTTGGTCATGATCTAATTGGTGTATACTTTGGAATAGCAAATGCTTTATGTAGATAACAAAAGTTAATCAACATTGTCTTGGTCATGATCTTATTGGTTTATACTTTGGAATACAAAATGCTTTATGTAGACAACTAAAGTTAATCAACATTGTGTTGGTCATGATCTTATTGGTTTATACTTTGGAATACAAAATGCTTTATGTAGAACACTAAAGTAAATCAACATTGTGTTGGTCATGATCTCATTGGTGTATACTTTGGAATACCAAATGCTTTATTTAGATAACTATAGTTAATCAACATTGTCTTGGTCATTATCTCATTGGTGTATACTTTGGAATACCAAATGCTTTATTTAGATGACAAAAGTTAATCAACATTGTCTTGGTCATTATCTCATTGGTGTATACTTTGGAATACCAAATGCTTTATTTAGATAACAAAAGTTAATCAACATTGTCTTGGTCATGATCTTATTGGTGTATACTTTGGAATACCAAATGCTTTATTTAGATAACAAAAGTTAATCAACATTGTCTTGGTCATAATCTTATTGGTTTATACTTTGGAATACCAAATGCTTTATGTAGAAAACTAAAGTAAATCAACATTGTTTTGGTCATTATCTCATTGGTGTATACTTTGGAATACCAAATGTTTTGTTGAATAACTAAAGTTAATCAACATTGTCTTGGTCATTATCTCATTGGTGTATACTTTGGAATACTAAATGCTTTATTTAGATAATAAAAGTTAATCAACATTGTCTTGGTCATGATCTCATTGGTGTATACTTTGGAATACCAAATGCTTTATTTAGATAACAAAAGTTAATCAACATTGTGTTGGTCATTATCTCATTGGTGTATACTTTGGAATACCAAATGCTTTCTTTAGATAACAAAAGTTAATCAACATTGTCTTGGTCATGATCTCATTGGTGTATACTTTGGAATACCAAATGCTTTATTTAGATAACAAAAGTTAATCAACATTGTCTTGGTCATCATCTTATTGGTTTATACTTTGGAATACAACATGCTGTATGTAGAAAACTTAAGTTAATCAACATTGTCTTAGTCATTATCTCATTGGTGTATACTTTGGAATACCAAATGCTTTATGTAGATAACAAAAGTTAATCAACATTGTCTTGGTCATGATCTCATTGGTGTATACTTTGGAATACCAAATGCTTTATTTAGATAACAAAAGTTAATCAACATTGTCTTGGTCATGATCTTATTGGTTTATACTTTGGAATACAACATGCTGTATGTAGAAAACTAAAGTTAAGCAACATTGTCTTGGTCATTATCTCATTGGTGTATACTTTGGAATACCAAATGCTTTATTTAGATAACAAAAGTTAATCAACATTGTCTTGGTCATGATCTTATTGGTTTATACTTTGGAATACAAAATGCTTTATGTAGAAAACTACAGTTAATCAACATTGTGTTGGTCATTATCTTATTGGTGTATACTTTGGAATACTAAATGCTTTATTTAGATAATAAAAGTTAATCAACATTGTCTTGGTCATGATCTCATTGGTGTATACTTTGGAATACCAAATGCTTTATTTAGATAACAAAAGTTAATCAACATTGTCTTGGTCATGATCTCATTGGTGTATACTTGTTAATACCAAATGCTTTATTTAGATAACTATAGTTAATACACATTGTCTTGGTCATTATCTTATTGGTGTATACTTTGGAATACCAAATGCTTTATTTAGATAACAAAAGTTAATCAACATTGTCTCGGTCATGATCTCATTGGTGTATACTTTGGAATACCAAAGGCTTTATGTAGATAACAAAAGTTAATAAACATTGTCTTGGTAATTATCTTATTGGTGTATACTTTTGGAATACCAAATGCTTTATTTAGATAACAAAAGTTAATAAACATTGTCTTAATCATTATCTCATTGGTGTATACTTTGGAATACAAAATGCTTTATTTAGATAACAAAAGTTAATCAACATTGTCTTGGTCTTGATCTCATTGGTGTATACTTTGGAATACCAAATGCTTTATTTAGATAACAAAAGTTAATCAACATTGTCTTGGTCATGATCTCATTGGTGTATACTTTGGAATACCAAATGCTTTATTTAGATAACAAAAGTTAATCAACATTGTCTTGGTCATGATATTATTGGTTTATACTTTGGAATACAAAATGCTTTATGTAGATAACAAAAGTTAATCAACATTGTCTTGGTCATTATCTCATTGGTGTATATTCTGGAATACCAAATGCTTTATTTAGATAACAAAAGTTAATCAACATTGTCTTGGTCATAATCTTATTGGTTTATACTTTGGAATACCAAATGCTTTATGTAGAAAACTAAAGTAAATCAACATTGTTTTGGTCATTATCTCATTGGTGTATACTTTGGAATACCAAATGTTTTGTTGAATAACTAAAGTTAATCAACATTGTCTTGGTCATTATCTCATTGGTGTATACTTTGGAATACCAAATGTTTTGTTGAATAACTAAAGTTAATCAACATTGTCTTGGTCATTATCTCATTGGTGTATACTTTGGAATACCAAATGCTTTATTTAGATAAGAAAAGTTAATCAACATTGTCTTGGTCATTATCTCATTGGTGTATACTTTGGAATACCAAATGCTTTATTTAGATAACAAAAGTTAATCAACATTGTCTTGGTCATGATCTTATTGGTTTATACTTTGGAATACAAAATGCTGTATGTAGAAAACTAAAGTTAATCAACATTGTCTTGGTCATTATCTCATTGGTGTATACTTTGGAATACAAAATGCTTTATTTAGATAACAAAAGTTAATCAACATTGTCTTGGTCATGATCTTATTGGTTTATACTTTGGAATACAAAATGCTGTTTGTAGAAAACTAAAGTTAATCAACATTGTCTTGGTCATTATCTCATTGGTGTATACTTTGGAATACCAAATGTTTTATTTAGATAACAAAAGTTAATCAACATTGTCTTGGTCATGATCTCATTGGTGTATACTTTGGAATACAAAATGCTTTATTTAGATAACAAAAGTTAATCAACATTGTCTTGGTCATGATCTCATTGGTGTATACTTTGGAATACAAAATGCTTTATTTAGATAACAAAAGTTAATCAACATTGTCTTGGTCATGATCTCATTGGTGTATACTTTGGAATACAAAATGCTTTATTTAGATAACAAAAGTTAATCAACATTGTCTTGGTCATGATCTCCTTGGTGTATACTTTGGAATACAAAATGCTTTATTTAGATAACAAAAGTTAATCAACATTGTCTTGGTCATGATCTCATTGGTGTATACTTTGGAATACAAAATGCTTTATTTAGATAACAAAAGTTAATCAACATTGTCTTGGTCATTATCTCATTGGTGTATACTTTGGAATACCAAATGTTTTATTTAGATAACAAAAGTTAATCAACACTGTCTTGGTCATGATCTCATTGGTGTATACTTGGGAATACCAAATGCTTTATTTAGATAACAAAAGTTAATCAACATTGTCTTGGTCATTATCTCATTGGTGTATACTTTGGAATACAAAATGCTTTATTTAGATAACAAAAGTTAATCAACATTGTCTTGGTCATTATCTCATTGGTGTATACTTTGGAATACCAAATGCTTTATTTAGATAACAAAAGTTAATCAACATTGTCTTGGTCATTATCTCATTGGTGTATACTTTGGAATACCAAATGCTTTATTTAGATAACAAAAGTTAATCAACATTGTCTTGGTCATTATCTCATTGGTGTATACTTTGGAATACAAAATGCTTTATTTAGATAACAAAAGTTAATCAACATTGTCTTGGTCATTATCTCATTGGTGTATACTTTGGAATACCAAATGCTTTATTTAGATAACAAAAGTTAATCAACATTGTCTTGGTCATTATCTCATTGGTGTATACTTTGGAATACCAAATGCTTTATTTAGATAACAAAAGTTAATCAACATTGTCTTGGTCATGATCACATTGGTGTATACTTTGGAATACCAAATGCTTTATTTAGATAACAAAAGTTAATCAACATTGTCTTGGTCATGATCTCATTGGTGTATACTTTGGAATACAAAATGCTTTATTTAGATAACAAAAGTTAATCAACATTGTCTTGGTCATTATCTCATTGGTGTATACTTTGGAATACCAAATGCTTTATTTAGATAACAAAAGTTAATCAACATTGTCTTGGTCATTATCTCATTGGTGTATACTTTGGAATACCAAATGCTTTATTTAGATAACAAAAGTTAATCAACATTGTCTTGGTCATTATCTCATTGGTGTATACTTTGGAATACAAAATGCTTTATTTAGATAACAAAAGTTAATCAACATTGTCTTGGTCATTATCTCATTGGTGTATACTTTGGAATACCAAATGCTTTATTTAGATAACAAAAGTTAATCAACATTGTCTTGGTCATTATCTCATTGGTGTATACTTTGGAATACCAAATGCTTTATTTAGATAACAAAAGTTAATCAACATTGTCTTGGTCATTATCTCATTGGTGTATACTTTGGAATACAAAATGCTTTATTTAGATAACAAAAGTTAATCAACATTGTCTTGGTCATGATCTCATTGGTGTATACTTTGGAATACAAAATGCTTTATTTAGATAACAAAAGTTAATCAACATTGTCTTGGTCATTATCTCATTGGTGTATACTTTGGAATACCAAATGCTTTATTTAGATAACAAAAGTTAATCAACATTGTCTTGGTCATTATCTCATTGGTGTATACTTTGGAATACCAAATGCTTTATTTAGATAACAAAAGTTAATCAACATTGTCTTGGTCATTATCTCATTGGTGTACACTTTGGAATACCAAATGCTTTATTTAGATAACAAAAGTTAATCAACATTGTCTTGGTCATGATCTTATTGGTTTATACTTTGGAATACAAAATGCTGTATGTAGAAAACTAAAGTTAATCAACATTGTCTTGGTCATTATCTCATTGGTGTATACTTATGAATACAAAATGCTTTATTTAGATAACAAAAGTTAATCAACATTGTCTTGGTCATGATCTCATTGGTGTATACTTTGGAATACAAAATGCTTTATTTAGATAACAAAAGTTAATCAACATTGTCTTGGTCATTATCTCATTGGTGTATACTTTGGAATACAAAATGCTTTATTTAGATAACAAAGTTAATCAACATTGTCTTGGTCATTATCTCATTGGTGTATACTTTGGAATACCAAATGCTTTATTTAGATAACAAAAGTTAATCAACATTGTCTTGGTCATTATCTCATTGGTGTATACTTTGGAATACAAAATGCTTTATTTAGATAACAAAAGTTAATCAACATTGTCTTGGTCATGATCTCATTGGTGTATACTTTGGAATACAAAATGCTTTATTTAGATAACAAAAGTTAATCAACATTGTCTTGGTCATTATCTCATTGGTGTATACTTTGGAATACAAAATGCTTTATTTAGATAACAAAAGTTAATCAACATTGTCTTGGTCATGATCTCATTGGTGTATACTTTGGAATACCAAATGCTTTATTTAGACAACAAAAGTTAATCAACATTGTCTTGGTCATTATCTCATTTGTGTATACTTTGGAATACCAAATGTTTTGTTGAATAACTAAAGTTAATCAACATTGTCTTGGTCATGATCTCATTGGTGTATACTTTGGAATACCAAATGCTTTATTTAGATAACAAAAGTTAATCAACATTGTCTTGGTCATTATCTCATTGGTGTATACTTTGGAATACCAAATGCTTTATTTAGATAACAAAAGTTAATCAACATTGTCTTGGTCATTATCTCATTGGTGTATACTTTGGAATACCAAATGCTTTATTTAGATAACAAAAGTTAATCAACATTGTCTTGGTCATTATCTCATTGGTGTATACTTTGGAATACCAAATGCTTTATTTAGATAACAAAAGTTAATCAACATTGTCTTGGTCATTATCTCATTGGTGTATACTTTGGAATACCAAATGCTTTATTTAGATAACAAAAGTTAATCAACATTGTCTTGGTCATTATCTCATTGGTGTATACTTTGGAATACAAAATGCTGTATGTAGAAAACTAAAGTTAATCAACATTGTCTTGGTCATTATCTCATTGGTGTATACTTTGGAATACCAAATGTTTTATTTAGATAACAAAAGTTAATCAACATTGTCTTGGTCATTATCTCATTGGTGTATACTTTGGAATACCAAATGCTTTATTTAGATAACAAAAGTTAATCAACATTGTCTTGGTCATGATCTCATTGGTGTATACTTTGGAATACCAAATGCTTTATTTAGATAACAAAAGTTAATCAACATTGTCTTGGTCATTATCTCATTGGTGTATACTTTGGAATACAAAATGCTTTATTTAGATAACAAAAGTTAATCAACATTGTCTTGGTCATTATCTCATTGGTGTATACTTTGGAATACCAAATGCTTTATTTAGATAACAAAAGTTAATCAACATTGTCTTGGTCATTATCTCATTGGTGTATACTTTGGAATACAAAATGCTTTATTTAGATAACAAAAGTTAATCAACATTGTCTTGGTCATTATCTCATTGGTGTATACTTTGGAATACAAAATGCTTTATTTAGATAACAAAAGTTAATCAACATTGTCTTGGTCATTATCTCATTGGTGTATACTTTGGAATACCAAATGCTTTATTTAGATAACAAAAGTTAATCAACATTGTCTTGGTCATTATCTCATTGGTGTATACTTTGGAATACCAAATGCTTTATTTAGATAACAAAAGTTAATCAACATTGTCTTGGTCATGATCTCATTGGTGTATACTTTGGAATACCAAATGCTTTATTTAGATAACAAAAGTTAATCAACATTGTCTTGGTCATTATCTCATTGGTGTATACTTTGGAATACAAAATGTTTATTTAGATAACAAAAGTTAATCAACATTGTCTTGGTCATTATCTCATTGGTGTATACTTTGGAATACCAAATGCTTTATTTAGATAACAAAAGTTAATCAACATTGTCTTGGTCATTATCTCATTGGTGTATACTTTGGAATACCAAATGCTTTATTTAGATAACAAAAGTTAATCAACATTGTCTTGGTCATTATCTCATTGGTGTATACTTTGGAATACAAAATGCTTTATTTAGATAACAAAAGTTAATCAACATTGTCTTGGTCATTATCTCATTGGTGTATACTTTGGAATACCAAATGCTTTATTTAGATAACAAAAGTTAATCAACATTGTCTTGGTCATTATCTCATTGGTGTATACTTTGGAATACCAAATGCTTTATTTAGATAACAAAAGTTAATCAACATTGTCTTGGTCATTATCTCATTGGTGTATACTTTGGAATACCAAATGCTTTATTTAGATAACAAAAGTTAATCAACATTGTCTTGGTCATGATCTCATTGGTGTATACTTTGGAATACAAAATGCTTTATTTAGATAACAAAAGTTAATCAACATTGTCTTGGTCATTATCTCATTGGTGTATACTTTGGAATACCAAATGCTTTATTTAGATAACAAAAGTTAATCAACATTGTCTTGGTCATTATCTCATTGGTGTATACTTTGGAATACCAAATGCTTTATTTAGATAACAAAAGTTAATCAACATTGTCTTGGTCATTATCTCATTGGTGTATACTTTGGAATACCAAATGCTTTATTTAGATAACAAAAGTTAATCAACATTGTCTTGGTCATTATCTCATTGGTGTATACTTTGGAATACAAAATGCTTTATTTAGATAACAAAAGTTAATCAACATTGTCTTGGTCATGATCTCATTGGTGTATACTTTGGAATACAAAATGCTTTATTTAGATAACAAAAGTTAATCAACATTGTCTTGGTCATTATCTCATTGGTGTATACTTTGGAATACCAAATGCTTTATTTAGATAACAAAAGTTAATCAACATTGTCTTGGTCATTATCTCATTGGTGTATACTTTGGAATACCAAATGCTTTATTTAGATAACAAAAGTTAATCAACATTGTCTTGGTCATTATCTCATTGGTGTATACTTTGGAATACCAAATGCTTTATTTAGATAACAAAAGTTAATCAACATTGTCTTGGTCATGATCTTATTGGTTTATACTTTGGAATACAAAATGCTGTATGTAGAAAACTAAAGTTAATCAACATTGTCTTGGTCATTATCTCATTGGTGTATACTTTGGAATACCAAATGCTTTATTTAGATAACAAAAGTTAATCAACATTGTCTTGGTCATTATCTCATTGGTGTATACTTTGGAATACAAAATGCTTTATTTAGATAACAAAAGTTAATCAACATTGTCTTGGTCATGATCTCATTGGTGTATACTTTGGAATACAAAATGCTTTATTTAGATAACAAAAGTTAATCAACATTGTCTTGGTCATTATCTCATTGGTGTATACTTTGGAATACCAAATGCTTTATTTAGATAACAAAAGTTAATCAACATTGTCTTGGTCATTATCTCATTGGTGTATACTTTGGAATACCAAATGCTTTATTTAGATAACAAAAGTTAATCAACATTGTCTTGGTCATTATCTCATTGGTGTATACTTTGGAATACCAAATGCTTTATTTAGATAACAAAAGTTAATCAACATTGTCTTGGTCATGATCTTATTGGTTTATACTTTGGAATACAAAATGCTGTATGTAGAAAACTAAAGTTAATCAACATTGTCTTGGTCATGATCTCATTGGTGTGTACTTTGGAATACCAAATGTTTTATTTAGATAACAAAAGTTAATCAACATTGTCTTGGTCATGATCTCATTGGTGTATACTTTGGAATACAAAATGCTTTATTTAGATAACAAAAGTTAATCAACATTGTCTTGGTCATTATCTCATTGGTGTATACTTTGGAATACAAAATGCTTTATTTAGATAACAAAAGTTAATCAACATTGTCTTGGTCATTATCTCATTGGTGTATACTTTGGAATACCAAATGCTTTATTTAGATAACAAAAGTTAATCAACATTGTCTTGGTCATTATCTCATTGGTGTATACTTTGGAATACAAAATGCTTTATTTAGATAACAAAAGTTAATCAACATTGTCTTGGTCATGATCTCATTGGTGTATACTTTGGAATACAAAATGCTTTATTTAGATAACAAAAGTTAATCAACATTGTCTTGGTCATTATCTCATTGGTGTATACTTTGGAATACAAAATGCTTTATTTAGATAACAAAAGTTAATCAACATTGTCTTGGTCATTATCTCATTGGTGTATACTTTGGAATACCAAATGCTTTATTTAGATAACAAAAGTTAATCAACATTGTCTTGGTCATTATCTCATTGGTGTATACTTTGGAATACAAAATGCTTTATTTAGATAACAAAAGTTAATCAACATTGTCTTGGTCATGATCTCATTGGTGTATACTTTGGAATACAAAATGCTTTATTTAGATAACAAAAGTTAATCAACATTGTCTTGGTCATTATCTCATTGGTGTATACTTTGGAATACAAAATGCTTTATTTAGATAACAAAAGTTAATCAACATTGTCTTGGTCATGATCTCATTGGTGTATACTTTGGAATACCAAATGCTTTATTTAGACAACAAAAGTTAATCAACATTGTCTTGGTCATTATCTCATTGGTGTATACTTTGGAATACCAAATGTTTTGTTGAATAACTAAAGTTAATCAACATTGTCTTGGTCATGATCTCATTGGTGTATACTTTGGAATACCAAATGCTTTATTTAGATAACAAAAGTTAATCAACATTGTCTTGGTCATTATCTCATTGGTGTATACTTTGGAATACCAAATGCTTTATTTAGATAACAAAAGTTAATCAACATTGTCTTGGTCATTATCTCATTGGTGTATACTTTGGAATACAAAATGCTTTATTTAGATAACAAAAGTTAATCAACATTGTCTTGGTCATTATCTCATTGGTGTATACTTTGGAATACCAAATGCTTTATTTAGATAACAAAAGTTAATCAACATTGTCTTGGTCATTATCTCATTGGTGTATACTTTGGAATACCAAATGCTTTATTTAGATAACAAAAGTTAATCAACATTGTCTTGGTCATGATCTTATTGGTTTATACTTTGGAATACAAAATGCTGTATGTAGAAAACTAAAGTTAATCAACATTGTCTTGGTCATTATCTCATTGGTGTATACTTTGGAATACCAAATGTTTTATTTAGATAACAAAAGTTAATCAACATTGTCTTGGTCATTATCTCATTGGTGTATACTTTGGAATACAAAATGCTTTATTTAGATAACAAAAGTTAATAAACATTGTCTTGGTCATGATCTCATTGGTGTATACTTTGGAATACCAAATGCTTTATTTAGATAACAAAAGTTAATCAACATTGTCTTGGTCATTATCTCATTGGTGTATACTTTGGAATACAAAATGCTTTATTTAGATAACAAAAGTTAATCAACATTGTCTTGGTCATTATCTCATTGGTGTATACTTTGGAATACCAAATGCTTTATTTAGATAACAAAAGTTAATCAACATTGTCTTGGTCATTATCTCATTGGTGTATACTTTGGAATACAAAATGCTTTATTTAGATAACAAAAGTTAATCAACATTGTCTTGGTCATTATCTCATTGGTGTATACTTTGGAATACAAAATGCTTTATTTAGATAACAAAAGTTAATCAACATTGTCTTGGTCATTATCTCATTGGTGTATACTTTGGAATACCAAATGCTTTATTTAGATAACAAAAGTTAATCAACATTGTCTTGGTCATTATCTCATTGGTGTATACTTTGGAATACCAAATGCTTTATTTAGATAACAAAAGTTAATCAACATTGTCTTGGTCATGATCTCATTGGTGTATACTTTGGAATACCAACTGCTTTATTTAGATAACAAAAGTTAATCAACATTGTCTTGGTCATTATCTCATTGGTGTATACTTTGGAATACAAAATGCTTTATTTAGATAACAAAAGTTAATCAACATTGTCTTGGTCATTATCTCATTGGTGTATACTTTGGAATACCAAATGCTTTATTTAGATAACAAAAGTTAATCAACATTGTCTTGGTCATTATCTCATTGGTGTATACTTTGGAATACCAAATGCTTTATTTAGATAACAAAAGTTAATCAACATTGTCTTGGTCATTATCTCATTGGTGTATACTTTGGAATACAAAATGCTTTATTTAGATAACAAAAGTTAATCAACATTGTCTTGGTCATTATCTCATTGGTGTATACTTTGGAATTCCAAATGCTTTATTTAGATAACAAAAGTTAATCAACATTGTCTTGGTCATTATCTCATTGGTGTATACTTTGGAATACCAAATGCTTTATTTAGATAACAAAAGTTAATCAACATTGTCTTGGTCATTATCTCATTGGTGTATACTTTGGAATACAAAATGCTTTATTTAGATAACAAAAGTTAATCAACATTGTCTTGGTCATGATCTCATTGGTGTATACTTTGGAATACAAAATGCTTTATTTAGATAACAAAAGTTAATCAACATTGTCTTGGTCATTATCTCATTGGTGTATACTTTGGAATACCAAATGCTTTATTTAGATAACAAAAGTTAATCAACATTGTCTTGGTCATTATCTCATTGGTGTATACTTTGGAATACCAAATGCTTTATTTAGATAACAAAAGTTAATCAACATTGTCTTGGTCATTATCTCATTGGTGTATACTTTGGAATACCAAATGCTTTATTTAGATAACAAAAGTTAATCAACATTGTCTTGGTCATGATCTCATTGGTTTATACTTTGGAATACAAAATGCTGTATGTAGAAAACTAAAGTTAATCAACATTGTCTTGGTCATTATCTCATTGGTGTATACTTTGGAATACAAAATGCTTTATTTAGATAACAAAAGTTAATCAACATTGTCTTGGTCATGATCTCATTGGTGTATACTTTGGAATACAAAATGCTTTATTTAGATAACAAAAGTTAATCAACATTGTCTTGGTCATTATCTCATTGGTGTATACTTTGGAATACAAAATGCTTTATTTAGATAACAAAAGTTAATCAACATTGTCTTGGTCATTATCTCATTGGTGTATACTTTGGAATACCAAATGCTTTATTTAGATAACAAAAGTTAATCAACATTGTCTTGGTCATTATCTCATTGGTGTATACTTTGGAATACAAAATGCTTTATTTAGATAACAAAAGTTAATCAACATTGTCTTGGTCATGATCTCATTGGTGTATACTTTGGAATACAAAATGCTTTATTTAGATAACAAAAGTTAATCAACATTGTCTTGGTCATTATCTCATTGGTGTATACTTTGGAATACAAAATGCTTTATTTAGATAACAAAAGTTAATCAACATTGTCTTGGTCATTATCTCATTGGTGTATACTTTGGAATACCAAATGCTTTATTAAGATAACAAAAGTTAATCAACATTGTCTTGGTCATTATCTCATTGGTGTATACTTTGGAATACAAAATGCTTTATTTAGATAACAAAAGTTAATCAACATTGTCTTGGTCATGATCTCATTGGTGTATACTTTGGAATACAAAATGCTTTATTTAGATAACAAAAGTTAATCAACATTGTCTTGGTCATTATCTCATTGGTGTTTACTTTGGAATACCAAATGCTTTATTTAGATAACAAAAGTTAATCAACATTGTCTTGGTCATAGTCTCATTGGTGTATACTTTGGAATACCAAATGCTTTATTAAGATAACAAAAGTTAATCAACATTGTCTTGGTCATGATCTCATTGGTGTATACTTTGGAATACCAAATGCTTTATTTAGATAACAAAAGTTAATCAACATTGTCTTGGTCATGATCTCATTGGTGTATACTTTGGAATACAAAATGCTTTATTTAGATAACAAAAGTTAATCAACATTGTCTTGGTCATGATCTTATTGGTTTATACTTTGGAATACAAAATGCTTTATTTAGATAACAAAAGTTAATCAACATTGTCTTGGTCATAGTCTCATTGGTGTATACTTTGGAATACCAAATGCTTTATAAAGATAACAAAAGTTAATCAACATTGTCTTGGTCATGATCTCATTGGTGTATACTTTGGAATACCAAATGCTTTATATAGATAAGAAAAGTTAATCAACATTGTCTTGGTCATGATCTCATTGGTGTATACTTTGGAATACCAAATGCTTTATTTAGATAACAAAAGTTAATCAACATTGTCTTGGTCATGCTCTCATTGGTGTATACTTTGGAATACCAAATGCTTTATTTAGATAACAAAAGTTAATCAACATTGTCTTGGTCATTATCTTATTGGTGTATACTTTGGAATACAAAATGCTTTATTTAGATAACAAAAGTTAATCAACATTGTCTTGGTCATGATCTCATTGGTGTATACTTTGGAATACCAAATGCTTTATTTAGATAACAAAGGTTAATCAACATTTTCTTGGTCATTATCTTATTGGTGTATACTTGGGAATACCAAATGCTTTATTTAGATAACAAAAGTTAATCAACATTGTCTTGGTCATGATCTCATTGGTGTATACTTTGGAATACCAAATGCTTTATTGAGATAACAAAAGTTAATCAACATTGTCTTGGTCATTATCTTATTGGTGTATACTTGGGAATACCAAATGCTTTATTTAGATAACAAAAGTTAATCAACATTGTCTTGGTCATGATCTCATTGGTGTATACTTTGGAATACCAAATGCTTTATTGAGATAACAAAAGTTAATCAACATTGTCTTGGTCATTATCTCATTGGTGTATACTTTGGAATACCAAATAATTTATATAGATAACGAAAGTTAATCAACATTGTCTTGGTCATTATCTGATTGGTGTATACTTTGGAGTACCAAATAATTTATATAGATAACGACAGTTAATCAACATTGTCTTGGTCATTATCTGATTGGTGTATACTTTGGAATACCAAATAATTTATATAGATAACGAAAGATAATCAACATTGTCTTGGTCATTATCTCATTGGTGTATACTTTGGAATACCAAATAATTTATATAGATAACAAAAGTTAATCAACATTGTCTTGGTCATTATCTGATTGGTGTATACTTTGGAATACCAAATAATTTATATAGATAACAAAAGTTAATCAACATTGTCTTGGTCATTATCTCATTGGTGTATACTTTGGAATACCAAATAATTTATATAGATAACGAAAGTTAATCAACATTGTCTTGGTCATTATCTGATTGGTGTATACTTTGGAATACCAAATAATTTATATAGATAACGAAAGTTAATCAACATTGTCTTGGTCATTATCTGATTGGTGTATACTTTGGAATACCAAATAATTTATATAGATAACGAAAGTTAATCAACATTGTCTTGGTCATTATCTGATTGGTGTATACTTTGGAATACCAAATAATTTATATAGATAACTAAAGATAATCAACATTGTCTTGGTCATTATCTCATTGGTGTATACTTTGGAATACCAAATGCTTTATTGAGATAACAAAGGTTAATCAACATTGTCTTGGTCATGATCTCATTGGTGTATACTTTGGAATACCAAATGCTTTATATAGATAACGAAAGTTAATCAACATTGTCTTGGTCATGATCTCATTGGTGTATACTTTGGAATACCAAATGCTTTATATAGATAACGAAAGTTAATCAACATTGTCTTAGTCATTATCTGATTGGTGTATACTTTGGAATACCAAATAATTTATATAGATAACGAAAGTTAATCAACATTGTCTTGGTCATTATCTGATTGGTGTATACTTTGGAATACCAAATAATTTATATAGATAACGAAAGTTAATCAACATTGTCTTAGTCATTATCTGATTGGTGTATACTTTGGAATACCAAATGCTTTATATAGATAACGAAAGTTAATCAACATTGTCTTGGTCATTATCTGATTGGTGTATACTTTGGAATACCAAATGCTTTATATAGATAAAGAAAGTTAATCAACATTGTCTTGGTCATTATCTGATTGGTGTATACTTTGGAATACCAAATGCTTTATATAGATAACGAAAGTTAATCAACATTGTCTTGGTCATTATCTGATTGGTGTATACTTTGGAATACCAAATAATTTATATAGATAACGAAAGTTAATCAACATTGTCTTAGTCATTATCTGATTGGTGTATACTTTGGAATACCAAATGCTTTATATAGATAACGAAAGTTAATCAACATTGTCTTGGTCATTATCTGATTGGTGTATACTTTGGAATACCAAATAATTTATATAGATAACGAAAGTTAATCAACATTGTCTTAGTAATTATCTGATTGGTGTATACTTTGGAATACCAAATGCTTTATATAGATAACGAAAGTTAATCAACATTGTCTTGGTCATTATCTGATTGGTGTATACTTTGGAATACCAAATAATTTATATAGATAACGAAAGTTAATCAACATTGTCTTGGTCATTATCTGATTGGTGTATACTTTGGAATACCAAATGCTTTATATAGATAACGAAAGTTAATCAACATTGTCTTGGTCATTATCTGATTGGTGTATACTTTGGAATACCAAATAATTTATATAGATAACGAAAGTTAATCAACATTGTCTTGGTCATTATCTGATTGGTGTATACTTTGGAATACCAAATGCTTTATATAGATAACGAAAGTTAATCAACATTGTCTTGGTCATTATCTGATTGGTGTATACTTTGGAATACCAAATAATTTATATAGATAACGAAAGTTAATCAACATTGTCTTAGTCATTATCTGATTGGTGTATACTTTGGAATACCAAATGCTTTATATAGATAACGAAAGATAATCAACATTGTCTTGGTCATTATCTGATTGGTGTATACTTTGGAATACCAAATAATTTATATAGATAACGAAAGTTAATCAACATTGTCTTAGTCATTATCTGATTGGTGTATACTTTGGAATACCAAATGCTTTATATAGATAACGAAAGTTAATCAACATTGTCTTGGTCATTATCTGATTGGTGTATACTTTGGAATACCAAATAATTTATATAGATAACGAAAGTTAATCAACATTGTCTTAGTCATTATCTGATTGGTGTATACTTTGGAATACCAAATAATTTATATAGATAACGAAAGTTAATCAACATTGTCTTGGTCATTATCTGATTGGTGTATACTTTGGAATACCAAATAATTTATATAGATAACGAAAGTTAATCAACATTGTCTTGGTCATTATCTCATTGGTGTATACTTTGGAATACCAAATAATTTATATAGATAACGAAAGATAATCAACATTTTCTTGGTCATTATCTGATTGGTGTATACTTTGGAATACCAAATAATTTATATAGATAACGAAAGTTAATCAACATTGTCTTGGTCATTATCTGATTGGTGTATACTTTGGAATACCAAATAATTTATACAGATAACAAAGGTTAATCAACATTGTCTTGGTCATGATCTCATTGGTGTATACTTTGGAATACCAAATAATTTATATAGATAACGAAAGTTAATCAACATTGTCTTGGTCATTATCTCATTGGTGTATACTTGGGAATACCAAATAATTTATATAGATAACTAAAGATAATCAACATTGTCTTGGTCATTATCTGATTGGTGTATACTTTGGAATACCAAATAATTTATATAGATAACTAAAGATAATCAACATTGTCTTGGTCATTATCTGATTGGTGTATACTTTGGAATACCAAATGCTTTATATAGATAACGAAAGTTAATCAACATTGTCTTGGTCATTATCTGATTGGTGTATACTTTGGAATACCAAATAATTTATATAGATAACAAAGGTTAATCAACATTGTCTTGGTCATGATCTCATTGGTGTATACTTTGGAATACCAAATGCTTTATATAGATAACGAAAGTTAATCAACATTGTCTTCGTCATTATCTGATTGGTGTATACTTTGGAATACCAAATGCTTTATATAGATAACCAAAGTTAATCAACATTGTCTTGGTCATTATCTCATTGGTGTATACTTGGGAATACCAAATAATTTATATAGATAACGAAAGATAATCAACATTGTCTTGGTCATTATCTCATTGGTGTATACTTGGGAATACCAAATAATTTATATAGATAACTAAAGATAATCAACATTGTCTTGGTCATTATCTGATTGGTGTATACTTTGGAATACCAAATAATTTATATAGATAACGAAAGTTAATCAACATTGTCTTGGTCATTATCTGATTGGTGTATACTTTGGAATACCAAATAATTTATATAGATAACGAAAGATAATCAACATTGTCTTGGTCATTATCTCATTGGTGTATACTTGGGAATACCAAATAATTTATATAGATAACGAAAGTTAATCAACATTGTCTTGGTCATTATCTGATTGGTGTATACTTTGGAATACCAAATAATTTATATAGATAACGAAAGTTAATCAACATTGTCTTGGTCATTATCTGATTGGTGTATACTTTGGAATACCAAATAATTTATATAGATAACGAAAGTTAATCAACATTGTCTTGGTCATTATCTGATTGGTGTATACTTTGGAATACCAAATAATTTATATAGATAACGAAAGTTAATCAACATTGTCTTGGTCATTATCTCATTGGTGTATACTTGGGAATACCAAATAATTTATATAGATAACGAAAGTTAATCAACATTGTCTTGGTCATTATCTGATTGGTGTATACTTTGGAATACCAAATAATTTATATAGATAACGAAAGTTAATCAACATTGTCTTGGTCATTATCTCATTGGTGTATACTTTGGAATACCAAATAATTTATATAGATAACGAAAGTTAATCAACATTGTCTTGGTCATTATCTCATTGGTGTATACTTGGGAATACCAAATAATTTATATAGATAACTAAAGATAATCAACATTGTCTTGGTCATTATCTGATTGGTGTATACTTTGGAATACCAAATAATTTATATAGATAACGAAAGTTAATCAACATTGTCTTGGTCATTATCTGATTGGTGTATACTTTGGAATACCAAATAATTTATATAGATAACGAAAGATAATCAACATTGTCTTGGTCATTATCTCATTGGTGTATACTTGGGAATACCAAATAATTTATATAGATAACGAAAGTTAATCAACATTGTCTTGGTCATTATCTGATTGGTGTATACTTTGGAATACCAAATAATTTATATAGATAACGAAAGTTAATCAACATTGTCTTGGTCATTATCTGATTGGTGTATACTTTGGAATACCAAATAATTTATATAGATAACGAAAGTTAATCAACATTGTCTTGGTCATTATCTGATTGGTGTATACTTTGGAATACCAAATAATTTATATAGATAACGAAAGTTAATCAACATTGTCTTGGTCATTATCTCATTGGTGTATACTTGGGAATACCAAATAATTTATATAGATAACTAAAGATAATCAACATTGTCTTGGTCATTATCTGATTGGTGTATACTTTGGAATACCAAATAATTTATATAGATAACGAAAGTTAATCAACATTGTCTTGGTCATTATCTCATTGGTGTATACTTGGGAATACCAAATAATTTATATAGATAACTAAAGATAATCAACATTGTCTTGGTCATTATCTGATTGGTGTATACTTTGGAATACCAAATAATTTATATAGATAACGAAAGTTAATCAACATTGTCTTGGTCATTATCTCATTGGTGTATACTTGGGAATACCAAATAATTTATATAGATAACTAAAGATAATCAACATTGTCTTGGTCATTATCTGATTGGTGTATACTTTGGAATACCAAATAATTTATATAGATAACTAAAGATAATCAACATTGTCTTGGTCATTATCTGATTGGTGTATACTTTGGAATACCAAATGCTTTATATAGATAACGAAAGTTAATCAACTTTGTCTTGGTCATTATCTGATTGGTGTATACTTTGGAATACCAAATAATTTATATAGATAACAAAGGTTAATCAACATTGTCTTGGTCATGATCTCATTGGTGTATACTTTGGAATACCAAATGCTTTATGTAGATAACGAAAGTTAATCAACATTGTCTTGGTCATTATCTGATTGGTGTATACTTTGGAATACCAAATAATTTATATAGATAACGAAAGTTAATCAACATTGTCTTGGTCATTATCTCATTGGTGTATACTTGGGAATACCAAATAATTTATATAGATAACTAAAGATAATCAACATTGTCTTGGTCATTATCTGATTGGTGTATACTTTGGAATACCAAATAATTTATATAGATAACGAAAGTTAATCAACATTGTCTTGGTCATTATCTCATTGGTGTATACTTTGGAATACCAAATAATTTATATAGATAACGAAAGATAATCAACATTGTCTTGGTCATTATCTCATTGGTGTATACTTGGGAATACCAAATAATTTATATAGATAACGAAAGTTAATCAACATTGTCTTGGTCATTATCTGATTGGTGTATACTTTGGAATACCAAATAATTTATATAGATAACGAAAGTTAATCAACATTGTCTTGGTCATTATCTGATTGGTGTATACTTTGGAATACCAAATAATTTATATAGATAACGAAAGTTAATCAACATTGTCTTGGTCATTATCTCATTGGTGTATACTTGGGAATACCAAATAATTTATATAGATAACTAAAGATAATCAACATTGTCTTGGTCATTATCTGATTGGTGTATACTTTGGAATACCAAATAATTTATATAGATAACGAAAGTTAATCAACATTGTCTTGGTCATTATCTCATTGGTGTATACTTGGGAATACCAAATAATTTATATAGATAACTAAAGATAATCAACATTGTCTTGGTCATTATCTGATTGGTGTATACTTTGGAATACCAAATAATTTATATAGATAACGAAAGTTAATCAACATTGTCTTGGTCATTATCTCATTGGTGTATACTTGGGAATACCAAATAATTTATATAGATAACTAAAGATAATCAACATTGTCTTGGTCATTATCTGATTGGTGTATACTTTGGAATACCAAATAATTTGTATAGATAACTAAAGATAATCAACATTGTCTTGGTCATTATCTGATTGGTGTATACTTTGGAATACCAAATGCTTTATATAGATAACGAAAGTTAATCAACATTGTCTTGGTCATTATCTGATTGGTGTATACTTTGGAATACCAAATAATTTATATAGATAACAAAGGTTAATCAACATTGTCTTGGTCATGATCTCATTGGTGTATACTTTGGAATACAAAATGCTTTATGTAGATAACGAAAGTTAATCAACATTGTCTTGGTCATTATCTGATTGGTGTATACTTTGGAATACCAAATAATTTATATAGATAACGAAAGTTAATCAACATTGTCTTGGTCATTATATGATTGGTGTATACTTTGGAATACCAAATAATTTATATAGATAACGAAAGTTAATCAACATTGTCTTGGTCATGATCTCATTGGTGTATACTTTGGAATACCAAATAATTTATATAGATAACGAAAGTTAATCAACATTGTCTTGGTCATTATCTGATTGGTGTATACTTTGGAATACCAAATAATTTATATAGATAACGAAAGTTAATCAACATTGTCTTGGTCATTATCTGATTGGTGTATACTTTGGAATACCAAATAATTTATATAGATAACGAAAGTTAATCAACATTGTCTTGGTCATTATCTGATTGGTGTATACTTTGGAATACCAAATAATTTATATAGATAACGAAAGTTAATCAACATTGTCTTGGTCATTATCTGATTGGTGTATACTTTGGAATACCAAATAATTTATATAGATAACGAAAGATAATCAACATTGTCTTGGTCATTATCTGATTGGTGTATACTTTGGAATACCAAATAATTTATATAGATAACGAAAGTTAATCAACATTGTCTTGGTCATTATCTGATTGGTGTATACTTTGGAATACCAAATAATTTATATAGATAACGAAAGTTAATCAACATTGTCTTGGTCATTATCTGATTGGTGTATACTTTGGAATACCAAATGCTTTATATAGATAACGAAAGTTAATCAACATTGTCTTGGTCATTATCTGATTGGTGTATACTTTGGAATACCAAATAATTTATATAGATAACGAAAGTTAATCAACATTGTCTTGGTCATTATCTGATTGGTGTATACTTTGGAATACCAAATAATTTATATAGATAACTAAAGATAATCAACATTGTCTTGGTCATTATCTGATTGGTGTATACTTTGGAATACCAAATGCTTTATATAGATAACGAAAGTTAATCAACATTGTCTGGGTCATTATCTGATTGGTGTATACTTTGGAATACCAAATGCTTTATATAGATAACGAAAGTTAATCAACATTGTCTTGGTCATGATCTCATTGGTGTATACTTTGGAATACCAAATAATTTATATAGATAACGAAAGATAATCAACATTGTCTTGGTCATTATCTGATTGGTGTATACTTTGGAATACCAAATGCTTTATATAGATAACGAAAGTTAATCAACATTGTCTTGGTCATTATCTGATTGGTGTATACTTTGGAATACCAAATGCTTTATATAGATAACGAAAGTTAATCAACATTGTCTTGGTCATGATCTCATTGGTGTATACTTTGGAATACCAAATAATTTATATAGATAACTAAAGATAATCAACATTGTCTTGGTCATTATCTGATTGGTGTATACTTTGGAATACCAAATGCTTTATATAGATAACGAAAGTTAATCAACATTGTCTTGGTCATGATCTCATTGGTGTATACTTTGGAATACCAAATAATTTATATAGATAACTAAAGATAATCAACATTGTTTTGGTCATTATCTGATTGGTGTATACTTTGGAATACCAAATGCTTTATATAGATAACGAAAGTTAATCAACATTGTCTTGGTCATTATCTGATTGGTGTATACTTTGGAATACCAAATAATTTATATAGATAACAAAGGTTAATCAACATTGTCTTGGTCATGATCTCATTGGTGTATACTTTGGAATACCAAATGCTTTATATAGATAACGAAAGTTAATCAACATTGTCTTGGTCATTATCTGATTGGTGTATACTTTGGAATACCAAATTATTTATATAGATAACGAAAGTTAATCAACATTGTCTTGGTCATGATCTCATTGGTGTATACTTTGGAATACCAAATGCTTTATATAGATAACGAAAGTTAATCAACATTGTCTTGGTCATGATCTCATTGGTGTATACTTTGGAATACCAAATAATTTATATAGATAACGAAAGTTAATCAACATTGTCTTGGTCATTATCTGATTGGTGTATACTTTGGAATACCAAATTCTTTATATAGATAACGAAAGTTAATCAACATTGTCTTGGTCATTATCTGATTGGTGTATACTTTGGAATACCAAATGCTTTATATAGATAACGAAAGTTAATCAACATTGTCTTGGTCATTATCTGATTGGTGTATACTTTGGAATACCAAATAATTTATATAGATAACGAAAGTTAATCAACATTGTCTTGGTCATTATCTGATTGGTGTATACTTTGGAATACCAAATGCTTTATATAGATAACGAAAGTTAATCAACATTGTCTTGGTCATTATCTGATTGGTGTATACTTTGGAATACCAAATAATTTATATAGATAACGAAAGTTAATCAACATTGTCTTGGTCATGATCTCATTGGTGTATACTTTGGAATACCAAATGCTTTATATAGATAACGAAAGTTAATCAACATTGTCTTGGTCATTATCTGATTGGTGTATACTTTGGAATACCAAATAATTTATATAGATAACGAAAGTTAATCAACATTGTCTTGGTCATGATCTCATTGGTGTATACTTTGGAATACCAAATGCTTTATATAGATAACGAAAGTTAATCAACATTGTCTTGGTCATTATCTGATTGGTGTATACTTTGGAAGACCAAATAATTTATATAGATAACGAAAGTTAATCAACATTGTCTTGGTCATGATCTCATTGGTGTATACTTTGGAATACCAAATGCTTTATATAGATAACGAAAGTTAATCAACATTGTCTTGGTCATTATCTGATTGGTGTATACTTTGGAATACCAAATAATTTATATAGATAACGAAAGTTAATCAACATTGTCTTGGTCATGATCTCATTGGTGTATACTTTGGAATACCAAATGCTTTATATAGATAACGAAAGTTAATCAACATTGTCTTGGTCATTATCTGATTGGTGTATACTTTGGAATACCAAATAATTTATATAGATAACGAAAGTTAATCAACATTGTCTTGGTCATGATCTCATTGGTGTATACTTTGGAATACCAAATGCTTTATATAGATAACGAAAGTTAATCAACATTGTCTTGGTCATTATCTGATTGGTGTATACTTTGGAATACCAAATAATTTATATAGATAACGAAAGTTAATCAACATTGTCTTGGTCATGATCTCATTGGTGTATACTTTGGAATACCAAATGCTTTATATAGATAACGAAAGTTAATCAACATTGTCTTGGTCATTATCTGATTGGTGTATACTTTGGAATACCAAATAATTTATATAGATAACGAAAGTTAATCAACATTGTCTTGGTCATGATCTCATTGGTGTATACTTTGGAATACCAAATGCTTTATATAGATAACGAAAGTTAATCAACATTGTCTTGGTCATTATCTGATTGGTGTATACTTTGGAATACCAAATAATTTATATAGATAACGAAAGTTAATCAACATTGTCTTGGTCATGATCTCATTGGTGTATACTTTGGAATACCAAATGCTTTATATAGATAACGAAAGTTAATCAACATTGTCTTGGTCATTATCTGATTGGTGTATACTTTGGAATACCAAATAATTTATATAGATAACGAAAGTTAATCAACATTGTCTTGGTCATTATCTCATTGGTGTATACTTTGGAATACCAAATAATTTATATAGATAACGAAAGTTAATCAACATTGTCTTGGTCATTATCTGATTGGTGTATACGTTGGAATACCAAATGCTTTATATAGATAAAGAAAGTTAATCAACATTGTCTTGGTCATTATCTGATTGGTGTATACTTTGGAATACCAAATAATTTATATAGATAACGAAAGTTAATCAACATTGTCTTGGTCATTATCTCATTGGTGTATACTTTGGAATACCAAATAATTTATATAGATAACGAAAGTTAATCAACATTGTCTTGGTCATTATCTGATTGGTGTATACTTTGGAATACCAAATAATTTATATAGATAACGAAAGTTAATCAACATTGTCTAGGTCATTATCTGATTGGTGTATACTTTGGAATACCAAATGCTTTATATAGATAACGAAAGTTAATCAACATTGTCTTGGTCATTATCTGATTGGTGTATACTTGGGAATACAAAATGCTTTATTTAGATAACGAAAGTTAATCAACATTGTCTTGGTCATTATCTGATTGGTGTATACTTTGGAATACCAAATGCTTTATATAGATAACGAAAGTTAATCAACATTGTCTTGGTCATTATCTCATTGGTGTATACTTTGGAATACCAAATAATTTATATAGATAACGAAAGTTAATCAACATTGTCTTGGTCATTATCTGATTGGTGTATACTTGGGAATACAAAATGCTTTATTTAGATAACAAAAGTTAATCAACATTGTCTTGGTCATTATCTCATTGGTGTATACTTTGGAATACCAAATAATTTATATAGATAACGAAAGTTAATCAACATTGTCTTGGTCATTATCTGATTGGTGTATACTTTGGAATACCAAATGCTTTATATAGATAACGAAAGTTAATCAACATTGTCTTGGTCATTATCTGATTGGTGTATACTTTGGAATACCAAATAATTTATATAGATAACGAAAGTTAATCAACATTGTCTTGGTCATGATCTCATTGGTGTATACTTTGGAATACCAAATGCTTTATATAGATAACGAAAGTTAATCAACATTGTCTTGGTCATTATCTGATTGGTGTATACTTTGGAATACCAAATAATTTATATAGATAACGAAAGTTAATCAACATTGTCTTGGTCATTATCTGATTGGTGTATACTTTGGAATACCAAATGCTTTATATAGATAACGAAAGTTAATCAACATTGTCTTGGTCATTATCTGATTGGTGTATACTTTGGAATACCAAATAATTTATATAGATAACGAAAGTTAATCAACATTGTCTTGGTCATGATCTCATTGGTGTATACTTTGGAATACCAAATGCTTTATATAGATAACGAAAGTTAATCAACATTGTCTTGGTCATTATCTGATTGGTGTATACTTTGGAATACCAAATAATTTATATAGATAACGAAAGTTAATCAACATTGTCTTGGTCATGATCTCATTGGTGTATACTTTGGAATACCAAATGCTTTATATAGATAACGAAAGTTAATCAACATTGTCTTGGTCATTATCTGATTGGTGTATACTTTGGAATACCAAATAATTTATATAGATAACGAAAGTTAATCAACATTGTCTTGGTCATGATCTCATTGGTGTATACTTTGGAATACCAAATGCTTTATATAGATAACGAAAGTTAATCAACATTGTCTTGGTCATTATCTGATTGGTGTATACTTTGGAATACCAAATAATTTATATAGATAACGAAAGTTAATCAACATTGTCTTGGTCATTATCTCATTGGTGTATACTTTGGAATACCAAATGCTTTATATAGATAACGAAAGTTAATCAACATTGTCTTGGTCATTATCTGATTGGTGTATACTTTGGAATACCAAATAATTTATATAGATAACGAAAGTTAATCAACATTGTCTTGGTCATGATCTCATTGGTGTATACTTTGGAATACCAAATAATTTATATAGATAACGAAAGTTAATCAACATTGTCTTGGTCATTATCTGATTGGTGTATACTTTGGAATACCAAATGCTTTATATAGATAACGAAAGTTAATCAACATTGTCTTGGTCATTATCTGATTGGTGTATACTTTGGAATACCAAATAATTTATATAGATAACGAAAGTTAATCAACATTGTCTTGGTCATTATCTCATTGGTGTATACTTTGGAATACCAAATAATTTATATAGATAACGAAAGTTAATCAACATTGTCTTGGTCATTATCTGATTGGTGTATACTTTGGAATACCAAATAATTTATATAGATAACGAAAGTTAATCAACATTGTCTTGGTCATTATCTGATTGGTGTATACTTTGGAATACCAAATGCTTTATATAGATAACGAAAGTTAATCAACATTGTCTTGGTCATTATCTGATTGGTGTATACTTTGGAATACCAAATAATTTATATAGATAACGAAAGTTAATCAACATTGTCTTGGTCATTATCTGATTGGTGTATACTTTGGAATACCAAATAATTTATATAGATAACGAAAGTTAATCAACATTGTCTTGGTAATTATCTGATTGGTGTATACTTTGGAATACCAAATAATTTATATAGATAACGAAAGTTAATCAACATTGTCTAGGTCATTATCTGATTGGTGTATACTTTGGAATACCAAATGCTTTATATAGATAACGAAAGTTAATCAACATTGTCTTGGTCATTATCTGATTGGTGTATACTTTGGAATACCAAATAATTTATATAGATAACGAAAGTTAATCAACATTGTCTTGGTCATTATCTCATTGGTGTATACTTTGGAATACCAAATGCTTTATATAGATAACGAAAGTTAATCAACATTGTCTTGGTCATTATCTGATTGGTGTATACTTTGGAATACCAAATAATTTATATAGATAACGAAAGTTAATCAACATTGTCTTGGTCATTATCTGATTGGTGTATACTTTGGAATACCAAATAATTTATATAGATAACGAAAGTTAATCAACATTGTCTTGGTCATTATCTCATTGGTGTATACTTTGGAATACCAAATGCTTTATTTAGATAACGAAAGTTAATCAACATTGTCTTGGTCATTATCTGATTGGTGTATACTTTGGAATACCAAATGCTTTATATAGATAACGAAAGTTAATCAACATTGTCTTGGTCATTATCTGATTGGTGTATACTTTGGAATACCAAATAATTTATATAGATAACGAAATTTAATCAACATTGTCTTGGTCATTATCTCATTGGTGTATACTTTGGAATACCAAATAATTTATATAGATAACGAAAGATAATCAACATTGTCTTGGTCATTATCTGATTGGTGTATACTTGGGAATACAAAATGCTTTATTTAGATAAAAAAAGTTAATCAACATTGTCTTGGTCATTATCTCATTGGTGTATACTTTGGAATACCAAATGCTTTATATAGATAACGAAAGTTAATCAACATTGTCTTGGTCATTATCTGATTGGTGTATACTTTGGAATACCAAATGCTTTATATAGATAACGAAAGTTAATCAACATTGTCTTGGTCATTATCTGATTGGTGTATACTTGGGAATACAAAATGCTTTATTTAGATAACGAAAGTTAATCAACATTGTCTTGGTCATTATCTGATTGGTGTATACTTTGGAATACCAAATGCTTTATATAGATAACGAAAGTTAATCAACATTGTCTTGGTCATTATCTCATTGGTGTATACTTTGGAATACCAAATAATTTATATAGATAACGAAAGTTAATCAACATTGTCTTGGTCATTATCTGATTGGTGTATACTTGGGAATACAAAATGCTTTATTTAGATAACAAAAGTTAATCAACATTGTCTTGGTCATTATCTCATTGGTGTATACTTTGGAATACCAAATGCTTTATATAGATAACGAAAGTTAATCAACATTGTCTTGGTCATTATCTGATTGGTGTATACTTTGGAATACCAAATGCTTTATATAGATAACGAAAGTTAATCAACATTGTCTTGGTCATTATCTGATTGGTGTATACTTTGGAATACCAAATGCTTTATATAGATAACGAAAGTTAATCAACATTGTCTTGGTCATTATCTGATTGGTGTATACTTTGGAATACAAAATAATATATATAGATAACGAAAGTTAATCAACATTGTCTTGGTCATTATCTGATTGGTGTATACTTTGGAATACCAAATAATTTATATAGATAACGAAAGTTAATCAACATTGTCTTGGTCATTATCTGATTGGTGTATACTTTGGAATACCAAATAATTTATATAGATAACGAAAGTTAATCAACATTGTCTTGGTCATTATCTGATTGGTGTATACTTTGGAATACCAAATAATTTATATAGATAACGAAAGTTAATCAACATTGTCTTGGTCATTATCTGATTGGTGTATACTTTGGAATACCAAATGCTTTATATAGATAACGAAAGTTAATCAACATTGTCTTGGTCATTATCTGATTGGTGTATACTTTGGAATACAAAATAATATATATAGATAACAAAGGTTAATCAACATTGTCTTGGTCATGATCTCATTGGTGTATACTTTGGAATACCAAATGCTTTATATAGATAACGAAAGTTAATCAACATTGTCTTGGTCATTATCTGATTGGTGTATACTTTGGAATACCAAATAATTTATATAGATAACGAAAGATAATCAACATTGTCTTGGTCATTATCTGATTGGTGTATACTTTGGAATACCAAATGCTTTATATAGATAACGAAAGTTAATCAACATTGTCTTGGTCATTATCTCATTGGTGTATACTTTGGAATACCAAATAATTTATATAGATAACGAAAGTTAATCAACATTGTCTTGGTCATTATCTCATTGGTGTATACTTTGGAATACCAAATAATTTATATAGATAACGAAAGATAATCAACATTGTCTTGGTCATTATCTGATTGGTGTATACTTGGGAATACAAAATGCTTTATTTAGATAACAAAAGTTAATCAACATTGTCTTGGTCATTATCTCATTGGTGTATACTTTGGAATACCAAATGCTTTATATAGATAACGAAAGTTAATCAACATTGTCTTGGTCATTATCTGATTGGTGTATACTTTAGAATACCAAATGCTTTATATAGATAACGAAAGTTAATCAACATTGTCTTGGTCATTATCTGATTGGTGTATACTTGGGAATACAAAATGCTTTATTTAGATAACGAAAGTTAATCAACATTGTCTTGGTCATTATCTGATTGGTGTATACTTTGGAATACCAAATGCTTTATATAGATAACGAAAGTTAATCAACATTGTCTTGGTCATTATCTCATTGGTGTATACTTTGGAATACCAAATAATTTATATAGATAACGAAAGTTAATCAACATTGTCTTGGTCATTATCTGATTGGTGTATACTTTGGAATACCAAATGCTTTATTTAGATAACGAAAGTTAATCAACATTGTCTTGGTCATTATCTGATTGGTGTATACTTGGGAATACAAAATGCTTTATTTAGATAACGAAAGTTAATCAACATTGTCTTGGTCATTATCTGATTGGTGTATACTTTGGAATACCAAATAATTTATATAGATAACGAAAGTTAATCAACATTGTCTTGGTCATTATCTCATTGGTGTATACTTTGGAATACCAAATAATTTATATAGATAACGAAAGATAATCAACATTGTCTTGGTCATTATCTGATTGGTGTATACTTGGGAATACAAAATGCTTTATTTAGATAACAAAAGTTAATCAACATTGTCTTGGTCATTATCTCATTGGTGTATACTTTGGAATACCAAATGCTTTATATAGATAACGAAAGTTAATCAACATTGTCTTGGTCATTATCTGATTGGTGTATACTTTGGAATACCAAATGCTTTATATAGATAACGAAAGTTAATCAACATTGTCTTGGTCATTATCTGATTGGTGTATACTTTGGAATACCAAATGCTTTATATAGATAACGAAAGTTAATCAACATTGTCTTGGTCATTATCTCATTGGTGTATACTTTGGAATACCAAATGCTTTATATAGATAACGAAAGTTAATCAACATTGTCTTGGTCATTATCTGATTGGTGTATACTTTGGAATACCAAATGCTTTATATAGATAACGAAAGTTAATCAACATTGTCTTGGTCATTATCTCATTGGTGTATACTTTGGAATACCAAATAATTTATATAGATAACGAAAGTTAATCAACATTGTCTTGGTCATTATCTGATTGGTGTATACTTGGGAATACAAAATGCTTTTTTTAGATAACAAAAGTTAATCAACATTGTCTTGGTCATTATCTCATTGGTGTATACTTTGGAATACCAAATGCTTTATATAGATAACGAAAGTTAATCAACATTGTCTTGGTCATTATCTGATTGGTGTATACTTTGGAATACCAAATGCTTTATTTAGATAACGAAAGTTAATCAACATTGTCTTGGTCATTATCTGATTGGTGTATACTTTGGAATACCAAATGCTTTATATAGATAACGAAAGTTAATCAACATTGTCTTGGTCATTATCTCATTGGTGTATACTTTGGAATACCAAATAATTTATATAGATAACGAAAGTTGATCAACATTGTCTTGGTCATTATCTGATTGGTGTATACTTTGGAATACCAAATGCTTTATATAGATAACGAAAGTTAATCAACATTGTCTTGGTCATTATCTGATTGGTGTATACTTTGGAATACCAAATAATTTATATAGATAACAAAGGTTAATCAACATTGTCTTGGTCATGATCTCATTGGTGTATACTTTGGAATACCAAATGCTTTATATAGATAACGAAAGTTAATCAACATTGTCTTGGTCATTATCTGATTGGTGTATACTTTGGAATACCAAATAATTTATATAGATAACGAAAGTTAATCAACATTGTCTTGGTCATTATCTGATTGGTGTATACTTTGGAATACCAAATGCTTTATATAGATAACGAAAGTTAATCAACATTGTCTTGGTCATTATCTGATTGGTGTATACTTTGGAATACCAAATAATTTATATAGATAACGAAAGTTAATCAACATTGTCTTGGTCATTATCTGATTGGTGTATACTTTGGAATACCAAATGCTTTATATAGATAACGAAAGTTAATCAACATTGTCTTGGTCATTATCTGATAGGTGTATACTTTGGAATACCAAATAATTTATATAGATAACAAAGGTTAATCAACATTGTCTTGGTCATGATCTCATTGGTGTATACTTTGGAATACCAAATGCTTTATATAGATAACGAAAGTTAATCAACATTGTCTTGGTCATTATCTGATTGGTGTATACTTTGGAATACCAAATAATTTATATAGATAACGAAAGTTAATCAACATTGTCTTGGTCATTATCTGATTGGTGTATACTTTGGAATACCAAATAATTTATATAGATAACGAAAGTTAATCAACATTGTCTTGGTCATTATCTGATTGGTGTATACTTGGGAATACAAAATGCTTTATTTAGATAACAAAAGTTAATCAACATTGTGTTGGTCATTATCTCATTGGTGTATACTTTGGAATACCAAATGCTTTATATAGATAACGAAAGTTAATCAACATTGTCTTGGTCATTATCTGATTGGTGTATACTTTGGAATACCAAATAATTTATATAGATAACGAAAGTTAATCAACATTGTCTTGGTCATTATCTCATTGGTGTATACTTTGGAATACCAAATAATTTATATAGATAACGAAAGTTAATCAACATTGTCTTGGTCATTATCTGATTGGTGTATACTTGGGAATACCAAATAATTTATATAGATAACGAAAGTTAATCAACATTGTCTTGGTCATTATCTCATTGGTGTATACTTTGGAATACCAAATAATTTATATAGATAACGAAAGTTAATCAACATTGTCTTGGTCATTATCTGATTGGTGTATACTTGGGAATACAAAATGCTTTATTTAGATAACAAAAGTTAATCAACATTGTCTTGGTCATTATCTCATTGGTGTATACTTTGGAATACCAAATAATTTATATAGATAACGAAAGTTAATCAACATTGTCTTGGTCATTATCTGATTGGTGTATACTTGGGAATACAAAATGCTTTATTTAGATAACAAAAGTTAATCAACATTGTCTTGGTCATTATCTGATTGGTGTATACTTTGGAATACCAAATAATTTATATAGATAACGAAAGTTAATCAACATTGTCTTGGTCATTATCTGATTGGTGTATACTTTGGAATACCAAATAATTTATATAGATAACGAAAGTTAATCAACATTGTCTTGGTCATTATCTGATTGGTGTATACTTGGGAATACAAAATGCTTTATTTAGATAACAAAAGTTAATCAACATTGTCTTGGTCATTATCTCATTGGTGTATACTTTGGAATACCAAATGCTTTATATAGATAACGAAAGTTAATCAACATTGTCTTGGTCATTATCTGATTGGTGTATACTTTGGAATACCAAATGCTTTATATAGATAACGAAAGTTAATCAACATTGTCTTGGTCATTATCTGATTGGTGTATACTTTGGAATACCAAATAATTTATATAGATAACGAAAGTTAATCAACATTGTCTTGGTCATTATCTCATTGGTGTATACTTTGGAATACCAAATAATTTATATAGATAACGAAAGTTAATCAACATTGTCTTGGTCATTATCTGATTGGTGTATACTTTGGAATACCAAATGCTTTATATAGATAACGAAAGTTAATCAACATTGTCTTGGTCATTATCTGATTGGTGTATACTTTGGAATACCAAATAATTTATATAGATAACGAAAGTTAATCAACATTGTCTTGGTCATTATCTGATTGGTGTATACTTTGGAATACCAAATAATTTATATAGATAACGAAAGTTAATCAACATTGTCTTGGTCATTATCTGATTGGTGTATACTTTGGAATACCAAATAATTTATATAGATAACGAAAGTTAATCAACATTGTCTTGGTCATTATCTGATTGGTGTATACTTTGGAATACCAAATAATTTATATAGATAACGAAAGTTAATCAACATTGTCTTGGTCATTATCTCATTGGTGTATACTTTGGAATACCAAATAATTTATATAGATAACGAAAGTTAATCAACATTGTCTTGGTCATTATCTGATTGGTGTATACTTTGGAATACCAAATGCTTTATATAGATAACGAAAGTTAATCAACATTGTCTTGGTCATTATCTGATTGGTGTATACTTTGGAATACCAAATAATTTATATAGATAACAAAGGTTAATCAACATTGTCTTGGTCATGATCTCATTGGTGTATACTTTGGAATACCAAATGCTTTATATAGATAACGAAAGTTAATCAACATTGTCTTGGTCATTATCTGATTGGTGTATACTTTGGAATACCAAATAATTTATATAGATAACGAAAGTTAATCAACATTGTCTTGGTCATTATCTCATTGGTGTATACTTTGGAATACCAAATAATTTATATAGATAACGAAAGTTAATCAACATTGTCTTGGTCATTATCTGATTGGTGTATACTTTGGAATACCAAATAATTTATATAGATAACGAAAGTTAATCAACATTGTCTTGGTCATTATCTGATTGGTGTATACTTTGGAATACCAAATAATTTATATAGATAACGAAAGTTAATCAACATTGTCTTGGTCATTATCTGATTGGTGTATACTTTGGAATACCAAATAATTTATATAGATAACGAAAGTTAATCAACATTGTCTTGGTCATTATCTGATTGGTGTATACTTTGGAATACCAAATAATTTATATAGATAACAAAGGTTAATCAACATTGTCTTGGTCATGATCTCATTGGTGTATACTTTGGAATACCAAATAATTTATATAGATAACGAAAGATAATCAACATTGTCTTGGTCATTATCTGATTGGTGTATACTTTGGAATACCAAATAATTTATATAGATAACGAAAGATAATCAACATTGTCTTGGTCATTATCTCATTGGTGTATACTTTGGAATACCAAATGCTTTATATAGATAACGAAAGTTAATCAACATTGTCTTGGTCATTATCTGATTGGTGTATACTTTGGAATACCAAATGCTTTATATAGATAACGAAAGTTAATCAACATTGTCTTGGTCATTATCTGATTGGTGTATACTTTGGAATACCAAATGCTTTATATAGATAACGAAAGTTAATCAACATTGTCTTGGTCATTATCTGATTGGTGTATACTTTGGAATACCAAATAATTTATATAGATAACGAAAGTTAATCAACATTGTCTTGGTCATTATCTGATTGGTGTATACTTTGGAATACCAAATAATTTATACAGATAACGAAAGTTAATCAACATTGTCTTGGTCATTATCTGATTGGTGTATACTTTGGAATACCAAATAATTTATATAGATAACAAAGGTTAATCAACATTGTCTTGGTCATGATCTCATTGGTGTATACTTTGGAATACCAAATAATTTATATAGATAACGAAAGATAATCAACATTGTCTTGGTCATTATCTGATTGGTGTATACTTTGGAATACCAAATAATTTATATAGATAACGAAAGATAATCAACATTGTCTTGGTCATTATCTCATTGGTGTATACTTTGGAATACCAAATGCTTTATATAGATAACGAAAGTTAATCAACATTGTCTTGGTCATTATCTGATTGGTGTATACTTTGGAATACCAAATGCTTTATATAGATAACGAAAGTTAATCAACATTGTCTTGGTCATTATCTGATTGGTGTATACTTTGGAATACCAAATGCTTTATATAGATAACGAAAGTTAATCAACATTGTCTTGGTCATTATCTGATTGGTGTATACTTTGGAATACCAAATAATTTATATAGATAACGAAAGTTAATCAACATTGTCTTGGTCATTATCTGATTGGTGTATACTTTGGAATACCAAATAATTTATACAGATAACGAAAGTTAATCAACATTGTCTTGGTCATTATCTCATTGGTGTATACTTTGGAATACCAAATAATTTATATAGATAACGAAAGTTAATCAACATTGTCTTGGTCATTATCTGATTGGTGTATACTTTGGAATACCAAATGCTTTATATAGATAACGAAAGTTAATCAACATTGTCTTGGTCATTATCTGATTGGTGTATACTTTGGAATACCAAATAATTTATATAGATAACGAAAGTTAATCAACATTGTCTTGGTCATTATCTCATTGGTGTATACTTCGGAATACCAAATGCTTTATATAGATAACGAAAGTTAATCAACATTGTCTTGGTCATTATCTCATTGGTGTATACTTTGGAATACCAAATAATTTATATAGATAACGAAAGTTAATCAACATTGTCTTGGTCATTATCTGATTGGTGTATACTTTGGAATACCAAATAATTTATATAGATAACGAAAGTTAATCAACATTGTCTTGGTCATTATCTGATTGGTGTATACTTTGGAATACCAAAAAATTTATATAGATAACGAAAGTTAATCAACATTGTCTTGGTCATTATCTGATTGGTGTATACTTTGGAATACCAAATAATTTATATAGATAACGAAAGTTAATCAACATTGTCTTGGTCATTATCTCATTGGTGTATACTTTGGAATACCAAATAATTTATATAGATAACGAAAGTTAATCAACATTGTCTTGGTCATTATCTGATTGGTGTATACTTTGGAATACCAAATGCTTTATATAGATAACGAAAGTTAATCAACATTGTCTTGGTCATTATCTGATTGGTGTATACTTTGGAATACCAAATAATTTATATAGATAACAAAGGTTAATCAACATTGTCTTGGTCATGATCTCATTGGTGTATACTTTGGAATACCAAATGCTTTATATAGATAACGAAAGTTAATCAACATTGTCTTGGTCATTATCTGATTGGTGTATACTTTGGAATACCAAATAATTTATATAGATAACGAAAGTTAATCAACATTGTCTTGGTCATTATCTGATTGGTGTATACTTTGGAATACCAAATAATTTATATAGATAACGAAAGTTAATCAACATTGTCTTGGTCATTATCTGATTGGTGTATACTTTGGAATACCAAATAATTTATATAGATAACGAAAGTTAATCAACATTGTCTTGGTCATTATCTGATTGGTGTATACTTTGGAATACCAAATGCTTTATATAGATAACGAAAGTTAATCAACATTGTCTTGGTCATTATCTGATTGGTGTATACTTTGGAATACCAAATAATTTATATAGATAACAAAGGTTAATCAACATTGTCTTGGTCATGATCTCATTGGTGTATACTTTGGAATACCAAATAATTTATATAGATAACGAAAGTTAATCAACATTGTCTTGGTCATTATCTGATTGGTGTATACTTTGGAATACCAAATAATTTATATAGATAACAAAGGTTAATCAACATTGTCTTGGTCATGATCTCATTGGTGTATACTTTGGAATACCAAATGCTTTATATAGATAACGAAAGTTAATCAACATTGTCTTGGTCATTATCTGATTGGTGTATACTTTGGAATACCAAATAATTTATATAGATAACGAAAGTTAATCAACATTGTCTTGGTCATTATCTGATTGGTGTATACTTTGGAATACCAAATAATTTATATAGATAACGAAAGTTAATCAACATTGTCTTGGTCATTATCTGATTGGTGTATACTTTGGAATACCAAATAATTTATATAGATAACGAAAGTTAATCAACATTGTCTTGGTCATTATCTGATTGGTGTATACTTTGGAATACCAAATAATTTATATAGATAACGAAAGTTAATCAACATTGTCTTGGTCATTATCTGATTGGTGTATACTTTGGAATACCAAATGCTTTATATAGATAACGAAAGTTAATCAACATTGTCTTGGTCATTATCTGATTGGTGTATACTTTGGAATACAAAATAATTTATATAGATAACAAAGGTTAATCAACATTGTCTTGGTCATTATCTCATTGGTGTATACTTTGGAATACCAAATGCTTTATATAGATAACGAAAGTTAATCAACATTGTCTTGGTCATTATCTGATTGGTGTATACTTTGGAATACCAAATAATTTATATAGATAACAAAGGTTAATCAACATTGTCTTGGTCATGATCTCATTGGTGTATACTTTGGAATACCAAATGCTTTATATAGATAACGAAAGTTAATCAACATTGTCTTGGTCATTATCTGATTGGTGTATACTTTGGAATACCAAATAATTTATATAGATAACGAAAGTTAATCAACATTGTCTTGGTCATTATCTGATTGGTGTATACTTTGGAATACCAAATGCTTTATATAGATAACGAAAGTTAATCAACATTGTCTTGGTCATTATCTGATTGGTGTATACTTTGGAATACCAAATAATTTATATAGATAACGAAAGTTAATCAACATTGTCTTGGTCATTATCTCATTGGTGTATACTTTGGAATACCAAATAATTTATATAGATAACGAAAGTTAATCAACATTGTCTTGGTCATTATCTCATTGGTGTATACTTTGGAATACCAAATAATTTATATAGATAACGAAAGTTAATCAACATTGTCTTGGTCATGATCTCATTGGTGTATACTTTGGAATACCAAATAATTTATATAGATAACGAAAGTTAATCAACATTGTCTTGGTCATGATCTCATTGGTGTATACTTTGGAATACCAAATGCTTTATATAGATAACGAAAGTTAATCAACATTGTCTTGGTCATTATCTGATTGGTGTATACTTTGGAATACCAAATAATTTATATAGATAACAAAGGTTAATCAACATTGTCTTGGTCATGATCTCATTGGTGTATACTTTGGAATACCAAATGCTTTATATAGATAACGAAAGTTAATCAACATTGTCTTGGTCATTATCTGATTGGTGTATACTTTGGAATACCAAATAATTTATATAGATAACGAAAGTTAATCAACATTGTCTTGGTCATTATCTGATTGGTGTATACTTTGGAATACCAAATAATTTATATAGATAACGAAAGTTAATCAACATTGTCTTGGTCATTATCTGATTGGTGTATACTTTGGAATACCAAATAATTTATATAGATAACGAAAGTTAATCAACATTGTCTTGGTCATTATCTGATTGGTGTATACTTTGGAATACCAAATAATTTATATAGATAACGAAAGTTAATCAACATTGTCTTGGTCATTATCTCATTGGTGTATACTTTGGAATACCAAATAATTTATATAGATAACGAAAGTTAATCAACATTGTCTTGGTCATTATCTCATTGGTGTATACTTTGGAATACCAAATAATTTATATAGATAACGAAAGTTAATCAACATTGTCTTGGTCATTATCTGATTGGTGTATACTTGGGAATACCAAATAATTTATGTGGATAACGAAAGTTAATCAACATTGTCTTGGTCATTATCTGATTGGTGTATACTTTGGAATACCAAATGCTTTATATAGATAACGAAAGTTAATCAACATTGTCTTGGTCATTATCTGATTGGTGTATACTTTGGAATACCAAATAATTTATATAGATAACGAAAGTTAATCAACATTGTCTTGGTCATTATCTGATTGGTGTATACTTTGGAATACCAAATAATTTATATAGATAACGAAAGTTAATCAACATTGTCTTGGTCATTATCTCATTGGTGTATACTTGGGAATACCAAATAATTTATATAGATAACGAAAGTTAATCAACATTGTCTTGGTCATTATCTGATTGGTGTATACTTTGGAATACCAAATAATTTATATAGATAACGAAAGTTAATCAACATTGTCTTGGTCATTATCTGATTGGTGTATACTTTGGAATACCAAATGCTTTATATAGATAACGAAAGTTAATCAACATTGTCTTGGTCATTATCTGATTGGTGTATACTTTGGAATACCAAATGCTTTATATAGATAACGAAAGATAATCAACATTGTCTTGGTCATTATCTGATTGGTGTATACTTTGGAATACCAAATAATTTATATAGATAACGAAAGTTAATCAACATTGTCTTGGTCATTATCTGATTGGTGTATACTTTGGAATACCAAATAATTTATATAGATAACGAAAGTTAATCAACATTGTCTTGGTCATTATCTCATTGGTGTATACTTTGGAATACCAAATAATTTATATAGATAACGAAAGTTAATCAACATTGTCTTGGTCATTATCTGATTGGTGTATACTTTGGAATACCAAATAATTTATATAGATAACGAAAGTTAATCAACATTGTCTTGGTCATTATCTGATTGGTGTATACTTTGGAATACCAAATAATTTATATAGATAACGAAAGTTAATCAACATCGTCTTGGTCATTATCTGATTGGTGTATACTTTGGAATACCAAATAATTTATATAGATAACTAAAGATAATCAACATTGTCTTGGTCATTATCTCATTGGTGTATACTTTGGAATACCAAATGCTTTATTGAGATAACAAAGGTTAATCAACATTGTCTTGGTCATGATCTCATTGGTGTATACTTTGGAATACCAAATGCTTTATATAGATAACGAAAGTTAATCAACATTGTCTTGGTCATTATCTCATTGGTGTATACTTGGGAATACCAAATAATTTATATAGATAACGAAAGATAATCAACATTGTCTTGGTCATTATCTGATTGGTGTATACTTGGGAATACCAAATAATTTATATAGATAACGAAAGTTAATCAACATTGTCTTGGTCATTATCTGATTGGTGTATACTTTGGAATACCAAATAATTTATATAGATAACGAAAGTTAATCAACATTGTCTTGGTCATTATCTGATTAGTGTATACTTGGGAATACCAAATAATTTATATAGATAACGAAAGATAATCAACATTGTCTTGGTCATTATCTGATTGGTGTATACTTTGGAATACCAAATAATTTATATAGATAACGAAAGTTAATCAACATTGTCTTGGTCAATATCTGATTGGTGTATACTTTGGAATACCAAATAATTTATATAGATAACGAAAGTTAATCAACATTGTCTTGGTCATTATCTCATTGCTGTATACTTTGGAATACCAAATAATTTATATAGATAACAAAAGTTAATCAACATTGTCTTGGTCATGATCTCATTGGTGTATACTTTGGAATACCAAATGCTTTATGTAGAAAACTAAAGTTAATCAACATTGTCTTGGTCATGATCTCATTGGTGTGTACTTTGGAATACCAAATGCTTTATTGAGATAACAAAGGTTAATCAACATTGTCTTGGTCATTATCTGATTGGTGTATACTTTGGAATACCAAATAATTTATATAGATAACGAAAGTTAATCAACATTGTCTTGGTCATGATCTCATTGGTGTATACTTTGGAATACCAAATAATTTATATAGATAACGAAAGATAATCAACATTGTCTTGGTCATTATCTCATTGGTGTATACTTGGGAATACCAAATAATTTATATAGATAACGAAAGTTAATTAACATTGTCTTGGTCATTATCTCATTGGTGTATACTTTGGAATACCAAATAATTTATATAGATAACGAAAGTTAATCAACATTGTCTTAGTCATTATCTCATTGGTGTATACTTGGGAATACCAAATAATTTATATAGATAACGAAAGTTAATCAACATTGTCTTGGTCATTATCTCATTGGTGTATACTTTGGAATACCAAATAATTTATATAGATAACGAAAGTTAATCAACATTGTCTTGGTCATTATCTCATTGGTGTATACTTGGGAATACCAAATAATTTATATAGATAACGAAAGATAATCAACATTGTCTTAGTCATTATCTCATTGGTGTATACTTGGGAATACCAAATAATTTATATAGATAACGAAAGTTAATCAACATTGTCTTAGTCATTATCTCATTGGTGTATACTTGGGAATACCAAATAATTTATATAGATAACGAAAGTTAATCAACATTGTCTTGGTCATTATCTCATTGGTGTATACTTTGGAATACCAAATAATTTATATAGATAACGAAAGATAATCAACATTGTCTTGGTCATTATCTCATTGGTGTATACTTGGGAATACCAAATAATTTATATAGATAACGAAAGTTAATCAACATTGTCTTGGTCATTATCTCATTGGTGTATACTTTGGAATACCAAATAATTTATATAGATAACGAAAGATAATCAACATTGTCTTGGTCATTATCTCATTGGTGTATACTTGGGAATACCAAATAATTTATATAGATAACGAAAGTTAATCAACATTGTCTTAGTCATTATCTCATTGGTGTATACTTGGGAATACCAAATAATTTATATAGATAACGAAAGTTAATCAACATTGTCTTGGTCATTATCTGATTGGTGTATACTTTGGAATACCAAATAATTTATATAGATAACGAAAGTTAATCAACATTGTCTTGGTCATTATCTCATTGGTGTATACTTTGGAATACCAAATAATTTATATAGATAACGAAAGATAATCAACATTGTCTTAGTCATTATCTCATTGGTGTATACTTGGGAATACCAAATAATTTATATAGATAACGAAAGTTAATCAACATTGTCTTGGTCATTATCTGATTGGTGTATACTTTGGAATACCAAATAATTTATATAGATAACGAAAGATAATCAACATTGTCTTGGTCATTATCTCATTGGTGTATACTTTGGAATACCAAATAATTTATATAGATAACGAAAGTTAATCAACATTGTCTTGGTCATTATCTCATTGGTGTATACTTTGGAATACCAAATGCTTTATATAGATAACGAAAGTTAATCAACATTGTCTTGGTCATTATCTGATTGGTGTATACTTTGGAATACCAAATAATTTATATAGATAACGAAAGATAATCAACATTGTCTTGGTCATTATCTCATTGGTGTATACTTTGGAATACCAAATAATTTATATAGATAACGAAAGATAATCAACATTGTCTTGGTCATTATCTCATTGGTGTATACTTGGGAATACCAAATAATTTATATAGATAACGAAAGTTAATCAACATTGTCTTGGTCATTATCTCATTGGTGTATACTTTGGAATACCAAATAATTTATATAGATAACGAAAGATAATCAACATTGTCTTGGTCATTATCTCATTGGTGTATACTTGGGAATACCAAATAATTTATATAGATAACGAAAGTTAATCAACATTGTCTTAGTCATTATCTCATTGGTGTATACTTGGGAATACCAAATAATTTATATAGATAACGAAAGTTAATCAACATTGTCTTGGTCATTATCTGATTGGTGTATACTTTGGAATACCAAATAATTTATATAGATAACGAAAGTTAATCAACATTGTCTTGGTCATTATCTCATTGGTGTATACTTTGGAATACCAAATAATTTATATAGATAACGAAAGTTAATCAACATTGTCTTGGTCATTATCTGATTGGTGTATACTTTGGAATACCAAATAATTTATATAGATAACGAAAGTTAATCAACATTGTCTTGGTCATTATCTGATTGGTGTATACTTTGGAATACCAAATAATTTATATAGATAACAAAGGTTAATCAACATTGTCTTGGTCATGATCTCATTGGTGTATACTTTGGAATACCAAATGCTTTATATAGATAACGAAAGTTAATCAACATTGTCTTGGTCATTATCTGATTGGTGTATACTTTGGAATACCAAATAATTTATATAGATAACGAAAGTTAATCAACATTGTCTTGGTCATTATCTGATTGGTGTATACTTTGGAATACCAAATAATTTATATAGATAACAAAGGTTAATCAACATTGTCTTGGTCATGATCTCATTGGTGTATACTTTGGAATACCAAATGCTTTATATAGATAACGAAAGTTAATCAACATTGTCTTGGTCATTATCTGATTGGTGTATACTTTGGAATACCAAATAATTTATATAGATAACGAAAGTTAATCAACATTGTCTTGGTCATTATCTGATTGGTGTATACTTTGGAATACCAAATAATTTATATAGATAACGAAAGTTAATCAACATTGTCTTGGTCATTATCTGATTGGTGTATACTTTGGAATACCAAATAATTTATATAGATAACGAAAGTTAATCAACATTGTCTTGGTCATTATCTGATTGGTGTATACTTTGGAATACCAAATAATTTATATAGATAACGAAAGTTAATCAACATTGTCTTGGTCATTATCTCATTGGTGTATACTTTGGAATACCAAATAATTTATATAGATAACGAAAGTTAATCAACATTGTCTTGGTCATTATCTCATTGGTGTATACTTTGGAATACCAAATAATTTATATAGATAACGAAAGTTAATCAACATTGTCTTGGTCATTATCTGATTGGTGTATACTTGGGAATACCAAATAATTTATGTGGATAACGAAAGTTAATCAACATTGTCTTGGTCATTATCTGATTGGTGTATACTTTGGAATACCAAATGCTTTATATAGATAACGAAAGTTAATCAACATTGTCTTGGTCATTATCTGATTGGTGTATACTTTGGAATACCAAATAATTTATATAGATAACGAAAGTTAATCAACATTGTCTTGGTCATTATCTGATTGGTGTATACTTTGGAATACCAAATAATTTATATAGATAACGAAAGTTAATCAACATTGTCTTGGTCATTATCTCATTGGTGTATACTTGGGAATACCAAATAATTTATATAGATAACGAAAGTTAATCAACATTGTCTTGGTCATTATCTGATTGGTGTATACTTTGGAATACCAAATAATTTATATAGATAACGAAAGTTAATCAACATTGTCTTGGTCATTATCTGATTGGTGTATACTTTGGAATACCAAATGCTTTATATAGATAACGAAAGTTAATCAACATTGTCTTGGTCATTATCTGATTGGTGTATACTTTGGAATACCAAATAATTTATATAGATAACGAAAGTTAATCAACATTGTCTTGGTCATTATCTGATTGGTGTATACTTTGGAATACCAAATGCTTTATATAGATAACGAAAGTTAATCAACATTGTCTTGGTCATTATCTGATTGGTGTATACTTTGGAATACCAAATAATTTATATAGATAACGAAAGTTAATCAACATTGTCTTGGTCATTATCTCATTGGTGTATACTTTGGAATACCAAATAATTTATATAGATAACGAAAGTTAATCAACATTGTCTTGGTCATTATCTGATTGGTGTATACTTTGGAATACCAAATAATTTATATAGATAACGAAAGTTAATCAACATTGTCTTGGTCATTATCTGATTGGTGTATACTTTGGAATACCAAATAATTTATATAGATAACGAAAGTTAATCAACATTGTCTTGGTCATTATCTGATTGGTGTATACTTTGGAATACCAAATAATTTATATAGATAACTAAAGATAATCAACATTGTCTTGGTCATTATCTCATTGGTGTATACTTTGGAATTCCAAATGCTTTATTGAGATAACAAAGGTTAATCAACATTGTCTTGGTCATGATCTCATTGGTGTATACTTTGGAATACCAAATGCTTTATATAGATAACGAAAGTTAATCAACATTGTCTTGGTCATTATCTCATTGGTGTATACTTGGGAATACCAAATAATTTATATAGATAACGAAAGATAATCAACATTGTCTTGGTCATTATCTGATTGGTGTATACTTGGGAATACCAAATAATTTATATAGATAACGAAAGTTAATCAACATTGTCTTGGTCATTATCTGATTGGTGTATACTTTGGAATACCAAATAATTTATATAGATAACGAAAGTTAATCAACATTGTCTTGGTCATTATCTGATTGGTGTATACTTTGGAATACCAAATAATTTATATAGATAACGAAAGTTAATCAACATTGTCTTGGTCAATATCTGATTGGTGTATACTTTGGAATACCAAATAATTTATATAGATAACGAAAGTTAATCAACATTGTCTTGGTCATTATCTCATTGCTGTATACTTTGGAATACCAAATAATTTATATAGATAACAAAAGTTAATCAACATTGTCTTGGTCATGATCTCATTGGTGTATACTTTGGAATACCAAATGCTTTATGTAGAAAACTAAAGTTAATCAACATTGTCTTGGTCATGATCTCATTGGTGTGTACTTTGGAATACCAAATGCTTTATTGAGATAACAAAATTTAATCAACATTGTCTTGGTCATTATCTGATTGGTGTATACTTTGGAATACCAAATAATTTATATAGATAACGAAAGTTAATCAACATTGTCTTAGTCATTATCTCATTGGTGTATACTTGGGAATACCAAATAATTTATATAGATAACGAAAGTTAATCAACATTGTCTTGGTCATTATCTGATTGGTGTATACTTTGGAATACCAAATAATTTATATAGATAACGAAAGTTAATCAACATTGTCTTGGTCATTATCTCATTGGTGTATACTTTGGAATACCAAATAATTTATATAGATAACGAAAGTTAATCAACATTGTCTTGGTCATTATCTGATTGGTGTATACTTTGGAATACCAAATAATTTATATAGATAACGAAAGTTAATCAACATTGTCTTGGTCATTATCTGATTGGTGTATACTTTGGAATACCAAATAATTTATATAGATAACAAAGGTTAATCAACATTGTCTTGGTCATGATCTCATTGGTGTATACTTTGGAATACCAAATGCTTTATATAGATAACGAAAGTTAATCAACATTGTCTTGGTCATTATCTGATTGGTGTATACTTTGGAATACCAAATAATTTATATAGATAACGAAAGTTAATCAACATTGTCTTGGTCATTATCTGATTGGTGTATACTTTGGAATACCAAATAATTTATATAGATAACAAAGGTTAATCAACATTGTCTTGGTCATGATCTCATTGGTGTATACTTTGGAATACCAAATGCTTTATATAGATAACGAAAGTTAATCAACATTGTCTTGGTCATTATCTGATTGGTGTATACTTTGGAATACCAAATAATTTATATAGATAACGAAAGTTAATCAACATTGTCTTGGTCATTATCTGATTGGTGTATACTTTGGAATACCAAATAATTTATATAGATAACGAAAGTTAATCAACATTGTCTTGGTCATTATCTGATTGGTGTATACTTTGGAATACCAAATAATTTATATAGATAACGAAAGTTAATCAACATTGTCTTGGTCATTATCTCATTGGTGTATACTTGGGAATACCAAATAATTTATATAGATAACGAAAGTTAATCAACATTGTCTTGGTCATTATCTCATTGGTGTATACTTTGGAATACCAAATGCTTTATATAGATAACGAAAGTTAATCAACATTGTCTTGGTCATTATCTGATTGGTGTATACTTTGGAATACCAAATAATTTATATAGATAACGAAAGTTAATCAACATTGTCTTGGTCATTATCTGATTGGTGTATACTTGGGAATACCAAATAATTTATGTGGATAACGAAAGTTAATCAACATTGTCTTGGTCATTATCTGATTGGTGTATACTTTGGAATACCAAATGCTTTATATAGATAACGAAAGTTAATCAACATTGTCTTGGTCATTATCTGATTGGTGTATACTTTGGAATACCAAATAATTTATATAGATAACGAAAGTTAATCAACATTGTCTTGGTCATTATCTGATTGGTGTATACTTTGGAATACCAAATAATTTATATAGATAACGAAAGTTAATCAACATTGTCTTGGTCATTATCTCATTGGTGTATACTTGGGAATACCAAATAATTTATATAGATAACGAAAGTTAATCAACATTGTCTTGGTCATTATCTGATTGGTGTATACTTTGGAATACCAAATAATTTATATAGATAACGAAAGTTAATCAACATTGTCTTGGTCATTATCTGATTGGTGTATACTTTGGAATACCAAATGCTTTATATAGATAACGAAAGTTAATCAACATTGTCTTGGTCATTATCTGATTGGTGTATACTTTGGAATACCAAATAATTTATATAGATAACGAAAGTTAATCAACATTGTCTTGGTCATTATCTGATTGGTGTATACTTTGGAATACCAAATGCTTTATATAGATAACGAAAGTTAATCAACATTGTCTTGGTCATTATCTGATTGGTGTATACTTTGGAATACCAAATAATTTATATAGATAACGAAAGTTAATCAACATTGTCTTGGTCATTATCTCATTGGTGTATACTTTGGAATACCAAATAATTTATATAGATAACGAAAGTTAATCAACATTGTCTTGGTCATTATCTGATTGGTGTATACTTTGGAATACCAAATAATTTATATAGATAACGAAAGTTAATCAACATTGTCTTGGTCATTATCTGATTGGTGTATACTTTGGAATACCAAATAATTTATATAGATAACGAAAGTTAATCAACATTGTCTTGGTCATTATCTGATTGGTGTATACTTTGGAATACCAAATAATTTATATAGATAACTAAAGATAATCAACATTGTCTTGGTCATTATCTCATTGGTGTATACTTTGGAATTCCAAATGCTTTATTGAGATAACAAAGGTTAATCAACATTGTCTTGGTCATGATCTCATTGGTGTATACTTTGGAATACCAAATGCTTTATATAGATAACGAAAGTTAATCAACATTGTCTTGGTCATTATCTCATTGGTGTATACTTGGGAATACCAAATAATTTATATAGATAACGAAAGATAATCAACATTGTCTTGGTCATTATCTGATTGGTGTATACTTGGGAATACCAAATAATTTATATAGATAACGAAAGTTAATCAACATTGTCTTGGTCATTATCTGATTGGTGTATACTTTGGAATACCAAATAATTTATATAGATAACGAAAGTTAATCAACATTGTCTTGGTCATTATCTGATTGGTGTATACTTTGGAATACCAAATAATTTATATAGATAACGAAAGTTAATCAACATTGTCTTGGTCAATATCTGATTGGTGTATACTTTGGAATACCAAATAATTTATATAGATAACGAAAGTTAATCAACATTGTCTTGGTCATTATCTCATTGCTGTATACTTTGGAATACCAAATAATTTATATAGATAACAAAAGTTAATCAACATTGTCTTGGTCATGATCTCATTGGTGTATACTTTGGAATACCAAATGCTTTATGTAGAAAACTAAAGTTAATCAACATTGTCTTGGTCATGATCTCATTGGTGTGTACTTTGGAATACCAAATGCTTTATTGAGATAACAAAATTTAATCAACATTGTCTTGGTCATTATCTGATTGGTGTATACTTTGGAATACCAAATAATTTATATAGATAACGAAAGTTAATCAACATTGTCTTGGTCATGATCTCATTGGTGTATACTTTGGAATACCAAATAATTTATATAGATAACGAAAGATAATCAACATTGTCTTGGTCATTATCTCATTGGTGTATACTTGGGAATACCAAATAATTTATATAGATAACGAAAGTTAATCAACATTGTCTTGGTCATTATCTCATTGGTGTATACTTTGGAATACCAAATAATTTATATAGATAACGAAAGTTAATCAACATTGTCTTAGTCATTATCTCATTGGTGTATACTTGGGAATACCAAATAATTTATATAGATAACGAAAGTTAATCAACATTGTCTTGGTCATTATCTCATTGGTGTATACTTTGGAATACCAAATAATTTATATAGATAACGAAAGTTAATCAACATTGTCTTGGTCATTATCTCATTGGTGTATACTTGGGAATACCAAATAATTTATATAGATAACGAAAGATAATCAACATTGTCTTAGTCATTATCTCATTGGTGTATACTTGGGAATACCAAATAATTTATATAGATAACGAAAGTTAATCAACATTGTCTTAGTCATTATCTCATTGGTGTATACTTGGGAATACCAAATAATTTATATAGATAACGAAAGTTAATCAACATTGTCTTGGTCATTATCTCATTGGTGTATACTTTGGAATACCAAATAATTTATATAGATAACGAAAGATAATCAACATTGTCTTGGTCATTATCTCATTGGTGTATACTTGGGAATACCAAATAATTTATATAGATAACGAAAGTTAATCAACATTGTCTTGGTCATTATCTCATTGGTGTATACTTTGGAATACCAAATAATTTATATAGATAACGAAAGATAATCAACATTGTCTTGGTCATTATCTCATTGGTGTATACTTTGGAATACCAAATAATTTATATAGATAACGAAAGTTAATCAACATTGTCTTAGTCATTATCTCATTGGTGTATACTTGGGAATACCAAATAATTTATATAGATAACGAAAGTTAATCAACATTGTCTTGGTCATTATCTGATTGGTGTATACTTTGGAATACCAAATAATTTATATAGATAACGAAAGTTAATCAACATTGTCTTGGTCATTATCTCATTGGTGTATACTTTGGAATACCAAATAATTTATATAGATAACGAAAGATAATCAACATTGTCTTAGTCATTATCTCATTGGTGTATACTTGGGAATACCAAATAATTTATATAGATAACGAAAGTTAATCAACATTGTCTTGGTCATTATCTGATTGGTGTATACTTTGGAATACCAAATAATTTATATAGATAACGAAAGATAATCAACATTGTCTTGGTCATTATCTCATTGGTGTATACTTTGGAATACCAAATAATTTATATAGATAACGAAAGTTAATCAACATTGTCTTGGTCATTATCTCATTGGTGTATACTTTGGAATACCAAATGCTTTATATAGATAACGAAAGTTAATCAACATTGTCTTGGTCATTATCTGATTGGTGTATACTTTGGAATACCAAATAATTTATATAGATAACGAAAGATAATCAACATTGTCTTGGTCATTATCTCATTGGTGTATACTTTGGAATACCAAATAATTTATATAGATAACGAAAGATAATCAACATTGTCTTGGTCATTATCTCATTGGTGTATACTTGGGAATACCAAATAATTTATATAGATAACGAAAGTTAATCAACATTGTCTTGGTCATTATCTCATTGGTGTATACTTTGGAATACCAAATAATTTATATAGATAACGAAAGATAATCAACATTGTCTTGGTCATTATCTCATTGGTGTATACTTGGGAATACCAAATAATTTATATAGATAACGAAAGTTAATCAACATTGTCTTAGTCATTATCTCATTGGTGTATACTTGGGAATACCAAATAATTTATATAGATAACGAAAGTTAATCAACATTGTCTTGGTCATTATCTGATTGGTGTATACTTTGGAATACCAAATAATTTATATAGATAACGAAAGTTAATCAACATTGTCTTGGTCATTATCTCATTGGTGTATACTTTGGAATACCAAATAATTTATATAGATAACGAAAGATAATCAACATTGTCTTAGTCATTATCTCATTGGTGTATACTTGGGAATACCAAATAATTTATATAGATAACGAAAGTTAATCAACATTGTCTTGGTCATTATCTGATTGGTGTATACTTTGGAATACCAAATAATTTATATAGATAACGAAAGATAATCAACATTGTCTTGGTCATTATCTCATTGGTGTATACTTTGGAATACCAAATAATTTATATAGATAACGAAAGTTAATCAACATTGTCTTGGTCATTATCTCATTGGTGTATACTTTGGAATACCAAATGCTTTATATAGATAACGAAAGTTAATCAACATTGTCTTGGTCATTATCTCATTGGTGTATACTTGGGAATACCAAATAATTTATATAGATAACGAAAGATAATCAACATTGTCTTGGTCATTATCTCATTGGTGTATACTTTGGAATACCAAATAATTTATATAGATAACGAAAGATAATCAACATTGTCTTGGTCATTATCTCATTGGTGTATACTTGGGAATACCAAATAATTTATATAGATAACGAAAGTTAATCAACATTGTCTTGGTCATTATCTCATTGGTGTATACTTTGGAATACCAAATAATTTATATAGATAACGAAAGATAATCAACATTGTCTTGGTCATTATCTGATTGGTGTATACTTTGGAATACCAAATAATTTATATAGATAACGAAAGTTAATCAACATTGTCTTGGTCATTATCTCATTGGTGTATACTTGGGAATACCAAATAATTTATATAGATAACGAAAGATAATCAACATTGTCTTGGTCATTATCTCATAGGTGTATACTTGGGAATACCAAATAATTTATATAGATAACGAAAGATAATCAACATTGTCTTGGTCATTATCTGATTGGTGTATACTTGGGAATACCAAATAATTTATATAGATAACGAAAGTTAATCAACATTGTCTTGGTCATTATCTGATTGGTGTATACTTTGGAATACCAAATAATTTATATAGATAACGAAAGATAATCAACATTGTCTTGGTCATTATCTGATTGGTGTATACTTTGGAATACCAAATAATTTATATAGATAACGAAAGTTAATCAACATTGTCTTGGTCATTATCTGATTGGTGTATACTTTGGAATACCAAATAATTTATATAGATAACGAAAGATAATCAACATTGTCTTGGTCATTATCTCATTGGTGTATACTTTGGAATACCAAATAATTTATATAGATAACGAAAGTTAATCAACATTGTCTTGGTCATTATCTGATTGGTGTATACTTTGGAATACCAAATAATTTATATAGATAACGAAAGATAATCAACATTGTCTTGGTCATTATCTGATTGGTGTATACTTTGGAATACCAAATAATTTATATAGATAACGAAAGATAATCAACATTGTCTTGGTCATTATCTCATTGGTGTATACTTGGGAATACCAAATAATTTATATAGATAACGAAAGATAATCAACATTGTCTTGGTCATTATCTCATTGGTGTATACTTGGGAATACCAAATAATTTATATAGATAACGAAAGATAATCAACATTGTCTTAGTCATTATCTCATTGGTGTATACTTGGGAATACCAAATAATTTATATAGATAACGAAAGTTAATCAACATTGTCTTAGTCATTATCTCATTGCTGTATACTTGGGAATACCAAATAATTTATATAGATAACGAAAGTTAATCAACATTGTCTTGGTCATTATCTCATTGGTGTATACTTTGGAATACCAAATAATTTATATAGATAACGAAAGATAATCAACATTGTCTTGGTCATTATCTTATTGGTGTATACTTGGGAATACCAAATAATTTATATAGATAACGAAAGTTAATCAACATTGTCTTGGTCATTATCTCATTGGTGTATACTTTGGAATACCAAATAATTTATATAGATAACGAAAGATAATCAACATTGTCTTGGTCATTATCTCATTGGTGTATACTTGGGAATACCAAATAATTTATATAGATAACGAAAGTTAATCAACATTGTCTTAGTCATTATCTCATTGGTGTATACTTGGGAATACCAAATAATTTATATAGATAACGAAAGTTAATCAACATTGTCTTGGTCATTATCTGATTGGTGTATACTTTGGAATACCAAATAATTTATATAGATAACGAAAGTTCATCAACATTGTCTTGGTCATTATCTCATTGGTGTATACTTTGGAATACCAAATAATTTATATAGATAACGAAAGATAATCAACATTGTCTTAGTCATTATCTCATTGGTGTATAGTTGGGAATACCAAATAATTTATATAGATAACGAAAGTTAATCAACATTGTCTTGGTCATTATCTGATTGGTGTATACTTTGGAATACCAAATAATTTATATAGATAACGAAAGATAATCAACATTGTCTTGGTCATTATCTCATTGGTGTATACTTTGGAATACCAAATAATTTATATAGATAACGAAAGATAATCAACATTGTCTTGGTCATTATCTCATTGGTGTATACTTTGGAATACCAAATGCTTTATATAGATAACGAAAGTTAATCAACATTGTCTTGGTCATTATCTGATTGGTGTATACTTTGGAATACCAAATAATTTATATAGATAACGAAAGATAATCAACATTGTCTTGGTTATTATCTCATTGGTGTATACTTTGGAATACCAAATAATTTATATAGATAACGAAAGATAATCAACATTGTCTTGGTCATTATCTCATTGGTGTATACTTGGGAATACCAAATAATTTATATAGATAACGAAAGTTAATCAACATTGTCTTGGTCATTATCTCATTGGTGTATACTTTGGAATACCAAATAATTTATATAGATAACGAAAGATAATCAACATTGTCTTGGTCATTATCTCATTGGTGTATACTTGGGAATACCAAATAATTTATATAGATAACGAAAGTTAATCAACATTGTCTTAGTCATTATCTCATTGGTGTATACTTGGGAATACCAAATAATTTATATGGATAACGAAAGTTAATCAACATTGTCTTGGTCATTATCTGATTGGTGTATACTTTGGAATACCAAATAATTTATATAGATAACGAAAGTTAATCAACATTGTCTTTGTCATTATCTCATTGGTGTATACTTTGGAATACCAAATAATTTATATAGATAACGAAAGATAATCAACATTGTCTTAGTCATTATCTCATTGGTGTATACTTTGGAATACCAAATAATTTATATAGATAACGAAAGTTAATCAACATTGTCTTGGTCATTATCTGATTGGTGTATACTTTGGAATACCAAATAATTTATATAGATAACGAAAGATAATCAACATTGTCTTGGTCATTATCTCATTGGTGTATACTTTGGAATACCAAATAATTTATATAGATAACGAAAGTTAATCAACATTGTCTTGGTCATTATCTCATTGGTGTATACTTTGGAATACCAAATGCTTTATATAGATAACGAAAGTTAATCAACATTGTCTTGGTCATTATCTGATTGGTGTATACTTTGGAATACCAAATAATTTATATAGATAACGAAAGATAATCAACATTGTCTTGGTCATTATCTGATTGGTGTATACTTTGGAATACCAAATAATTTATATAGATAACGAAAGATAATCAACATTGTCTTGGTCATTATCTGATTGGTGTATACTTTGGAATACCAAATAATTTATATAGATAACGAAAGATAATCAACATTGTCTTGGTCATTATCTCATTGGTGTATACTTGGGAATACCAAATAATTTATATAGATAACGAAAGATAATCAACATTGTCTTGGTCATTATCTGATTGGTGTATACTTTGGAATACCAAATAATTTATATAGATAACGAAAGATAATCAACATTGTCTTGGTCATTATCTGATTGGTGTATACTTTGGAATACCAAATAATTTATATAGATAACGAAAGTTAATCAACATTGTCTTGGTCATTATCTGATTGGTGTATACTTTGGAATACCAAATAATTTATATAGATAACGAAAGATAATCAACATTGTCTTGGTCATTATCTGATTGGTGTATACTTTGGAATACCAAATAATTTATATAGATAACGAAAGTTAATCAACATTGTCTTGGTCATTATCTGATTGGTGTATACTTTGGAATACCAAATAATTTATATAGATAACGAAAGATAATCAACATTGTCTTGGTCATTATCTGATTGGTGTATACTTTGGAATACCAAATAATTTATATAGATAACGAAAGATAATCAACATTGTCTTGGTCATTATCTCATTGGTGTATACTTGGGAATACCAAATAATTTATATAGATAACGAAAGATAATCAACATTGTCTTGGTCATTATCTCATTGGTGTATACTTGGGAATACCAAATAATTTATATAGATAACGAAAGTTAATCAACATTGTCTTGGTCATTATCTGATTGGTGTATACTTTGGAATACCAAATGCTTTATATAGATAACGAAAGTTAATCAACATTGTCTTGGTCATTATCTGATTGGTGTATACTTTGGAATACCAAATAATTTATATAGATAACGAAAGATAATCAACATTGTCTTGGTCATTATCTGATTGGTGTATACTTTGGAATACCAAATAATTTATATAGATAACGAAAGATAATCAACATTGTCTTGGTCATTATCTGATTGGTGTATACTTTGGAATACCAAATAATTTATATAGATAACGAAAGATAATCAACATTGTCTTGGTCATTATCTCATTGGTGTATACTTGGGAATACCAAATAATTTATATAGATAACGAAAGATAATCAACATTGTCTTGGTCATTATCTGATTGGTGTATACTTTGGAATACCAAATAATTTATATAGATAACGAAAGATAATCAACATTGTCTTGGTCATTATCTCATTGGTGTATACTTGGGAATACCAAATAATTTATATAGATAACGAAAGATAATCAACATTGTCTTGGTCATTATCTCATTGGTGTATACTGTGGAATACCAAATAATTTATATAGATAACGAAAGATAATCAACATTGTCTTGGTCATTATCTCATTGGTGTATACTTTGGAATACCAAATAATTTATATAGATAACGAAAGATAATCAACATTGTCTTGGTCATTATCTCATTGGTGTATACTTGGGAATACCAAATAATTTATATAGATAACGAAAGATAATCAACATTGTCTTGGTCATTATCTGATTGGTGTATACTTTGGAATACCAAATAATTTATATAGATAACGAAAGATAATCAACATTGTCTTGGTCATTATCTCATTGGTGTATACTTGGGAATACCAAATAATTTATATAGATAACGAAAGATAATCAACATTGTCTTGGTCATTATCTGATTGGTGTATACTTTGGAATACCAAATAATTTATATAGATAACGAAAGATAATCAACATTGTCTTGGTCATTATCTCATTGGTGTATACTTGGGAATACCAAATAATTTATATAGATAACGAAAGATAATCAACATTGTCTTGGTCATTATCTCATTGGTGTATACTGTGGAATACCAAATAATTTATATAGATAACGAAAGATAATCAACATTGTCTTGGTCATTATCTCATTGGTGTATACTTTGGAATACCAAATAATTTATATCGATAACCAAAGATAATCAACATTGTCTTGGTCATTATCTCATTGGTGTATACTTGGGAATACCAAATAATTTATATAGATAACGAAAGATAATCAACATTGTCTTGGTCATTATCTCATTGGTGTATACTTGGGAATACCAAATAATTTATATAGATAACGAAAGATAATCAACATTGTCTTGGTCATTATCTCATTGGTGTATACTTTGGAATACCAAATAATTTATATAGATAACGAAAGATAATCAACATTGTCTTGGTCATTATCTCATTGGTGTATACTTGGGAATACCAAATAATTTATATAGATAACGAAAGATAATCAACATTGTCTTGGTCATTATCTCATTGGTGTATACTTTGGAATACCAAATGCTTTATATAGATAACGAAAGTTAATCAACATTGTCTTGGTCATTATCTCATTGGTGTATATTTGGAATACCAAATAATTTATATAGATAACAAAAGTTAATCAACATTGTCTTGGTCATGATCTCATTGGTGTATACTTTGGAATACCAAATAATTTATATAGATAACAAAAGTTAATCAACATTGTCTTGGTCATGATCTCATTGGTGTATACTTTGGAATACCAAATAATTTATATAGATAACAAAAGTTAATCAACATTGTCTTGGTCATTATCTCATTGGTGTATACTTTGGAATACCAAATGCTTTATATAGATAACGAAAGTTAATCAACATTGTCTTGGTCATTATCTGATTGGTGTATACTTTGGAATACCAAATAATTTATATAGATAACGAAAGATAATCAACATTGTCTTGGTCATTATCTCATTGGTGTATACTTGGGAATACCAAATAATTTATATAGATAACGAAAGATAATCAACATTGTCTTGGTCATTATCTCATTGGTGTATACTTGGGAATACCAAATAATTTATATAGATAACGAAAGTTAATCAACATTGTCTTGGTCATTATCTGATTGGTGTATACTTTGGAATACCAAATGCTTTATATAGATAACGAAAGTTAATCAACATTGTCTTGGTCATTATCTGATTGGTGTATACTTTGGAATACCAAATAATTTATATAGATAACGAAAGATAATCAACATTGTCTTGGTCATTATCTGATTGGTGTATACTTTGGAATACCAAATAATTTATATAGATAACGAAAGATAATCAACATTGTCTTGGTCATTATCTGATTGGTGTATACTTTGGAATACCAAATAATTTATATAGATAACGAAAGATAATCAACATTGTCTTGGTCATTATCTCATTGGTGTATACTTGGGAATACCAAATAATTTATATAGATAACGAAAGATAATCAACATTGTCTTGGTCATTATCTGATTGGTGTATACTTTGGAATACCAAATAATTTATATAGATAACGAAAGATAATCAACATTGTCTTGGTCATTATCTCATTGGTGTATACTTGGGAATACCAAATAATTTATATAGATAACGAAAGATAATCAACATTGTCTTGGTCATTATCTCATTGGTGTATACTGTGGAATACCAAATAATTTATATAGATAACGAAAGATAATCAACATTGTCTTGGTCATTATCTCATTGGTGTATACTTTGGAATACCAAATAATTTATATAGATAACGAAAGATAATCAACATTGTCTTGGTCATTATCTCATTGGTGTATACTTGGGAATACCAAATAATTTATATAGATAACGAAAGATAATCAACATTGTCTTGGTCATTATCTGATTGGTGTATACTTTGGAATACCAAATAATTTATATAGATAACGAAAGATAATCAACATTGTCTTGGTCATTATCTCATTGGTGTATACTTGGGAATACCAAATAATTTATATAGATAACGAAAGATAATCAACATTGTCTTGGTCATTATCTGATTGGTGTATACTTTGGAATACCAAATAATTTATATAGATAACGAAAGATAATCAACATTGTCTTGGTCATTATCTCATTGGTGTATACTTGGGAATACCAAATAATTTATATAGATAACGAAAGATAATCAACATTGTCTTGGTCATTATCTCATTGGTGTATACTGTGGAATACCAAATAATTTATATAGATAACGAAAGATAATCAACATTGTCTTGGTCATTATCTCATTGGTGTATACTTTGGAATACCAAATAATTTATATAGATAACGAAAGATAATCAACATTGTCTTGGTCATTATCTCATTGGTGTATACTTGGGAATACCAAATAATTTATATAGATAACGAAAGATAATCAACATTGTCTTGGTCATTATCTCATTGGTGTATACTTGGGAATACCAAATAATTTATATAGATAACGAAAGATAATCAACATTGTCTTGGTCATTATCTCATTGGTGTATACTTTGGAATACCAAATAATTTATATAGATAACGAAAGATAATCAACATTGTCTTGGTCATTATCTCATTGGTGTATACTTGGGAATACCAAATAATTTATATAGATAACGAAAGATAATCAACATTGTCTTGGTCATTATCTCATTGGTGTATACTTTGGAATACCAAATGCTTTATATAGATAACGAAAGTTAATCAACATTGTCTTGGTCATTATCTCATTGGTGTATATTTGGAATACCAAATAATTTATATAGATAACAAAAGTTAATCAACATTGTCTTGGTCATGATCTCATTGGTGTATACTTTGGAATACCAAATAATTTATATAGATAACAAAAGTTAATCAACATTGTCTTGGTCATGATCTCATTGGTGTATACTTTGGAATACCAAATAATTTATATAGATAACAAAAGTTAATCAACATTGTCTTGGTCATTATCTCATTGGTGTATACTTTGGAATACCAAATGCTTTATATAGATAACGAAAGTTAATCAACATTGTCTTGGTCATTATCTCAATGGTGTATACTTTGGAATACCAAATAATTTATATAGATAACAAAAGTTAATCAACATTGTCTTGGTCATGATCTCATTGGTGTATACTTTGGAATACCAAATGCTTTATGTAGAAAACTAAAGTTAATCAACATTGTCTTGGTCATGATCTCATTGGTGTGTACTTTGGAATACCAAATGCTTTATTGAGATAACAAAGGTTAATCAACATTGTCTTGGTCATTATCTTATTGGTGTATACTTGGGAATACCAAATGCTTTATATAGATAACGAAAGTTAATCAACATTGTCTTGGTCATGATCTCATTGGTGTATACTTTGGAATACCAAATAATTTATATAGATAACGAAAGTTAATCAACATTGTCTTGGTCATTATCTGATTGGTGTATACTTTGGAATACCAAATAATTTATATAGATAACGAAAGATAATCAACATTGTCTTGGTCATTATCTCATTGGTGTATACTTTGGAATACCAAATAATTTATATAGATAACGAAAGATAATCAACATTGTCTTGGTCATTATCTCATTGGTGTATACTTTGGAATACCAAATAATTTATATAGATAACGAAAGATAATCAACATTGTCTTGGTCATTATCTCATTGGTGTATACTTGGGAATACCAAATAATTTATATAGATAACGAAAGATAATCAACATTGTCTTGGTCATTATCTCATTGGTGTATACTTGGGAATACCAAATAATTTATATAGATAACGAAAGATAATCAACATTGTCTTGGTCATTATCTCATTGGTGTATACTTTGGAATAACAAATAATTTATATAGATAACGAAAGATAATCAACATTGTCTTGGTCATTATCTCATTGGTGTATACTTGGGAATACCAAATAATTTATATAGATAACGAAAGATAATCAACATTGTCTTGGTCATTATCTCATTGGTGTATACTTGGGAATACCAAATAATTTATATAGATAACGAAAGATAATCAACATTGTCTTGGTCATTATCTCATTGGTGTATACTTGGGAATACCAAATAATTTATATAGATAACGAAAGATAATCAACATTGTCTTGGTCATTATCTCATTGGTGTATACTTGGGAATACCAAATAATTTATATAGATAACGAAAGATAATCAACATTGTCTTGGTCATTATCTCATTGGTGTATACTTGGGAATACCAAATAATTTATATAGATAACGAAAGATAATCAACATTGTCTTGGTCATTATCTCATTGGTGTATACTTGGGAATACCAAATAATTTATATAGATAACGAAAGATAATCAACATTGTCTTGGTCATTATCTCATTGGTGTATACTTGGGAATACCAAATAATTTATATAGATAACGAAAGATAATCAACATTGTCTTGGTCATTATCTCATTGGTGTATACTTGGGAATACCAAATAATTTATATAGATAACGAAAGATAATCAACATTGTCTTGGTCATTATCTCATTGGTGTATACTTGGGAATACCAAATAATTTATATAGATAACGAAAGATAATCAACATTGTCTTGGTCATTATCTCATTGGTGTATACTTGGGAATACCAAATAATTTATATAGATAACGAAAGATAATCAACATTGTCTTGGTCATTATCTCATTGGTGTATACTTGGGAATACCAAATAATTTATATAGATAACGAAAGATAATCAACATTGTCTTGGTCATTATCTCATTGGTGTATACTTGGGAATACCAAATAATTTATATAGATAACGAAAGATAATCAACATTGTCTTGGTCATTATCTCATTGGTGTATACTTGGGAATACCAAATAATTTATATAGATAACGAAAGATAATCAACATTGTCTTGGTCATTATCTCATTGGTGTATACTTGGGAATACCAAATAATTTATATAGATAACGAAAGATAATCAACATTGTCTTGGTCATTATCTCATTGGTGTATACTTGGGAATACCAAATAATTTATATAGATAACGAAAGATAATCAACATTGTCTTGGTCATTATCTCATTGGTGTATACTTGGGAATACCAAATAATTTATATAGATAACGAAAGATAATCAACATTGTCTTGGTCATTATCTCATTGGTGTATACTTGGGAATACCAAATAATTTATATAGATAACGAAAGTTAATCAACATTGTCTTGGTCATTATCTCATTGGTGTATACTTGGGAATACCAAATAATTTATATAGATAACGAAAGTTAATCAACATTGTCTTGGTCATTATCTCATTGGTGTATACTTGGGAATACCAAATAATTTATATAGATAACGAAAGATAATCAACATTGTCTTGGTCATTATCTCATTGGTGTATACTTGGGAATACCAAATAATTTATATAGATAACGAAAGATAATCAACATTGTCTTGGTCATTATCTCATTGGTGTATACTTGGGAATACCAAATAATTTATATAGATAACGAAAGTTAATCAACATTGTCTTGGTCATTATCTCATTGGTGTATACTTGGGAATACCAAATAATTTATATAGATAACGAAAGATAATCAACATTGTCTTGGTCATTATCTCATTGGTGTATACTTGGGAATACCAAATAATTTATATAGATAACGAAAGATAATCAACATTGTCTTGGTCATTATCTCATTGGTGTATACTTTGGAATACCAAATGCTTTATATAGATAACGAAAGTTAATCAACATTGTCTTGGTCATTATCTGATTGGTGTATATTTGGAATACCAAATAATTTATATAGATAACAAAAGTTAATCAACATTGTCTTGGTCATGATCTCATTGGTGTATACTTTGGAATACCAAATAATTTATATAGATAACAAAAGTTAATCAACATTGTCTTGGTCATGATCTCATTGGTGTATACTTTGGAATACCAAATAATTTATATAGATAACAAAAGTTAATCAACATTGTCTTGGTCATTATCTCATTGGTGTATACTTTGGAATACCAAATGCTTTATATAGATAACGAAAGTTAATCAACATTGTCTTGGTCATTATCTCATTGGTGTATACTTTGGAATACCAAATAATTTATATAGATAACAAAAGTTTATCAACATTGTCTTGGTCATGATCTCATTGGTGTATACTTTGGAATACCAAATGCTTTATGTAGAAAACTAAAGTTAATCAACATTGTCTTGGTCATGATCTCATTGGTGTGTACTTTGGAATACCAAATGCTTTATTGAGATAACAAAGGTTTATCAACATTGTCTTGGTCATTATCTTATTGGTGTATACTTTGGAATACCAAATAATTTATATAGATAACGAAAGTTAATCAACATTGTCTTGGTCATGATCTCATTGGTGTATACTTTGGAATACCAAATAATTTATATAGATAACGAAAGTTAATCAACATTGACTTGGTCATTATCTGATTGGTGTATACTTTGGAATACCAAATAATTTATATAGATAACGAAAGATAATCAACATTGTCTTGGTCATTATCTGATTGGTGTATACTTTGGAATACCAAATAATTTATATAGATAACGAAAGTTAATCAACATTGTCTTGGTCATTATCTCATTGGTGTATACTTTGGAATACCAAATAATTTATATAGATAACGAAAGATAATCAACATTGTCTTGGTCATTATCTCATTGGTGTATACTTTGGAATACCAAATAATTTATATAGATAACGAAAGATAATCAACATTGTCTTGGTCATTATCTCATTGGTGTATACTTGGGAATACCAAATAATTTATATAGATAACGAAAGATAATCAACATTGTCTTGGTCATTATCTCATTGGTGTATACTTGGGAATACCAAATAATTTATATAGATAACGAAAGATAATCAACATTGTCTTGGTCATTATCTCATTGGTGTATACTTTGGAATAACAAATAATTTATATAGATAACGAAAGATAATCAACATTGTCTTGGTCATTATCTCATTGGTGTATACTTTGGAATACCAAATAATTTATATAGATAACGAAAGATAATCAACATTGTCTTGGTCATTATCTCATTGGTGTATACTTGGGAATACCAAATAATTTATATAGATAACGAAAGATAATCAACATTGTCTTGGTCATTATCTCATTGGTGTATACTTGGGAATACCAAATAATTTATATAGATAACGAAAGATAATCAACATTGTCTTGGTCATTATCTCATTGGTGTATACTTGGGAATACCAAATAATTTATATAGATAACGAAAGATAATCAACATTGTCTTGGTCATTATCTCATTGGTGTATACTTGGGAATACCAAATAATTTATATAGATAACGAAAGATAATCAACATTGTCTTGGTCATTATCTCATTGGTGTATACTTGGGAATACCAAATAATTTATATAGATAACGAAAGATAATCAACATTGTCTTGGTCATTATCTCATTGGTGTATACTTGGGAATACCAAATAATTTATATAGATAACGAAAGATAATCAACATTGTCTTGGTCATTATCTCATTGGTGTATACTTGGGAATACCAAATAATTTATATAGATAACGAAAGATAATCAACATTGTCTTGGTCATTATCTCATTGGTGTATACTTGGGAATACCAAATAATTTATATAGATAACGAAAGATAATCAACATTGTCTTGGTCATTATCTCATTGGTGTATACTTGGGAATACCAAATAATTTATATAGATAAGGAAAGATAATCAACATTGTCTTGGTCATTATCTCATTGGTGTATACTTGGGAATACCAAATAATTTATATAGATAACGAAAGATAATCAACATTGTCTTGGTCATTTTCTCATTGGTGTATACTTGGGAATACCAAATAATTTATATAGATAACGAAAGATAATCAACATTGTCTTGGTCATTATCTCATTGGTGTATACTTGGGAATACCAAATAATTTATATAGATAACGAAAGATAATCAACATTGTCTTGGTCATTATCTCATTGGTGTATACTTGGGAATACCAAATAATTTATATAGATAACGAAAGATAATCAACATTGTCTTGGTCATTATCTCATTGGTGTATACTTGGGAATACCAAATAATTTATATAGATAACGAAAGATAATCAACATTGTCTTGGTCATTATCTCATTGGTGTATACTTGGGAATACCAAATAATTTATATAGATAACGAAAGATAATCAACATTGTCTTGGTCATTATCTCATTGGTGTATACTTGGGAATACCAAATAATTTATATAGATAACGAAAGATAATCAACATTGTCTTGGTCATTATCTCATTGGTGTATACTTGGGAATACCAAATAATTTATATAGATAACGAAAGATAATCAACATTGTCTTGGTCATTATCTTATTGGTGTATACTTGGGAATACAAAATAATTTATATAGATAACGAAAGATAATCAACATTGTCTTGGTCATTATCTCATTGGTGTATACTTGGGAATACCAAATAATTTATATAGATAACGAAAGATAATCAACATTGTCTTGGTCATTATCTCATTGGTGTATACTTGGGGATACCAAATAATTTATATAGATAACGAAAGATAATCAACATTGTCTTGCTCATTATCTCATTGGTGTATACTTTGGAATACCAAATGCTTTATTTAGATAACAAAAGTTAATCAACATTGTCTTGGTCATGATCTTATTGGTTTATACTTTGGAATACAAAATGCTTTATGTAGAAAACTAAAGTTAATCAACATTGTCTTGGTCATTATCTCATTGGTGTATACTTTGGAATACGAAATGCTTTATTTAGATAACAAAAGTTAATCAACATTGTCTTGGTCATGATCTTATTGGTGTATACTTTGGAATACCAAATGCTTTATTTAGATAACTAAAGTTAATCAACATTGTCTTGGTCATTATCTCATTGGTGTATACTTTGGAATACCAAATAATTTATATAGATAACGAAAGATAATCAACATTGTCTTGGTCATTATCTTATTGGTGTATACTTGGGAATACCAAATAATTTATATAGATAACGAAAGATAATCAACATTGTCTTGGTCATTATCTCATTGGTGTATACTTTGGAATAGCAAATGTTTTATTTAGATAACTAAAGTTAATCAACATTGTCTTGGTCATTATCTCATTGGTGTATACTTTGGAATACCAAATAATTTATATAGAAAACTAAAGATAATCAACATTGTCTTGGTCATTATCTTATTGGTGTATACTTGGGAATACAAAATAATTTATATAGATAACTAAAGATAATCAACATTGTCTTGGTCATTATCTTATTGGTGTATACTTGGGAATACCAAATAATTTATATAGATAACGAAAGATAATCAACATTGTCTTGGTCATTATCTCATTGGTGTATACTTTGGAATACCAAATGTTTTATTTAGATAACTATAGTTAATCAACATTGTCTTGGTCATTATCTCATTGGTGTATACTTTGGAATACCATATGCTTTATTTAGATAACAAAAGTTAATCAACATTGTCTTGGTCATGATCTTATTGGTTTATACTTTGGACTACAAAATGCTTTATTTAGATAACAAATGTTAATCAACATTGTCTTGGTCATTATCTCATTGGTGTATACTTTTGAATACCAAATGCTTTATTGAGATAACGAAAGATAATCAACATTGTCTTGGTCATTATCTCATTGGTGTATACTTTGGAATACCAAATAATTTATATAGATAACAAAAGTTTATCAACATTGTCTTGGTCATGATCTCATTGGTGTATACTTTGGAATACCAAATGCTTTATGTAGAAAACTAAAGTTAATCAACATTGTCTTGGTCATGATCTCATTGGTGTGTACTTTGGAATACCAAATGCTTTATTGAGATAACAAAAGTTTATCAACATTGTCTTGGTCATTATCTTATTGGTGTATACTTTGGAATACCAAATAATTTATATAGATAACGAAAGTTAATCAACATTGTCTTGGTCATGATCTCATTGGTGTATACTTTGGAATACCAAATAATTTATATAGATAACGAAAGTTAATCAACATTGTCTTGGTCATTATCTGATTGGTGTATACTTTGGAATACCAAATAATTTATATAGATAACGAAAGATAATCAACATTGTCTTGGTCATTATCTGATTGGTGTATACTTTGGAATACCAAATAATTTATATAGATAACGAAAGTTAATCAACATTGTCTTGGTCATTATCTCATTGGTGTATACTTTGGAATACCAAATAATTTATATAGATAACGAAAGATAATCAACATTGTCTTGGTCATTATCTCATTGGTGTATACTTTGGAATACCAAATAATTTATATAGATAACGAAAGATAATCAACATTGTCTTGGTCATTATCTCATTGGTGTATACTTGGGAATACCAAATAATTTATATAGATAACGAAAGATAATCAACATTGTCTTGGTCATTATCTCATTGGTGTATACTTGGGAATACCAAATAATTTATATAGATAACGAAAGATAATCAACATTGTCTTGGTCATTATCTCATTGGTGTATACTTTGGAATAACAAATAATTTATATAGATAACGAAAGATAATCAACATTGTCTTGGTCATTATCTCATTGGTGTATACTTTGGAATACCAAATAATTTATATAGATAACGAAAGATAATCAACATTGTCTTGGTCATTATCTCATTGGTGTATACTTGGGAATACCAAATAGTTTATATAGATAACGAAAGATAATCAACATTGTCTTGGTCATTATCTCATTGGTGTATACTTGGGAATACCAAATAATTTATATAGATAACGAAAGATAATCAACATTGTCTTGGTCATTATCTCATTGGTGTATACTTGGGAATACCAAATAATTTATATAGATAACGAAAGATAATCAACATTGTCTTGGTCATTATCTCATTGGTGTATACTTGGGAATACCAAATAATTTATATAGATAACGAAAGATAATCAACATTGTCTTGGTCATTATCTCATTGGTGTATACTTGGGAATACCAAATAATTTATATAGATAACGAAAGATAATCAACATTGTCTTGGTCATTATCTCATTGGTGTATACTTGGGAATACCAAATAATTTATATAGATAACGAAAGATAATCAACATTGTCTTGGTCATTATCTCATTGGTGTATACTTGGGAATACCAAATAATTTATATAGATAACGAAAGATAATCAACATTGTCTTGGTCATTATCTCATTGGTGTATACTTGGGAATACCAAATAATTTATATAGATAACGAAAGATAATCAACATTGTCTTGGTCATTATCTCATTGGTGTATACTTGGGAATACCAAATAATTTATATAGATAAGGAAAGATAATCAACATTGTCTTGGTCATTATCTCATTGGTGTATACTTGGGAATACCAAATAATTTATATAGATAACGAAAGATAATCAACATTGTCTTGGTCATTTTCTCATTGGTGTATACTTGGGAATACCAAATAATTTATATAGATAACGAAAGATAATCAACATTGTCTTGGTCATTATCTCATTGGTGTATACTTGGGAATACCAAATAATTTATATAGATAACGAAAGATAATCAACATTGTCTTGGTCATTATCTCATTGGTGTATACTTGGGAATACCAAATAATTTATATAGATAACGAAAGATAATCAACATTGTCTTGGTCATTATCTCATTGGTGTATACTTGGGAATACCAAATAATTTATATAGATAAGGAAAGATAATCAACATTGTCTTGGTCATTATCTCATTGGTGTATACTTGGGAATACCAAATAATTTATATAGATAACGAAAGATAATCAACATTGTCTTGGTCATTATCTCATTGGTGTATACTTGGGAATACCAAATAATTTATATAGATAACGAAAGATAATCAACATTGTCTTGGTCATTATCTCATTGGTGTATACTTGGGAATACCAAATAATTTATATAGATAACGAAAGATAATCAACATTGTCTTGGTCATTATCTTATTGGTGTATACTTGGGAATACAAAATAATTTATATAGATAACGAAAGATAATCAACATTGTCTTGGTCATTATCTCATTGGTGTATACTTGGGAATACCAAATAATTTATATAGATAACGAAAGATAATCAACATTGTCTTGGTCATTATCTCATTGGTGTATACTTGGGGATACCAAATAATTTATATAGATAACGAAAGATAATCAACATTGTCTTGCTCATTATCTCATTGGTGTATACTTTGGAATACCAAATGCTTTATTTAGATAACAAAAGTTAATCAACATTGTCTTGGTCATGATCTTATTGGTTTATACTTTGGAATACAAAATGCTTTATGTAGAAAACTAAAGTTAATCAACATTGTCTTGGTCATTATCTCATTGGTGTATACTTTGGAATACGAAATGCTTTATTTAGATAACAAAAGTTAATCAACATTGTCTTGGTCATGATCTTATTGGTGTATACTTTGGAATACCAAATGCTTTATTTAGATAACTAAAGTTAATCAACATTGTCTTGGTCATTATCTCATTGGTGTATACTTTGGAATACCAAATAATTTATATAGATAACGAAAGATAATCAACATTGTCTTGGTCATTATCTTATTGGTGTATACTTGGGAATACCAAATAATTTATATAGATAACGAAAGATAATCAACATTGTCTTGGTCATTATCTCATTGGTGTATACTTTGGAATAGCAAATGTTTTATTTAGATAACTAAAGTTAATCAACATTGTCTTGGTCATTATCTCATTGGTGTATACTTTGGAATACCAAATAATTTATATAGAAAACTAAAGATAATAAACATTGTCTTGGTCATTATCTTATTGGTGTATACTTGGGAATACAAAATAATTTATATAGATAACTAAAGATAATCAACATTGTCTTGGTCATTATCTTATTGGTGTATACTTGGGAATACCAAATAATTTATATAGATAACGAAAGATAATCAACATTGTCTTGGTCATTATCTCATTGGTGTATACTTTGGAATACCAAATGTTTTATTTAGATAACTATAGTTAATCAACATTGTCTTGGTCATTATCTCATTGGTGTATACTTTGGAATACCATATGCTTTATTTAGATAACAAAAGTTAATCAACATTGTCTTGGTCATGATCTTATTGGTTTATACTTTGGACTACAAAATGCTTTATTTAGATAACAAATGTTAATCAACATTGTCTTGGTCATTATCTCATTGGTGTATACTTTGGAATACCAAATGCTTTATTGAGATAACGAAAGTTAATCAACATTGTCTTGGTCATTATCTCATTGGTGTATACTTTGGAATACCAAATAATTTATATAGATAACAAAAGTTTATCAACATTGTCTTGGTCATGATCTCATTGGTGTATACTTTGGAATACCAAATGCTTTATGTAGAAAACTAAAGTTAATCAACATTGTCTTGGTCATGATCTCATTGGTGTGTACTTTGGAATACCAAATGCTTTATTGAGATAACAAAGGTTAATCAACATTGTCTTGGTCATTATCTTATTGGTGTATACTTTGGAATACCAAATAATTTATATAGATAACGAAAGTTAATCAACATTGTCTTGGTCATGATCTCATTGGTGTATACTTTGGAATACCAAATAATTTATATAGATAACGAAAGTTAATCAACATTGTCTTGGTCATTATCTGATTGGTGTATACTTTGGAATACCAAATAATTTATATAGATAACGAAAGATAATCAACATTGTCTTGGTCATTATCTGATTGGTGTATACTTTGGAATACCAAATAATTTATATAGATAACGAAAGTTAATCAACATTGTCTTGGTCATTATCTCATTGGTGTATACTTTGGAATACCAAATAATTTATATAGATAACGAAAGATAATCAACATTGTCTTGGTCATTATCTCATTGGTGTATACTTTGGAATACCAAATAATTTATATAGATAACGAAAGATAATCAACATTGTCTTGGTCATTATCTCATTGGTGTATACTTGGGAATACCAAATAATTTATATAGATAACGAAAGATAATCAACATTGTCTTGGTCATTATCTCATTGGTGTATACTTGGGAATACCAAATAATTTATATAGATAACGAAAGATAATCAACATTGTCTTGGTCATTATCTCATTGGTGTATACTTTGGAATAACAAATAATTTATATAGATAACGAAAGATAATCAACATTGTCTTGGTCATTATCTCATTGGTGTATACTTGGGAATACCAAATAATTTATATAGATAACGAAAGATAATCAACATTGTCTTGGTCATTATCTCATTGGTGTATACTTGGGAATACCAAATAATTTATATAGATAACGAAAGATAATCAACATTGTCTTGGTCATTATCTCATTGGTGTATACTTGGGAATACCAAATAATTTATATAGATAACGAAAGATAATCAACATTGTCTTGGTCATTATCTCATTGGTGTATACTTGGGAATACCAAATAATTTATATAGATAACGAAAGATAATCAACATTGTCTTGGTCATTATCTCATTGGTGTATACTTGGGAATACCAAATAATTTATATAGATAACGAAAGATAATCAACATTGTCTTGGTCATTATCTCATTGGTGTATACTTGGGAATACCAAATAATTTATATAGATAACGAAAGATAATCAACATTGTCTTGGTCATTATCTCATTGGTGTATACTTGGGAATACCAAATAATTTATATAGATAACGAAAGATAATCAACATTGTCTTGGTCATTATCTCATTGGTGTATACTTGGGAATACCAAATAATTTATATAGATAACGAAAGATAATCAACATTGTCTTGGTCATTATCTCATTGGTGTATACTTGGGAATACCAAATAATTTATATAGATAACGAAAGATAATCAACATTGTTTTGGTCATTATCTCATTGGTGTATACTTGGGAATACCAAATAATTTATATAGATAAGGAAAGATAATCAACATTGTCTTGGTCATTATCTCATTGGTGTATACTTGGGAATACCAAATAATTTATATAGATAACGAAAGATAATCAACATTGTCTTGGTCATTTTCTCATTGGTGTATACTTGGGAATACCAAATAATTTATATAGATAACGAAAGATAATCAACATTGTCTTGGTCATTATCTCATTGGTGTATACTTGGGAATACCAAATAATTTATATAGATAACGAAAGATAATCAACATTGTCTTGGTCATTATCTCATTGGTGTATACTTGGGAATACCAAATAATTTATATAGATAACGAAAGATAATCAACATTGTCTTGGTCATTATCTCATTGGTGTATACTTGGGAATACCAAATAATTTATATAGATAACGAAAGATAATAAACATTGTCTTGGTCATTATCTCATTGGTGTATACTTGGGAATACCAAATAATTTATATAGATAACGAAAGATAATCAACATTGTCTTGGTCATTATCTCATTGGTGTATACTTGGGAATACCAAATAATTTATATAGATAACGAAAGATAATCAACATTGTCTTGGTCATTATCTCATTGGTGTATACTTGGGAATACCAAATAATTTATATAGATAACGAAAGATAATCAACATTGTCTTGGTCATTATCTTATTGGTGTATACTTGGGAATACAAAATAATTTATATAGATAACGAAAGATAATCAACATTGTCTTGGTCATTATCTCATTGGTGTATACTTGGGAATACCAAATAATTTATATAGATAACGAAAGATAATCAACATTGTCTTGGTCATTATCTCATTGGTGTATACTTGGGGATACCAAATAATTTATATAGATAACGAAAGATAATCAACATTGTCTTGGTCATTATCTCATTGGTGTATACTTTGGAATACCAAATGCTTTATTTAGATAACAAAAGTTAATCAACATTGTCTTGGTCATGATCTTATTGGTTTATACTTTGGAATACAAAATGCTTTATGTAGAAAACTAAAGTTAATCAACATTGTCTTGGTCATTATCTCATTGGTGTATACTTTGGAATACGAAATGCTTTATTTAGATAACAAAAGTTAATCAACATTGTCTTGGTCATGATCTTATTGGTGTATACTTTGGAATACCAAATGCTTTATTTAGATAACTAAAGTTAATCAACATTGTCTTGGTCATTATCTCATTGGTGTATACTTTGGAATACCAAATAATTTATATAGATAACGAAAGATAATCAACATTGTCTTGGTCATTATCTTATTGGTGTATACTTGGGAATACCAAATAATTTATATAGATAACGAAAGATAATCAACATTGTCTTGGTCATTATCTCATTGGTGTATACTTTGGAATACCAAATGTTTTATTTGGATAACTAAAGTTAATCAACATTGTCTTGGTCATTATCTCATTGGTGTATACTTTGGAATACCAAATAATTTATATAGAAAACTAAAGATAATCAACATTGTCTTGGTCATTATCTTATTGGTGTATACTTGGGAATACAAAATAATTTATATAGATAACTAAAGATAATCAACATTGTCTTGGTCATTATCTTATTGGTGTATACTTGGGAATACCAAATAATTTATATAGATAACGAAAGATAATCAACATTGTCTTGGTCATTATCTCATTGGTGTATACTTTGGAATACCAAATGTTTTATTTAGATAACTATAGTTAATCAACATTGTCTTGGTCATTATCTCATTGGTGTATACTTTGGAATACCATATGCTTTATTTAGATAACAAAAGTTAATCAACATTGTCTTGGTCATGATCTTATTGGTTTATACTTTGGACTACAAAATGCTTTATTTAGATAACAAAGTTAATCAACATTGTCTTGGTCATTATCTCATTGGTGTATACTTTGGAATACCAAATGCTTTATTGAGATAACAAAAGTTAATCAACATTGTCTTGGTCATTATCTCATTGGTGTATACTTTGGAATACCAAATGCTTTATTTAGATAACAAAAGTTAATCAACATTGTCTTGGTCATGATCTTATTGGTGTATACTTTGGAATACCAAATGCTTTATTTAGATAACAAAAGTTAATCAACATTGTCTTGGTCATGATCTTATTGGGTTATACTTTGGACTACAAAATGCTTTATTTAGATAACAAAAGTTAATCAACATTGTCTTGGTCATGATCTCATTGGTGTATACTTTGGAATACCAAATGCTTTATTTAGATAACAAAAGTTAATCAACATTGTCTTGGTCATGATCTCATTGGTGTATACTTTGGAATACAAAATGCTTTATTTAGATAACAAAAGTTAATCAACATTGTCTTGGTCATAGTCTCATTGGTGTATACTTTGGAATACCAAATGCTTTATTTAGATAACAAAAGTTAATCAACATTGTCTTTGTCATGATCTCATTGGTGTATACTTTGGAATACAAAATGCTTTATGTAGATTACAAAAGTTAATCAACATTGTCTTGGTCATGATCTCATTGGTTTATACTTTGGAATACAAAATGCTTTATGTAGATAACAAAAGTTAATCAACATTGTCTTGGTCATGATCTCATTGGTGTATACTTTGGAATACCAAATGCTTTATTTAGATAACAAAAGTTAATCAACATTGTCTTGGTCATAGTCTCATTGGTGTATACTTTGGAATACCAAATGCTTTATTTAGATAACAAAAGTTAATCAACATTGTCTTGGTCATTATCTCATTGGTGTATACTTTGGAATACCAAATGCTTTATTTAGATAACAAAAGTTAATCAACATTTTCTTGGTCATGATCTCATTGGTTTATACTTTGGAATACCAAATGCTTTATTTAGATAACAAAAGTTAATCAACATTGTCTTGGTCATGATCTTATTGGTGTATACTTTGGAATACCAAATGCTTTATTTAGATAACAAAAGTTAATCAACATTGTCTCGGTCATGATCTCATTGGTGTATACTTTGGAATACCAAATGCTTTATTTAGATAACAAAAGTTAATCAACATTGTCTTGGTCATGATCTCATTGGTGTATACTTTGGAATACCAAATGCTTTATTGAGATAACAAAAGTTAATCAACATTGTCTTGGTCATTATCTTATTGGTGTATACTTTGGAATACCAAATGCTTTATTTAGATAACAAAAGTTAATCAACATTGTCTTGGTCATGATCTTATTGGTGTATACTTTGGAATACCAAATGCTTTATTTAGATAACAAAAGTTAATCAACATTGTCTTGGTCATGATCTTATTGGTTTATACTTTGGACTACAAAATGCTTTATTTAGATAACAAAAGTTAATCAACATTGTCTTGGTCATTATCTCATTGGTGTATACTTTGGAATACCAAATGCTTTATTGAGATAACAAAAGTTAATCAACATTGTCTTGGTCATTATCTCATTGGTGTATACTTTGGAATACCAAATGCTTTATTTAGATAACAAAAGTTAATCAACATTGTCTTGGTCATGATCTTATTGGTGTATACTTTGGAATACCAAATGCTTTATTTAGATAACAAAAGTTAATCAACATTGTCTTGGTCATGATCTTATTGGGTTATACTTTGGACTACAAAATGCTTTATTTAGATAACAAAAGTTAATCAACATTGTCTTGGTCATGATCTCATTGGTGTATACTTTGGAATACCAAATGCTTTATTTAGATAACAAAAGTAAATCAACATTGTCTAGGTCATGATCTCATTGGTGTATACTTTGGAATACAAAATGCTTTATTTAGATAACAAAAGTTAATCAACATTGTCTTGGTCATAGTCTCATTGGTGTATACTTTGGAATACCAAATGCTTTATTTAGATAACAAAAGTTAATCAACATTGTCTTTGTCATGATCTCATTGGTGTATACTTTGGAATACAAAATGCTTTATGTAGATTACAAAAGTTAATCAACATTGTCTTGGTCATGATCTCATTGGTTTATACTTTGGAATACAAAATGCTTTATGTAGATAACAAAAGTTAATCAACATTGTCTTGGTCATGATCTCATTGGTGTATACTTTGGAATACCAAATGCTTTATTTAGATAACAAAAGTTAATCAACATTGTCTTGGTCATAGTCTCATTGGTGTATACTTTGGAATACCAAATGCTTTATTTAGATAACAAAAGTTAATCAACATTGTCTTGGTCATTATCTCATTGGTGTATACTTTGGAATACCAAATGCTTTATTTAGATAACAAAAGTTAATCAACATTTTCTTGGTCATGATCTCATTGGTTTATACTTTGGAATACCAAATGCTTTATTTAGATAACAAAAGTTAATCAACATTGTCTTGGTCATGATCTTATTGGTGTATACTTTGGAATACCAAATGCTTTATTTAGATAACAAAAGTTAATCAACATTGTCTCGGTCATGATCTCATTGGTGTATACTTTGGAATACCAAATGCTTTATTTAGATAACAAAAGTTAATCAACATTGTCTTGGTCATGATCTCATTGGTGTATACTTTGGAATACCAAATGCTTTATTGAGATAACAAAAGTTAATCAACATTGTCTTGGTCATTATCTTATTGGTGTATACTTTGGAATACCAAATGCTTTATTTAGATAACAAAAGTTAATCAACATTGTCTTGGTCATGATCTTATTGGTGTATACTTTGGAATACCAAATGCTTTATTTAGATAACAAAAGTTAATCAACATTGTCTTGGTCATGATCTTATTGGTTTATACTTTGGACTACAAAATGCTTTATTTAGATAACAAAAGTTAATCAACATTGTCTTGGTCATGATCTCATTGGTGTATACTTTGGAATACAAAATGCTTTATTGAGATAACAAAAGTTAATCAACATTGTCTTGGTCATTATCTTATTGGTGTATACTTTGGAATACCAAATGCTTTATTTAGATAACAAAAGTTAATCAACATTGTCTTGGTCATGATCTTATTGGTTTATACTTTTGAATACAAAATGCTTTATTTAGATAACAAAAGTTAATCAACATTGTCTTGGTCATAGTCTCATTGGTGTATACTTTGGAATACCAAATGCTTTATTTAGATAACAAAAGTTAATCAACATTGTCTCGGTCATGATCTCATTGGTGTATACTTTGGAATACCAAATGCTTTATTTAGATAACAAAAGTTAATCAACATTGTCTTGGTCATTATCTTATTGGTGTATACTTTGGAATACCAAATGCTTTATGTAGACAACTAAAGTTAATGAACATTGTCTTGGTCATGATCTCATTGGTGTATACTTTGGAATACCAAATGCTTTATTTAGATAACAAAAGTTAATCAACATTGTCTTGGTCATTATCTTATTGGTGTATACTTTGGAATACCAAATGCTTTATGTAGACAACTAAAGTTAATGAACATTGTCTTTGTCATGATCTCATTGGTGTATACTTTGGAATACCAAATACTTTATGTAGAAAACTAAAGTTAATCAACATTGTCTTGGTCATGATCTCATTGGTGTATACTTTGGAATACCAAATGCTTTATATAGATAACGAAAGATAATCAACATTGTTTTGGTCATTATCTCATTAGTGTATACTTTGGAATACCAAATAATTTATATAGATAACGCAAGTTAATCAACATTGTCTTGGTCATTATCTCATTGGTGTATACTTTGGAATACCAAATAATTTATATAGATAACGAAAGATAATCAACATTGTCTTGGTCATTATCTCATTGGTGTATACTTTGGAATACCAAATAATTTATATAGATAACGAAAGATAATCAACATTGTCTTGGTCATTATCTCATTGGTGTATACTTGGGAATACCAAATAATTTATATAGATAACGATAGATAATCAACATTGTCTTGGTCATTATCTCATTGGTGTATACTTTGGAATACCAAATAATTTATATAGATAACGAAAGATAATCAACATTGTCTTGGTCATTATCTCATTGGTGTATACTTTGGAATACGAAATGCTTTATTTAGATAACAAAAGTTAATAAACATTGTCTTGGTCATGATCTTATTGGTGTATACTTTGGAATACCAAATGCTTTATTTAGATAACTAAAGTTAATCAACATTGTCTTGGTCATTATCTCATTGGTGTATACTTTGGAATACAAAATAATTTATATAGATAACGAAAGATAATCAACATTGTCTTGGTCATTATCTCATTGGTGTATACTTGGGAATACCAAATAATTTATATAGATAACGAAAGATAATCAACATTGTCTTGGTCATTATCTTATTGGTGTATACTTGGGAATACCAAATGCTTTATTTAGATAACTAAAGTTAATCAACATTGTCTTGGTCATTATCTCATTGGTGTATACTTTGGAATACCAAATGCTTTATTTAGATAACTAAAGTTAATCAACATTGTCTTGGTCATTATCTCATTGGTTTATACTTTGGAATACCAAATAATTTATATAGATAACAAAAGTTAATCAACATTGTCTTGGTCATTATCTCATTGGTGTATACTTTGGAATACCAAATAATTTATATAGATAACGAAAGATAATCAACATTGTCTTGGTCATTATCTTATTGGTGTATACTTGGGAATACCAAATAATTTATATAGATAACGAAAGATAATCAACATTGTCTTGGTCATTATCTCATTGGTGTATACTTTGGAATACCAAATGTTTTATTTAGATAACTAAAGTTAATCAACATTGTCTTGGTCATTATCTCATTGGTGTATACTTTGGAATACCAAATAATTTATATAGATAACGAAAGATAATCAACATTGTCTTGGTCATTATCTTATTGGTGTATACTTGGGAATACAAAATAATTTATGTAGATAACTAAAGATAATCAACATTGTCTTGGTCATTATCTTATTGGTGTATACTTGGGAATACCAAATAATTTATATAGATAACGAAAGATAATCAACATTGTCTTGGTCATTATCTCATTGGTGTATACTTTGGAATACCAAATGTTTTATTTAGATAACTATAGTTAATCAACATTGTCTTGGTCATTATCTCATTGGTGTATACTTTGGAATACCATATGCTTTATTTAGATAACAAAAGTTAATCAACATTGTCTTGGTCATGATCTTATTGGTTTATACTTTGGACTACAAAATGCTTTATTTAGATAACAAAAGTTAATCAACATTGTCTTGGTCATTATCTCATTGGTGTATACTTTGGAATACCAAATGCTTTATTGAGATAACAAAAGTTAATCAACATTGTCTTGGTCATTATCTCATTGGTGTATACTTTGGAATACCAAATGCTTTATTTAGATAACAAAAGTTAATCAACATTGTCTTGGTCATGATCTTATTGGTGTATACTTTGGAATACCAAATGCTTTATTTAGATAACAAAAGTTAATAAACATTGTCTTGGTCATGATCTTATTGGGTTATACTTTGGACTACAAAATGCTTTATTTAGATAACAAAAGTTAATCAACATTGTCTTGGTCATGATCTCATTGGTGTATACTTTGGAATACCAAATGCTTTATTTAGATAACAAAAGTAAATCAACATTGTCTTGGTCATGATCTCATTGGTGTATACTTTGGAATACAAAATGCTTTATTTAGATAACAAAAGTTAATCAACATTGTCTTGGTCATAGTCTCATTGGTGTATACTTTGGAATACCAAATGCTTTGTTTAGATAACAAAAGTTAATCAACATTGTCTTTGTCATGATCTCATTGGTGTATACTTTGGAATACAAAATGCTTTATGTAGATTACAAAAGTTAATCAACATTGTCTTGGTCATGATCTCATTGGTTTATACTTTGGAATACAAAATGCTTTATGTAGATAACAAAAGTTAATCAACATTGTCTTGGTCATTATCTCATTGGTGTATACTTTGGAATACCAAATGCTTTATTTAGATAACAAAAGTTAATCAACATTTTCTTGGTCATGATCTCATTGGTTTATACTTTGGAATACCAAATGCTTTATTTAGATAACAAAAGTTAATCAACATTGTCTTGGTCATGATCTTATTGGTGTATACTTTGGAATACCAAATGCTTTATTTAGATAACAAAAGTTAATCAACATTGTCTCGGTCATGATCTCATTGGTGTATACTTTGGAATACCAAATGCTTTATTTAGATAACAAAAGTTAATCAACATTGTCTTGGTCATGATCTCATTGGTGTATACTTTGGAATACCAAATGCTTTATTGAGATAACAAAAGTTAATCAACATTGTCTTGGTCATTATCTTATTGGTGTATACTTTGGAATACCAAATGCTTTATTTAGATAACAAAAGTTAATCAACATTGTCTTGGTCATGATCTTATTGGTGTATACTTTGGAATACCAAATGCTTTATTTAGATAACAAAAGTTAATCAACATTGTCTTGGTCATGATCTTATTGGTTTATACTTTGGACTACAAAATGCTTTATTTAGATAACAAAAGTTAATCAACATTGTCTTGGTCATGATCTCATTGGTGTATACTTTGGAATACCAAATGCTTTATTGAGATAACAAAAGTTAATCAACATTGTCTTGGTCATTATCTTATTGGTGTATACTTTGGAATACCAAATGCTTTATTTAGATAACAAAAGTTAATCAACATTGTCTTGGTCATGATCTTATTGGTTTATACTTTTGAATACAAAATGCTTTATTTAGATAACAAAAGTTAATCAACATTGTCTTGGTCATAGTCTCATTGGTGTATACTTTGGAATACCAAATGCTTTATTTAGATAACAAAAGTTAATCAACATTGTCTCGGTCATGATCTCATTGGTGTATACTTTGGAATACCAAATGCTTTATTTAGATAACAAAAGTTAATCAACATTGTCTTGGTCATTATCTTATTGGTGTATACTTTGGAATACCAAATGCTTTATGTAGACAACTAAAGTTAATGAACATTGTCTTGGTCATGATCTCATTGGTGTATACTTTGGAATACCAAATGCTTTATTTAGATAACAAAAGTTCATCAACATTGTCTTGGTCATTATCTTATTGGTGTATACTTTGGAATACCAAATGCTTTATGTAGACAACTAAAGTTAATGAACATTGTCTTGGTCATTATCTCATTAGTGTATACTTTGGAATACCAAATAATTTATATAGATAACGAAAGTTAATCAACATTGTCTTGGTCATTATCTCATTGGTGTATACTTTGGAATACCAAATAATTTATATAGATAACGAAAGATAATCAACATTGTCTTGGTCATTATCTCATTGGTGTATACTTGGGAATACCAAATAATTTATATAGATAACGAAAGATAATCAACATTGTCTTGGTCATTATCTCATTGGTGTATACTTGGGAATACCAAATAATTTATATAGATAACGAAAGATAATCAACATTGTCTTGGTCATTATCTCATTGGTGTATACTTGGGAATACCAAATAATTTATATAGATAACGAAAGATAATCAACATTGTCTTGGTCATTATCTCATTGGTGTATACTTGGGAATACCAAATAATTTATATAGATAACGAAAGATAATCAACATTGTCTTGGTCATTATCTCATTGGTGTATACTTGGGAATACCAAATAATTTATATAGATAACGAAAGATAATCAACATTGTCTTGGTCATTATCTCATTGGTGTATACTTGGGAATACCAAATAATTTATATAGATAACGAAAGATAATCAACATTGTCTTGGTCATTATCTCATTGGTGTATACTTGGGAATACCAAATAATTTATATAGATAACGAAAGATAATCAACATTGTCTTGGTCATTATCTCATTGGTGTATACTTGGGAATACCAAATAATTTATATAGATAACGAAAGATAATCAACATTGTCTTGGTCATTATCTCATTGGTGTATACTGTGGAATACCAAATAATTTATATAGATAACGAAAGATAATCAACATTGTCTTGGTCATTATCTCATTGGTGTATACTTGGGAATACCAAATAATTTATATAGATAACGAAAGATAATCAACATTGTCTTGGTCATGATCTCATTGGTGTATACTTGGGAATATCAAATAATTTATATAGATAACGAAAGATAATCAACATTGTCTTGGTCATTATCTCATTGGTGTATACTTGGGAATACCAAATAATTTATATAGATAACGAAAGATAATCAACATTGTCTTGGTCATTATCTCATTGGTGTATACTTGGGAATACCAAATGCTTTATTTAGATAACGAAAGATAATCAACATTGTCTTGGTCATTATCTCATTGGTGTATACTTGGGAATACCAAATAATTGATGTAGATAACGAAAGATAATCAACATTGTCTTGGTCATTATCTCATTGGTGTATACTTGGGAATACCAAATAATTGATGTAGATAACGAAAGATAATCAACATTGTCTTGGTCATTATCTCATTGGTGTATACTTGGGAATACCAAATTCTTTATTTAGATAACGAAAGATAATCAACATTGTCTTGGTCATTATCTCATTGGTGTATACTTGGGAATACCAAATAATTGATGTAGATAACGAAAGATAATCAACATTGTCTTGGTCATTATCTCATTGGTGTATACTTGGGAATACCAAAAGATCGATGTAGATAACGAAAGATAATCAACATTGTCTTGGTCATTATCTCATTGGTGTATACTTGGGAATACTAAATGCTTTATTAAGATAACGAAAGATAATCAACATTGTCTTGGTCATTATCTCATTGGTGTATACTTGGGAATACCAAATAATTGATGTAGATAACGAAAGATAATCAACATTGTCTTGGTCATTATCTCATTGGTGTATACTTGGGAATACCAAATAATTGATGTAGATAACGAAAGATAATCAACATTGTCTTGGTCATTATCTCATTGGTGTATACTTGGGAATACCAAATAATTGATGTAGATAACGAAAGATAATCAACATTGTCTTGGTCATTATCTCATTGGTGTATACTTGGGAATACCAAATTCTTTATTTAGATAACGAAAGATAATCAACATTGTCTTGGTCATTATCTCATTGGTGTATACTTGGGAATACCAAATAATTGATGTAGATAACGAAAGATAATCAACATTGTCTTGGTCATTATCTCATTGGTGTATACTTGGGAATACCAAAAGATTGATGTAGATAACGAAAGATAATCAACATTGTCTTGGTCATTATCTCATTGGTGTATACTTGGGAATACTAAATGCTTTATTAAGATAACGAAAGATAATCAACATTGTCTTGGTCATTATCTCATTGGTGTATACTTGGGAATACCAAATAATTGATGTAGATAACGAAAGATAATCAACATTGTCTTGGTCATTATCTCATTGGTGTATACTTGGGAATACCAAATAATTGATGTAGATAACGAAAGATAATCAACATTGTCTTGGTCATTATCTCATTGGTGTATACTTGGGAATACCAAATAATTGATGTAGATAACGAAAGATAATCAACATTGTCTTGGTCATTATCTCATTGGTGTATACTTGGGAATACCAAATAATTGATGTAGATAACGAAAGATAATCAACATTGTCTTGGTCATTATCTCATTGGTGTATACTTGGGAATACCAAATAATTTATATAGATAACGAAAGATAATCAACATTGTCTTGGTCATTATCTCATTGGTGTATACTTGGGAATACCAAATAATTGATGTAGATAACGAAAGATAATCAACATTGTCTTGGTCATTATCTCATTGGTGTATACTTGGGAATACCAAATAATTTATATAGATAACGAAAGATAATCAACATTGTCTTGGTCATTATCTCAGTGGTGTATACTTGGGAATACCAAATGCTTTATTTAGATAACTAAAGTTCATCAACATTGTCTTGGTCATTAGCTCATTGCTGTATACTTGGGAATACCAAATATATGGGATTTAATAATTCAGAATACCCCGCAGCGCCCCGTATTGAATGAGATTGGTGGAAATATATAGGATTTAATAATGCAGGGTCAGATAAATACTAATAGAATAGGAATAATAGGAATGGATTACATTATATAGGTACATATACGGAATAGACGAATACTTGGCATCGACCGGGATTGTATTAGATATCTGCACTTATACAAAAGCAGAATAAGCTTGCATTAGATACGTGAGATAATTTATTTCCAATATCCCCGGCATCTCCCCGATTTTAAGGAGATTGATGGAAATAAAATTTACACAAGCATAATTCCTGACGTTGCCCGGGATTGAATGAGATTGGGGCAAATATATAATAGCAGAATAATCAGCGTCGCCCTAGATTATATGAGGGTGCTGAAATATAATGTTTGTACCGGAAAGTGCTTGAACAATTTTCTATCTCAAAATTACTTCATTTGTGAAGTCGATTCCAGATATGGCGTAAACAGTTAATGATCTCACAATTAGATTAATACATATATATTGTTGGTTTTCTATGAAAGTTTCCCAGGCCAGTTTCTATAGGGGGGGGGGGTGATCTATATTTGTTAAAATGTTTTATGTACTCATTCGGGAATGATGTGATGGTTGTAGTAGTGGGTAGAAAGAAGCATGATTATGTTAATTTTTAATGTGCTCTTAATTCTTATTTTGGGGGTTAAGTTGAGAAAGTAATGTCCGTTTTGGGGTAAAAAAAATTTGTGAAATTGTTTAATATATCTATTTAAATTAATTGGTTGTAAGAGAAATTATTTAACATGTTGTAAAATACCTGCCGATAGTATGTGAAATTGTTTCATTTATGTATTTTAATTACCCGTCCAAGGGTAGGTAAAATTATTTTAAATATGTGTTGTATATTACCCATCCCCGCAAAGGAAACATTATTTCATATATATGGTATAAATTACTTATCCTAGATAAGGTACAATTATTTGATACGTGTAATACCCGCCCTAGGGTAGGTAAAATATTCATTTGCTCGAAAAAGCTAATGATACATAGACATTAAAAATTTACTATCCGAAGAAATATGTTCAAAATCAACTTCAATTTTCTCATTGTTTATACGGTTCCGAGCAACGCTGGGAAGCCCCGCTAGTCTATCTATATATATAAAAGCAAAAAATGTATGTATGTATGTGTGTTTGTATGTCTGCTAAACACTTTCGACAGACAGAACAAAAATTAACAAATGTGGTATCATATGAAAGCCCCATCCTTCGCCCGACAAATATCGAAAAATTGGCCAAAAACGTTAATTTTTTTCACCCTGAAATCAGCACTTTTCTACAGGGGGTCAGTAAAAACAGTCCTCTCATGACGAGATCGGTTCTACGCATGCGTCAGACGACATCATAACCTGATTTAGTTTAAATATTTTAAGAACTGACACAGTTTCATGTACGTCGTGTTAGCTCAGTTGGTTAGAGCGTTGGATCATTATATAAATGCTTTGGGTTCGAATCGTGGTGTGAGATGTCTTTTTTTTCTCGAGTTTTTAAATTTAAATATTGAAGCACGGTTATTTAAGCCATTTTTCACGTAACGTTCGTTTTTCTTTTTTTACTTCGCTTATTCTTAGGTTTTCATTAACACCCCCCCACCGCCGGCCGACCACACACACCCAAAAACACCCGGCCAACGCCGGGTACCCACCGATTTTTTAAATTTTAATATCGAAACAGGCTTATTTTAGCCATTTATTACGTGTTTTTTTTTTGTTGCTTTTTATTTTTCAGATTTTTTAAAGAAGTTTTAACGTTCGTTTTTCTGTTTTCTGTTTTCTTCTTTGTTTTTCCGATTTTTACATTTAACATCGTTCGTTTGCCTTACGTTGGTTTTTTTACTAAAAATACTGCCACGTCATCGTAACGTTCCCATGTCTACCTGTCAATCAAACCTCTTTCACTCGCTTTAGAAGCCTGAACTTAACACGCTGAGCAATTACTCTCACTTGTGGTCGAGACGGTTAAGTGGTTTGTTTTTGTTTCCACCTCCGCATCAAGGCTTCCAGGTTCAATCCTGCCTCCCGACCAAAACTATTTTTTTTCTTTTACACCTTTAAACACCCGGGCAACGTTTTTTTATCACTTCGCTTATTCTTTGGTTTACCCCGCCCTCTCCTATATACACACAGCGTCGTTATCTTAAGATTGCAGATTCGATCCGACAGGTTTATTTATACCATTTTTTTCCGTTTTGGTTTTGGTTTTTCTGATTTTTTTAACATCGTCTTTTTTATAATATTGAAGCAACACCCGGACAACGCCGGGTAACCCCCGCTAGTTTTTTTTATAAAATCCACAGTAGGTTCTCTACGGTGCAATGTAGACTATGATGGATTGTAAACTAAGTCACTGCAGTGGGGGCATATGAAGTTTTCTTTACAAAAGTAGGTTCTCTACAGTGCAATATAGCCTACAATGGGTTTAGGACTAAGTCAATCCAGGGATGCATGTGAAGCTTCCTTCCAGGTGCACGACGATGGACCCCCAACTAGAGCACACAATAAATCGATTTGATTGAAAAAAAAAAATGGGCGATTTCACTGATTTCGATGCCAATACAAATATATGGGAGTGTGAAACATTTGTTGATCATTATTCAATCCCGGACAACGTCGGGTCTCCCTGCTAGTGCAAAATAAGAAACAAAAAAAACTGCCAATAATTTTAATTTGCTTTTATTCGATAAGATTTTCTGTCTCCATTGATAACAGTTTGTGGTTTTCGTCTGAAGTCATCAGTATGCATTTCCAAATATTGATTTGCTGCAATAAATAATAATATTTAAATTAAAAACAATAATAAAAACACGATTATTTGAAAAAAAACAAAAAAACTTTGAAAACTTTATTTCGTAAATTTAAATTCAAGATATTTAGAAAACCAAATAACCTCTTTTTTTTACAAAAATATGAGAAAGATTAAAAATGAAAAGATTAAAAATGAAATGATAAAAAATGAAAATATAAAAAATAAAAAGATTAAAAATGAAAAGATTAAAAATAAAAAGATTAAAAATGAAAAGATAAAAAATGAAAAGATAAAAAATGAAAAGGTTAAAAATGAAAAGATTAAAAATGAAAAGATTAAAAATGAAAAGATTAAAACTGAAAAAATAAAAAATGAAAAGATTAAAAATGAAAAGATTAAAAATGAAAAGATTAAAAATGAAAAGATTAAAAATGAAAAGATAAAAAATGAAAAGATTAAAAATGAAAAGATTAAAAATGAAAAGATTAAAAATGAAAAGATAAAAAATGAAAAGATTAAAAATGAAAAGATAAAAAATGAAAAGATAAAAAATGAAAAGATTAAAAATGAAAAGATAAAAAATGAAAAGATAAAAAATGAAAAGATTAAAAATGAAAAGATTAAAAATGAAAAGATAAAAAATGAAAAGATTAAAAATGAAAAGATTAAAAATGAAAAGATAAAAAATGAAAAGATAAAAAATGAAAAGAATAAAAATGAAAAGATAAAAAATGAAAAGATTAAAACTGAAAAGATAAAAAATGAAAAGATAAAAAATGAAAAGATAAAAAATGAAAAGATAAAAAATGAAAAGATAAAAAATGAAAAGATTAAAAATGAAAAGATAAAAAATGAAAAGATAAAAAATGAAAAGATTAAAAATGAAAAGATTAAAAATGAAAAGATTAAAAATGAAAAGATTAAAAATGAAAAGATTAAAAATGAAAAGATAAAAAATGAAAAGAATAAAAATGAAAAGATAAAAAATGAAAAGATTAAAACTGAAAAAATAAAAAATGAAAAGATAAAAAATGAAAAGATTAAAAATGAAAAGATTAAAAATGAAAAGATTAAAAATGAAAAGATTAAAAATGAAAAGATTAAAAATGAAAAGATTAAAAATGAAAAGATTAAAAATGAAAAGATTAAAAATGAAAAGATTAAAAATGAAAAGATAAAAAATGAAAAGATTAAAAATGAAAAGATTAAAAATGAAAAGATTAAAAATGAAAAGATAAAAAATGAAAAGATTAAAAATGAAAAGATTAAAAATGAAAAGATTAAAAATGAAAAGATTAAAAATGAAAAGATTAAAAATGAAAAGATAAAAAATGAAAAGATTAAAAATGAAAAGATAAAAAATGAAAAGATTAAAAATGAAAAGATAAAAAATGAAAAGATAAAAAATGAAAAGATTAAAAATGAAAAGATAAAAAATGAAAAGATAAAAAATGAAAAGATTAAAAATGAAAAGATAAAAAATGAAAAGATAAAAAATGAAACGATTAAAAATGAAAAGATTAAAAATGAAAAGATAAAAAATGAAAAGATTAAAAATGAAAAGATTAAAAATGAAAAGATAAAAAATAAAAAGATTAAAAATGAAAAGATAAAAAATGAAAAGATTAAAAATGAAAAGATTAAAAATGAAAAGATTAAAAATGAAAAGATAAAAACTGAAAAGATAAAAAATGAAAAGATTAAAAATGAAAAGATTAAAAATGAAAAGATAAAAAATGAAAAGATAAAAACTGAAAAGATAAAAACTGAAAAGATTAAAAATTACCAGATAAAAAATGAAAAGATTAAAAATGAAAAGATTAAAAATGAAAAGATTAAAAATGAAAAGATAAAAAATAAAAAGATTAAAAATGAAAAGATAAAAAATGAAAAGATTAAAAATGAAAAGATTAAAAATGAAAAGATTAAAAATGAAAAGATAAAAAATGAAAAGATTAAAAATGAAAAGATAAAAAATGAAAAGATAAAAAATGAAAAGATTAAAAATGAAAAGATAAAAAATGAAAAGATAAAAAATGAAAAGATTAAAAATGAAAAGATTAAAAATGAAAAGATAAAAAATGAAAAGATTAAAAATGAAAAGATTAAAAATGAAAAGATAAAAAATGAAAATATAAAAAATGAAAAGATTAAAAATGAAAAGATAAAAAATGAAAAGATTAAAAAAGTAAAAGATAAAAAATGAAAAGATTAAAAATGAAAAGATTAAAAATGAAAAGATAAAAAATGAAAAGATTAAAAATGAAAAGATTAAAAATGAAAAGATTAAAAATGAAATGATTAAAAATGAAAAGAATAAAAATGAAAAGATTAAAAATGAAAAGATAAAAAATGAAAAGATTAAAAATGAAAAGATTAAAAATGAAAAGATAAAAAATGAAAAGATAAAAAATGAAAAGATAAAAAATGAAAAGATTAAAAATGAAAAGAATAAAAATGAAAAGATTAAAAATGAAAAGATTAAAAATGAAAAGGTTAAAAATGAAAAGATTAAAAATGAAAAGATAAAAAATGAAAAGATTAAAAATGAAAAGATTAAAAATGAAAAGATTAAAAATGAAAAGATAAAAAATGAAAAGATAAAAAATGAGAAGATAAAAAATGAAAAGATTAAAAATGAAAAGATAAAAAATGAAAAGATTAAAAATGAAAAGATTAAAAATTAAAAGATAAAAAATGAAAAGATTAAAAATGAAAAGATAAAAATGAAAAGATAAAAAATGAAAAGATAAAAAATGAAAAGATTAAAAATGAAAAGATTAAAAATGAAAAGATAAAAAATGAAAAGATTAAAAATGAAAAGATTAAAAATGAAAAGATAAAAAATGAAAAGATAAAAATGAAAAGATTAAAAATGAAAGATAAAAAATTAAAAGATTAAAAATGAAAAGATTAAAAATGAAAAGATAAAAAATGAAAAGATTAAAAATGAAAAGATTAAAAATGAAAAGATTAAAAATGAAAAGATTAAAAATGAAAAGAATAAAAATGAAAAGATTAAAAAACGAAAAGATTAAAAATGAAAAGATAAAAAATGAAAAAATAAAAAATGAAAAGATTAAAAATGAAAAGATTATAAATGAAAAGATTAAAAATGAAAAGATAAAAAATGAAAAGATAAAAAATGAAAAGATTAAAAATTAAAAGATAAAAAATGAAAAGATAAAAAATGAAAATATAAAAAATGAAAAGATAAAAAATGAAAAGATAAAAAATGAAAAGATAAAAAATGAAAAGATTAAAAATGAAAAGATTAAAAATGAAAAGATAAAAAATGAAAAGATAAAAAATGAAAAGATAAAAAATGAAAAGATAAAAAATGAAAAGATAAAAAATGAAAAGATTAAAAATGAAAAGATTAAAAATGAAAAGATAAAAAATGAAAATATTAAAAATGAAAAGATTAAAAATGAAAAGATAAAAAATGAAAATATAAAAAATGAAAAGATTAAAAATGAAAAGATAAAAAATGAAAAGATTAAAAAAGTAAAAGATAAAAAATGAAAAGATTAAAAATGAAAAGATTAAAAATGAAAAGATTAAAAATGAAATGATTAAAAATGAAAAGAATAAAAATGAAAAGATTAAAAATGAAAAGATAAAAAATGAAAAGATTAAAAATGAAAAGATTAAAAATGAAAAGATAAAAAATGAAAAGATAAAAAATGAAAAGATTAAAAATTAAAAGATAAAAAATGAAAAGATTAAAAATGAAAAGATTAAAAATGAAAAGATTAAAAATGAAAAGATAAAAAATGAAAAGATTAAAAATGAAAAGATTAAAAATGAAAAGATAAAAAATGAAAAGATAAAAAATGAAAAGATAAAAAATGAAAAGATTAAAAATGAAAAGATTAAGAAACGAAAAGATTAAAAATGAAAAGATAAAAAATGAAAAGATAAAAAATGAAAAGATTAAAAATGAAAAGATTAAAAATGAAAAGATAAAAAATGAAAAGATTAAAAATGAAAAGATTAAAAATGAAAAGATTAAAAATGAAAAGATTAAGAAACGAAAAGATTAAAAATGAAAAGATAAAAAATGAAAAGATAAAAAATGAAAAGATTAAAAATGAAAAGAATAAAAATGAAAAGATTAAAAATGAAAAGATTAAAAATGAAAAGATAAAAAATGAAAAGATTAAAAATGAAAAGATTAAAAATGAAAAGATTAAAAATGAAAAGATAAAAAATGAAAAGATTAAAAATGAGAAGATAAAAAATGAAAAGATTAAAAATGAAAAGATAAAAAATGAAAAGATTAAAAATGAAAAGATTAAAAATGAAAAGATAAAAAATGAAAAGATTAAAAATGAAAAGATAAAAATGAAAAGATAAAAAATGAAAAGATAAAAAATGAAAAGATAAAAAATGAAAAGATTAAAAATGAAAAGATAAAAAATGAAAAGATTAAAAATGAAAAGATTAAAAATGAAAAGATAAAAAATGAAAAGATAAAAATGAAAAGATTAAAAATGAAAGATAAAAAATTAAAAGATAAAAAATGAAAAGATTAAAAATGAAAAGATTAAAAATGAAAAGATTAAAAATGAAAAGATTAAAAATGAAAAGATTAAAAATGAAAAGATAAAAAATGAAAATATTAAAAATGAAAAGATTAAAAATGAACAGATAAAAAATGAAAATATAAAAAATGAAAAGATTAAAAATGAAAAGATAAAAAATGAAAAGATTAAAAATGAAAAGAATAAAAATGAAAAGATTAAAAATGAAATGATTAAAAATGAAAAGAATAAAAATGAAAAGATTAAAAATGAAATGATTAAAAATGAAAAGAATAAAAATGAAAAAATTAAAAATGAAAAGATTAAAAATGAAAAGATAAAAAATGAAAAGATAAAAAATGAAAAGATTAAAAATGAAAAGAATAAAAATGAAAAGATTAAAAATGAAAAGATTAAAAATGAAAAGATTAAAAATGAAAAGATAAAAAATAAAAAGATTAAAAATGAAAAGATAAAAAATGAAAAGATTAAAAATGAAAAGATTAAAAATGAAAAGATTAAAAATGAAAAGATTAAAACTGAAAAGATAAAAAATGAAAAGATTAAAAATGAAAAGATTAAAAATGAAAAGATAAAAAATGAAAAGATAAAAACTGAAAAGATTAAAACTGAAAAGATTAAAAATGAAAAGATAAAAAATGAAAAGATAAAAAATGAAAAGATAAAAACTGAAAAGATTAAAAATTACCAGATAAAAAATGAAAAGATTAAAAATGAAAAGATTAAAAATGAAAAGATTAAAAATGAAAAGATAAAAAATAAAAAGATTAAAAATGAAAAGATAAAAAATGAAAAGATTAAAAATGAAAAGATTAAAAATGAAAAGATTAAAAATGAAAAGATAAAAAATGAAAAGATTAAAAATGAAAAGATTAAAAATGAAAAGATAAAAAATGAAAAGATTAAAAATGAAAAGATTAAAAATGAAAAGATAAAAAATGAAAAGATAAAAAATGAAAAGATTAAAAATGAAAAGATTAAAAATGAAAAGATTAAAAATGAAAAGATAAAAAATGAAAAGATAAAAAATGAAAAGATAAAAAATGAAAAGATTAAAAATGAAAAGATTAAGAAACGAAAAGATTAAAAATGAAAAGATAAAAAATGAAAAGATAAAAAATGAAAAGATTAAAAATGAAAAGATTAAAAATGAAAAGATAAAAAATGAAAAGATTAAAAATGAAAAGATTAAAAATGAAAAGATTAAAAATGAAAAGATTAAGAAACGAAAAGATTAAAAATGAAAAGATAAAAAATGAAAAGATAAAAAATGAAAAGATTAAAAATGAAAAGAATAAAAATGAAAAGATTAAAAATGAAAAGATTAAAAATGAAAAGATAAAAAATGAAAAGATTAAAAATGAAAAGATTAAAAATGAAAAGATTAAAAATGAAAAGATAAAAAATGAAAAGATTAAAAATGAGAAGATAAAAAATGAAAAGATTAAAAATGAAAAGATAAAAAATGAAAAGATTAAAAATGAAAAGATTAAAAATGAAAAGATAAAAAATGAAAAGATTAAAAATGAAAAGATAAAAATGAAAAGATAAAAAATGAAAAGATAAAAAATGAAAAGATAAAAAATGAAAAGATTAAAAATGAAAAGATAAAAAATGAAAAGATTAAAAATGAAAAGATTAAAAATGAAAAGATAAAAAATGAAAAGATAAAAATGAAAAGATTAAAAATGAAAGATAAAAAATTAAAAGATAAAAAATGAAAAGATTAAAAATGAAAAGATTAAAAATGAAAAGATTAAAAATGAAAAGATTAAAAATGAAAAGATTAAAAATGAAAAGATAAAAAATGAAAATATTAAAAATGAAAAGATTAAAAATGAACAGATAAAAAATGAAAATATAAAAAATGAAAAGATTAAAAATGAAAAGATAAAAAATGAAAAGATTAAAAATGAAAAGAATAAAAATGAAAAGATTAAAAATGAAATGATTAAAAATGAAAAGAATAAAAATGAAAAGATTAAAAATGAAATGATTAAAAATGAAAAGAATAAAAATGAAAAAATTAAAAATGAAAAGATTAAAAATGAAAAGATAAAAAATGAAAAGATAAAAAATGAAAAGATTAAAAATGAAAAGAATAAAAATGAAAAGATTAAAAATGAAAAGATTAAAAATGAAAAGATTAAAAATGAAAAGATAAAAAATAAAAAGATTAAAAATGAAAAGATAAAAAATGAAAAGATTAAAAATGAAAAGATTAAAAATGAAAAGATTAAAAATGAAAAGATTAAAACTGAAAAGATAAAAAATGAAAAGATTAAAAATGAAAAGATTAAAAATGAAAAGATAAAAAATGAAAAGATAAAAACTGAAAAGATTAAAACTGAAAAGATTAAAAATGAAAAGATAAAAAATGAAAAGATAAAAAATGAAAAGATAAAAACTGAAAAGATTAAAAATTACCAGATAAAAAATGAAAAGATTAAAAATGAAAAGATTAAAAATGAAAAGATTAAAAATGAAAAGATAAAAAATAAAAAGATTAAAAATGAAAAGATAAAAAATGAAAAGATTAAAAATGAAAAGATTAAAAATGAAAAGATTAAAAATGAAAAGATAAAAAATGAAAAGATTAAAAATGAAAAGATTAAAAATGAAAAGATAAAAAATGAAAAGATTAAAAATGAAAAGATTAAAAATGAAAAGATAAAAAATGAAAAGATAAAAAATGAAAAGATTAAAAATGAAAAGATTAAAAATGAAAAGATTAAAAAACGAAAAGATTAAAAATGAAAAGATAAAAAATGAAAAGATAAAAAATGAAAAGATTAAAAATGAAAAGATTAAAAATGAAAAGATAAAAAATGAAAAGATAAAAAATGAAAAGATTTAAAATGAAAAGATTAAAAATGAAAAGATTAAAAATGAAAAGATAAAAAATAAAAAGATTAAAAATGAAAAGATAAAAAATGAAAAGATTAAAAATGAAAAGATTAAAAATGAAAAGATTAAAAATGAAAAGATAAAAAATGAAAAGATTAAAAATGAAAAGATTAAAAATGAAAAGATAAAAAATGAAAAGATTAAAAATGAAAAGATTAAAAATGAAAAGATAAAAAATGAAAAGATAAAAAATGAAAAGATTAAAAATGAAAAGATTAAAAATGAAAAGATTAAAAATGAAAAGATTAAAAAACGAAAAGATTAAAAATGAAAAGATAAAAAATGAAAAGATAAAAAATGAAAAGATTAAAAATGAAAAGATTAAAAATGAAAAGATAAAAAATGAAAAGATAAAAAATGAAAAGATTAAAAATGAAAAGATAAAAAATGAAAAGATTAAAAATGAAAAGATTAAAAATGAAAAGATAAAAAATGAAAAGATTAAAAATGAAAAGATTAAAAATGAAAAGATAAAAAATGAAAATATTAAAAATGAAAAGATTAAAAATGAAAAGATAAAAAATGAACATATAAAAAATGAAAAGATTAAAAATGAAAAGATAAAAAATGAAAAGATTAAAAAAGTAAAAGATAAAAAATGAAAAGATTAAAAATGAAAAGATTAAAAATGAAAAGATTAAAAATGAAATGATTAAAAATGAAAAGAATAAAAATGAAAAGATTAAAAATGAAATGATAAAAATGAAAAGAATAAAAATGAAAAGATTAAAAATGAAAAGATTAAAAATGAAAAGATAAAAAATGAAAAGATAAAAAATGAAAAGATTAAAAATGAAAAGAATAAAAATTAAAAGATTAAAAATGAAAAGATTAAAAATGAAAAGGTTAAAAATGAAAAGATAAAAAATTAAAAGATAAAAAATGAAAAGATTAAAAATGAAAAGATTAAAAATGAAAAGATTAAAAATGAAAAGATAAAAAATGAAAAGATTAAAAATGAAAAGATTAAAAATGAAAAGATAAAAAATGAAAAGATAAAAAATGAAAAGATAAAAAATGAAAAGATTAAAAATGAAAAGATTAAAAAACGAAAAGATTAAAAATGAAAAGATAAAAAATGAAAAGATAAAAAATGAAAAGATTAAAAATGAAAAGATTAAAAATGAAAAGATAAAAAATGAAAAGATAAAAAATGAAAAGATAAAAAATGAAAAGATAAAAAATGAAAAGATTAAAAATGAAAAGATAAAAAATGAAAAGATAAAAAATGAAAAGATTAAAAATGAAATGATTAAAAATGAAAAGATAAAAAATGAAAATATTAAAAATGAAAAGATTAAAAATGAAAAGATAAAAAATGAAAATATAAAAAATGAAAAGATAAAAAATGAAAAGATTAAAAATGAAAAGATTATAAATGAAAAGATAAAATATGAAAAGATTAAAAATGAAAAGATTAAAAATGAAAAGATTAAAAATGAAATGATTAAAAATGAAAAGAATAAAAATGAAAAGATTAAAAATGAAAAGATAAAAAATGAAAAGATAAAAAATGAAAAGATTAAAAATGAAAAGATAAAAAATGAAAAGATAAAAAATGAAAAGATAAAAAATGAAAAGATTAAAAATGAAAAGAATAAAAATGAAAAGATTAAAAATGAAAAGATTAAAAATGAAAAGGTTAAAAATGAAAAGATTAAAAATGAAAAGATTAAAAATGAAAAGATTAAAAATGAAAAGATAAAAAATGAAAAGATTAAAAATGAAAAGATAAAAAATGAAAAGATTAAAAATGAAAAGATTAAAAATGAAAAGATAAAAAATGAAAAGATTAAAAATGAAAAGATAAAAATGAAAAGATAAAAAATGAAAAGATAAAAAATGAAAAGATTAAAAATGAAAAGATTAAAAATGAAAAGATAAAAAATGAAAAGATTAAAAATGAAAAGATTAAAAATGAAAAGATAAAAAATGAAAAGATAAAAATTAAAAGATTAAAAATGAAAGATAAAAAATTAAAAGATTAAAAATGAAAAGATTAAAAATGAAAAGATAAAAAATGAAAAGATTAAAAATGATAAGATTAAAAATGAAAAGATAAAAAATGAAAAGATAAAAAATGAAAAGATAAAAAATGAAAAGATTAAAAATGAAAAGAATAAAAATGAAAAGATTAAAAATGAAAAGATTAAAAATGAAAAGGTTAAAAATGAAAAGATTAAAAATGAAAAGATAAAAAATGAAAAGATTAAAAATGAAAAGATTAAAAATGAAAAGATTAAAAATGAAAAGATAAAAAATGAAAAGATAAAAAATGAGAAGATAAAAAATGAAAAGATTAAAAATGAAAAGATAAAAAATGAAAAGATTAAAAATGAAAAGATTAAAAATTAAAAGATAAAAAATGAAAAGATTAAAAATGAAAAGATAAAAATGAAAAGATAAAAAATGAAAAGATAAAAAATGAAAAGATTAAAAATGAAAAGATTAAAAATGAAAAGATAAAAAATGAAAAGATTAAAAATGAAAAGATTAAAAATGAAAAGATAAAAAATGAAAAGATAAAAATGAAAAGATTAAAAATGAAAGATAAAAAATTAAAAGATTAAAAATGAAAAGATTAAAAATGAAAAGATAAAAAATGAAAAGATTAAAAATGATAAGATTAAAAATGAAAAGATTAAAAATGAAAAGATTAAAAATGAAAAGAATAAAAATGAAAAGATTAAAAAACGAAAAGATTAAAAATGAAAAGATAAAAAATGAAAAGATTAAAAATGAAAAGAATAAAAATGAAAAGATTAAAAATGAAAAGATTAAAAATGAAAAGGTTAAAAATGAAAAGATTAAAAATGAAAAGATAAAAAATGAAAAGATTAAAAATGAAAAGATTAAAAATGAAAAGATTAAAAATGAAAAGATAAAAAATGAAAAGATAAAAAATGAGAAGATAAAAAATGAAAAGATTAAAAATGAAAAGATAAAAAATGAAAAGATTAAAAATGAAAAGATTAAAAATTAAAAGATAAAAAATGAAAAGATTAAAAATGAAAAGATAAAAATGAAAAGATAAAAAATGAAAAGATAAAAAATGAAAAGATTAAAAATGAAAAGATTAAAAATGTAAAGATAAAAAATGAAAAGATTAAAAATGAAAAGATTAAAAATGAAAAGATAAAAAATGAAAAGATAAAAATGAAAAGATTAAAAATGAAAGATAAAAAATTAAAAGATTAAAAATGAAAAGATTAAAAATGAAAAGATAAAAAATGAAAAGATTAAAAATGAAAAGATTAAAAATGAAAAGATTAAAAATGAAAAGAATAAAAATGAAAAGATTAAAAAACGAAAAGATTAAAAATGAAAAGATAAAAAATGAAAAGATAAAAAATGAAAAGATTAAAAATGAAAAGATTATAAATGAAAAGATAAAAAATGAAAAGATAAAAAATGAAAAGATAAAAAATGAAAAGATAAAAAATGAAAAGATTAAAAATGAAAAGATAAAAAATGAAAAGATAAAAAATGAAAATATAAAAAATGAAAAGATAAAAAATGAAAAGATAAAAAATGAAAAGATAAAAAATGAAAAGATTAAAAATGAAAAGATTAAAAATGAAAAGATAAAAAATGAAAAGATAAAAAATGAAAAGATAAAAAATGAAAAGATAAAAAATGAAAAGATAAAAAATGAAAATATTAAAAATGAAAAGATTAAAAATGAAAAGATAAAAAATGAAAATATTAAAAATGAAAAGATTAAAAATGAAAAGATAAAAAATGAAAATATAAAAAATGAAAAGATTAAAAATGAAAAGATAAAAAATGAAAAGATTAAAAAAGTAAAAGATAAAAAATGAAAAGATTAAAAATGAAAAGATTAAAAATGAAAAGATTAAAAATGAAATGATTAAAAATGAAAAGAATAAAAATGAAAAGATTAAAAATGAAATGATAAAAATGAAAAGAATAAAAATGAAAAGATTAAAAATGAAAAGATTAAAAATGAAAAGATAAAAAATGAAAAGATAAAAAATGAAAAGATTAAAAATGAAAAGAATAAAAATGAAAAGATTAAAAATGAAAAGATTAAAAATGAAAAGGTTAAAAATGAAAAGATTAAAAATAAAAAGATAAAAAATGAAAAGATTAAAAATGAAAAGATTAAACATGAAAAGATTAAAAATGAAAAGATAAAAAATGAAAAGATTAAAAATGAAAAGATTAAAAATGAAAAGATTAAAAATGAAAAGATAAAAAATGAAAAGATAAAAAATTAAAAGATAAAAAATTAAAAGATTAAAAATGAAAAGATTAAAAAACGAAAAGATTAAAAATGAAAAGATAAAAAATGAAAAGATAAAAAATGAAAAGATTAAAAATGAAAAGATTAAAAATGAAAAGATAAAAAATGAAAAGATAAAAAATGAAAAGATAAAAAATGAAAAGATAAAAAATGAAAAGATTAAAAATGAAAAGATACAAAATGAAAAGATAAAAAATGAAAAGATTAAAAATGAAAAGATTAAAAATGAAAAGATAAAAAATGAAAATATTAAAAATGAAAAGATTAAAAATGAAAAGATAAAAAATGAAAATATAAAAAATGAAAAGATTAAAAATGAAAAGATAAAAAATGAAAAGATTAAAAAAGTAAAAGATAAAAAATGAAAAGATTAAAAATGAAAAGATTAAAAATGAAAAGATTAAAAATGAAAAGATTAAAAATGAAATGATTAAAAATGAAAAGAATAAAAATGAAAAGATTAAAAATGAAAAGATAAAAAATGAAAAGATTAAAAATGAAAAGATTAAAAATGAAAAGATAAAAAATGAAAAGATAAAAAATGAAAAGATAAAAAATGAAAAGATTAAAAATGAAAAGATAAAAAATGAAAAGATTAAAAATGAGAAGATTAAAAATGAAAAGGTTAAAAATGAAAAGATTAAAAATGAAAAGATAAAAAATGAAAAGATTAAAAATGAAAAGATTAAAAATGAAAAGATTAAAAATGAAAAGATAAAAAATGACAAGATAAAAAATGAGAAGATTAAAAATGAAAAGATTAAAAATGAAAAGATAAAAAATGAAAAGATTAAAAATGAAAAGATTAAAAATGAAAAGATAAAAAATGAAAAGATTAAAAATGAAAAGATAAAAATGAAAAGATAAAAAATGAAAAGATAAAAAATGAAAAGATTAAAAATGAAAAGATTAAAAATGAAACGATAAAAAATGAAAAGATTAAAAATGAAAAGATTAAAAATGAAAAGATAAAAAATGAAAAGATAAAAATGAAAAGATTTAAAATGAAAGATAAAAAATTAAAAGATTAAAAATGAAAAGATTAAAAATGAAAAGATAAAAAATGAAAAGATTAAAAATGAAAAGATTAAAAATGAAAAGATTAAAAATGAAAAGATTAAAAATGAAAAGATTAAAAATGAAAAGATAAAAAATGAAAATATTAAAAATGAAAAGATTAAAAATGAAAAGATAAAAAATTAAAATATAAAAAATGAAAAGATTAAAAACGAAAAGATAAAAAATGAAAAGATTAAAAAAGTAAAAGATAAAAAATGAAAAGATTAAAAATGAAAAGATTAAAAATGAAAAGATTAAAAATGAAAAGATTAAAAATGAAAAGAATAAAAATGAAAAGATTAAAAATGAAATGATTAAAAATGAAAATAAAAATGAAAAGATTAAAAATGAAAAGATTAAAAATGAAAAGATAAAAAATGAAAAGATAAAAAATGAAAAGATTAAAAATGAAAAGAATAAAAATGAAAAGATTAAAAATGAAAAGATTAAAAATGAAAAGGTTAAAAATGAAAAGATTAAAAATGAAAAGATAAAAAATTAAAAGATTAAAAATGAAAAGATTAAAAATGAAAAGATTAAAAATGAAAAGATAAAAAATAAAAAGATTAAAAATGAAAAGATAAAAAATGAAAAGATTAAAAATGAAAAGATTAAAAATGAAAAGATAAAAAATGAAAAGATAAAAAATGAAAAGATAAAAAATGAAAAGATTAAAAATGAAAAGAATAAAAATGAAAAGATTAAAAATGGAAAGATTAAAAATGAAAAGATAAAAAAATGAAAAGATAAAAAATGAGAAGATAAAAAATGAAAAGATTAAAAATGAAAAGATAAAAAATGAAAAGATTAAAAATGAAAAGATTAAAAATGAAAAGATAAAAATGAAAAGATAAAAAATGAAAAGATAAAAAATGAAAAGATTAAAAATGAAAAGATTAAAAATGAAAAGATAAAAAATGAAAAGATTAAAAATGAAAAGATTAAAAATGAAAAGATAAAAAATGAAAAGATAAAAATGAAAAGATTAAAAATTAAAGATAAAAAATTAAAAGATAAAAAATGAAAAGATTAAAAATGAAAAGATTAAAAATGAAAAGATTAAAAATGAAAAGATTAAAAATGAAAAGATTAAAAATGAAAAGATAAAAAATGAAAATATTAAAAATGAAAAGATTAAAAATGAAAAGATAAAAAATGAAAATATAAAAAATGAAAAGATTAAAAATGAAAAGATAAAAAATGAAAAGATTAAAAATGAAAAGAATAAAAATGAAAAGATTAAAAATGAAATGATTAAAAATGAAAAGAATAAAAATGAAAAGATTAAAAATGAAATGATTAAAAATGAAAAGAATAAAAATGAAAAGATTAAAAATGAAAAGATTAAAAATGAAAAGATAAAAAATGAAAAGATAAAAAATGAAAAGATTAAAAATGAAAAGAATAAAAATGAAAAGATTAAAAATGAAAAGATTAAAAATGAAAAGATTAAAAATGAAAAGATAAAAAATAAAAAGATTAAAAATGAAAAGATAAAAAATGAAAAGATTAAAAATGAAAAGATTAAAAATGAAAAGATTAAAAATGAAAAGATTAAAACTGAAAAGATAAAAAATGAAAAGATTAAAAATGAAAAGATTAAAAATGAAAAGATAAAAAATGAAAAGATAAAAACTGAAAAGATTAAAACTGAAAAGATTAAAAATGAAAAGATAAAAAATGAAAAGATAAAAAATGAAAAGATAAAAAATGAAAAGATTAAAAATGAAAAGATTAAAAATGAAAAGATAAAAAATGAAAAGATAAAAAATGAAAAGATAAAAAATGAAAAGATAAAAAATGAAAAGATTAAAAATGAAAAGATAAAAAATGAAAAGATAAAAAATGAAAAGATTAAAAATGAAAAGATTAAAAATGAAAAGATAAAAAATGAAAATATTAAAAATGAAAAGATTAAAAATGAAAAGATAAAAAATGAAAATATAAAAAATGAAAAGATTAAAAATGAAAAGATAAAAAATGAAAAGATTAAAAAAGTAAAAGATAAAAAATGAAAAGATTAAAAATGAAAAGATTAAAAATGAAAAGATTAAAAATGAAATGATTAAAAATGAAAAGAATAAAAATGAAAAGATTAAAAATGAAAAGATAAAAAATGAAAAGATTAAAAATGAAAAGATTAAAAATGAAAAGATAAAAAATGAAAAGATAAAAAATGAAAAGATAAAAAATGAAAAGATTAAAAATGAAAAGATAAAAAATGAAAAGATTAAAAATGAGAAGATTAAAAATGAAAAGGTTAAAAATGAAAAGATTAAAAATGAAAAGATAAAAAATGAAAAGATTAAAAATGAAAAGATTAAAAATGAAAAGATTAAAAATGAAAAGATAAAAAATGAAAAGATAAAAAATGAGAAGATAAAAAATGAAAAGATTAAAAATGAAAAGATAAAAAATGAAAAGATTAAAAATGAAAAGATTAAAAATGAAAAGATAAAAAATGAAAAGATTAAAAATGAAAAGATAAAAATGAAAAGATAAAAAATGAAAAGATAAAAAATGAAAAGATTAAAAATGAAAAGATTAAAAATGAAACGATAAAAAATGAAAAGATTAAAAATGAAAAGATTAAAAATGAAAAGATAAAAAATGAAAAGATAAAAATGAAAAGATTAAAAATGAAAGATAAAAAATTAAAAGATTAAAAAGTTAAAAGATTAAAAATGAAAAGATAAAAAATGAAAAGATTAAAAATGAAAAGATTAAAAATGAAAAGATTAAAAATGAAAAGATTAAAAATGAAAAGATTAAAAATGAAAAGATAAAAAATGAAAATATTAAAAATGAAAAGATTAAAAATGAAAAGATAAAAAATTAAAATATAAAAAATGAAAAGATTAAAAACGAAAAGATAAAAAATGAAAAGATTAAAAAAGTAAAAGATAAAAAAATGAAAAGATTAAAAATGAAAAGATTAAAAATGAAAAGATTAAAAATGAAAAGATTAAAAATGAAAAGAATAAAAATGAAAAGATTAAAAATGAAATGATTAAAAATGAAAATAAAAATGAAAAGATTAAAAATGAAAAGATTAAAAATGAAAAGATAAAAAATGAAAAGATAAAAAATGAAAAGATTAAAAATGAAAAGAATAAAAATGAAAAGATTAAAAATGAAAAGATTAAAAATGAAAAGGTTAAAAATGAAAAGATTAAAAATGAAAAGATAAAAAATTAAAAGATTAAAAATGAAAAGATTAAAAATGAAAAGATTAAAAATGAAAAGATAAAAAATAAAAAGATTAAAAATGAAAAGATAAAAAATGAAAAGATTAAAAATGAAAAGATTAAAAATGAAAAGATAAAAAATGAAAAGATAAAAAATGAAAAGATAAAAAATGAAAAGATTAAAAATGAAAAGAATAAAAATGAAAAGATTAAAAATGGAAAGATTAAAAATGAAAAGATAAAAAAATGAAAAGATAAAAAATGAGAAGATAAAAAATGAAAAGATTAAAAATGAAAAGATAAAAAATGAAAAGATTAAAAATGAAAAGATTAAAAATGAAAAGATAAAAATGAAAAGATAAAAAATGAAAAGATAAAAAATGAAAAGATTAAAAATGAAAAGATTAAAAATGAAAAGATAAAAAATGAAAAGATTAAAAATGAAAAGATTAAAAATGAAAAGATAAAAAATGAAAAGATAAAAATGAAAAGATTAAAAATGAAAGATAAAAAATTAAAAGATAAAAAATGAAAAGATTAAAAATGAAAAGATTAAAAATGAAAAGATTAAAAATGAAAAGATTAAAAATGAAAAGATTAAAAATGAAAAGATAAAAAATGAAAATATTAAAAATGAAAAGATTAAAAATGAAAAGATAAAAAATGAAAATATAAAAAATGAAAAGATTAAAAATGAAAAGATAAAAAATGAAAAGATTAAAAATGAAAAGAATAAAAATGAAAAGATTAAAAATGAAATGATTAAAAATGAAAAGAATAAAAATGAAAAGATTAAAAATGAAATGATTAAAAATGAAAAGAATAAAAATGAAAAGATTAAAAATGAAAAGATTAAAAATGAAAAGATAAAAAATGAAAAGATAAAAAATGAAAAGATTAAAAATGAAAAGAATAAAAATGAAAAGATTAAAAATGAAAAGATTAAAAATGAAAAGATTAAAAATGAAAAGATAAAAAATAAAAAGATTAAAAATGAAAAGATAAAAAATGAAAAGATTAAAAATGAAAAGATTAAAAATGAAAAGATAAAAAATGAAAAGATAAAAATGAAAAGATTAAAAATTAAAGATAAAAAATTAAAAGATAAAAAATGAAAAGATTAAAAATGAAAAGATTAAAAATGAAAAGATTAAAAATGAAAAGATTAAAAATGAAAAGATTAAAAATGAAAAGATAAAAAATGAAAATATTAAAAATGAAAAGATTAAAAATGAAAAGATAAAAAATGAAAATATAAAAAATGAAAAGATTAAAAATGAAAAGATAAAAAATGAAAAGATTAAAAATGAAAAGAATAAAAATGAAAAGATTAAAAATGAAATGATTAAAAATGAAAAGAATAAAAATGAAAAGATTAAAAATGAAATGATTAAAAATGAAAAGAATAAAAATGAAAAGATTAAAAATGAAAAGATTAAAAATGAAAAGATAAAAAATGAAAAGATAAAAAATGAAAAGATTAAAAATGAAAAGAATAAAAATGAAAAGATTAAAAATGAAAAGATTAAAAATGAAAAGATTAAAAATGAAAAGATAAAAAATAAAAAGATTAAAAATGAAAAGATAAAAAATGAAAAGATTAAAAATGAAAAGATTAAAAATGAAAAGATTAAAAATGAAAAGATTAAAACTGAAAAGATAAAAAATGAAAAGATTAAAAATGAAAAGATTAAAAATGAAAAGATAAAAAATGAAAAGATAAAAACTGAAAAGATTAAAACTGAAAAGATTAAAAATGAAAAGATAAAAAATGAAAAGATAAAAAATGAAAAGATAAAAACTGAAAAGATTAAAAATTACCAGATAAAAAATGAAAAGATTAAAAATGAAAAGATTAAAAATGAAAAGATTAAAAATGAAAAGATAAAAAATAAAAAGATTAAAAATGAAAAGATAAAAAATGAAAAGATTAAAAATGAAAAGATTAAAAATGAAAAGATTAAAAATGAAAAGATAAAAAATGAAAAGATTAAAAATGAAAAGATTAAAAATGAAAAGATAAAAAATGAAAAGATTAAAAATGAAAAGATTAAAAATGAAAAGATAAAAAATGAAAAGATAAAAAATGAAAAGATTAAAAATGAAAAGATTAAAAATGAAAAGATTAAAAAACGAAAAGATTAAAAATGAAAAGATAAAAAATGAAAAGATAAAAAATGAAAAGATTAAAAATGAAAAGATTAAAAATGAAAAGATAAAAAATGAAAAGATAAAAAATGAAAAGATTTAAAATGAAAAGATTAAAAATGAAAAGATTAAAAATGAAAAGATAAAAAATAAAAAGATTAAAAATGAAAAGATAAAAAATGAAAAGATTAAAAATGAAAAGATTAAAAATGAAAAGATTAAAAATGAAAAGATAAAAAATGAAAAGATTAAAAATGAAAAGATTAAAAATGAAAAGATAAAAAATGAAAAGATTAAAAATGAAAAGATTAAAAATGAAAAGATAAAAAATGAAAAGATAAAAAATGAAAAGATTAAAAATGAAAAGATTAAAAATGAAAAGATTAAAAATGAAAAGATTAAAAAACGAAAAGATTAAAAATGAAAAGATAAAAAATGAAAAGATAAAAAATGAAAAGATTAAAAATGAAAAGATTAAAAATGAAAAGATAAAAAATGAAAAGATAAAAAATGAAAAGATTAAAAATGAAAAGATAAAAAATGAAAAGATTAAAAATGAAAAGATTAAAAATGAAAAGATAAAAAATGAAAAGATTAAAAATGAAAAGATTAAAAATGAAAAGATAAAAAATGAAAATATTAAAAATGAAAAGATTAAAAATGAAAAGATAAAAAATGAACATATAAAAAATGAAAAGATTAAAAATGAAAAGATAAAAAATGAAAAGATTAAAAAAGTAAAAGATAAAAAATGAAAAGATTAAAAATGAAAAGATTAAAAATGAAAAGATTAAAAATGAAATGATTAAAAATGAAAAGAATAAAAATGAAAAGATTAAAAATGAAATGATAAAATGAAAAGAATAAAAATGAAAAGATTAAAAATGAAAAGATTAAAAATGAAAAGATAAAAAATGAAAAGATAAAAAATGAAAAGATTAAAAATGAAAAGAATAAAAATTAAAAGATTAAAAATGAAAAGATTAAAAATGAAAAGGTTAAAAATGAAAAGATAAAAAATTAAAAGATAAAAAATGAAAAGATTAAAAATGAAAAGATTAAAAATGAAAAGATTAAAAATGAAAAGATAAAAAATGAAAAGATTAAAAATGAAAAGATTAAAAATGAAAAGATAAAAAATGAAAAGATAAAAAATGAAAAGATAAAAAATGAAAAGATTAAAAATGAAAAGATTAAAAAACGAAAAGATTAAAAATGAAAAGATAAAAAATGAAAAGATAAAAAATGAAAAGATTAAAAATGAAAAGATTAAAAATGAAAAGATAAAAAATGAAAAGATAAAAAATGAAAAGATAAAAAATGAAAAGATAAAAAATGAAAAGATTAAAAATGAAAAGATAAAAAATGAAAAGATAAAAAATGAAAAGATTAAAAATGAAATGATTAAAAATGAAAAGATAAAAAATGAAAATATTAAAAATGAAAAGATTAAAAATGAAAAGATAAAAAATGAAAATATAAAAAATGAAAAGATAAAAAATGAAAAGATTAAAAATGAAAAGATTATAAATGAAAAGATAAAATATGAAAAGATTAAAAATGAAAAGATTAAAAATGAAAAGATTAAAAATGAAATGATTAAAAATGAAAAGAATAAAAATGAAAAGATTAAAAATGAAAAGATAAAAAATGAAAAGATAAAAAATGAAAAGATTAAAAATGAAAAGATAAAAAATGAAAAGATAAAAAATGAAAAGATAAAAAATGAAAAGATTAAAAATGAAAAGAATAAAAATGAAAAGATTAAAAATGAAAAGATTAAAAATGAAAAGGTTAAAAATGAAAAGATTAAAAATGAAAAGATTAAAAATGAAAAGATTAAAAATGAAAAGATAAAAAATGAAAAGATTAAAAATGAAAAGATAAAAAATGAAAAGATTAAAAATGAAAAGATTAAAAATGAAAAGATAAAAAATGAAAAGATTAAAAATGAAAAGATAAAAATGAAAAGATAAAAAATGAAAAGATAAAAAATGAAAAGATTAAAAATGAAAAGATTAAAAATGAAAAGATAAAAAATGAAAAGATTAAAAATGAAAAGATTAAAAATGAAAAGATAAAAAATGAAAAGATAAAAATTAAAAGATTAAAAATGAAAGATAAAAAATTAAAAGATTAAAAATGAAAAGATTAAAAATGAAAAGATAAAAAATGAAAAGATTAAAAATGATAAGATTAAAAATGAAAAGATAAAAAATGAAAAGATAAAAAATGAAAAGATAAAAAATGAAAAGATTAAAAATGAAAAGAATAAAAATGAAAAGATTAAAAATGAAAAGATTAAAAATGAAAAGGTTAAAAATGAAAAGATTAAAAATGAAAAGATAAAAAATGAAAAGATTAAAAATGAAAAGATTAAAAATGAAAAGATTAAAAATGAAAAGATAAAAAATGAAAAGATAAAAAATGAGAAGATAAAAAATGAAAAGATTAAAAATGAAAAGATAAAAAATGAAAAGATTAAAAATGAAAAGATTAAAAATTAAAAGATAAAAAATGAAAAGATTAAAAATGAAAAGATAAAAATGAAAAGATAAAAAATGAAAAGATAAAAAATGAAAAGATTAAAAATGAAAAGATTAAAAATGAAAAGATAAAAAATGAAAAGATTAAAAATGAAAAGATTAAAAATGAAAAGATAAAAAATGAAAAGATAAAAATGAAAAGATTAAAAATGAAAGATAAAAAATTAAAAGATTAAAAATGAAAAGATTAAAAATGAAAAGATAAAAAATGAAAAGATTAAAAATGATAAGATTAAAAATGAAAAGATTAAAAATGAAAAGATTAAAAATGAAAAGAATAAAAATGAAAAGATTAAAAAACGAAAAGATTAAAAATGAAAAGATAAAAAATGAAAAGATTAAAAATGAAAAGAATAAAAATGAAAAGATTAAAAATGAAAAGATTAAAAATGAAAAGGTTAAAAATGAAAAGATTAAAAATGAAAAGATAAAAAATGAAAAGATTAAAAATGAAAAGATTAAAAATGAAAAGATTAAAAATGAAAAGATAAAAAATGAAAAGATAAAAAATGAGAAGATAAAAAATGAAAAGATTAAAAATGAAAAGATAAAAAATGAAAAGATTAAAAATGAAAAGATTAAAAATTAAAAGATAAAAAATGAAAAGATTAAAAATGAAAAGATAAAAATGAAAAGATAAAAAATGAAAAGATAAAAAATGAAAAGATTAAAAATGAAAAGATTAAAAATGTAAAGATAAAAAATGAAAAGATTAAAAATGAAAAGATTAAAAATGAAAAGATAAAAAATGAAAAGATAAAAATGAAAAGATTAAAAATGAAAGATAAAAAATTAAAAGATTAAAAATGAAAAGATTAAAAATGAAAAGATAAAAAATGAAAAGATTAAAAATGAAAAGATTAAAAATGAAAAGATTAAAAATGAAAAGAATAAAAATGAAAAGATTAAAAAACGAAAAGATTAAAAATGAAAAGATAAAAAATGAAAAGATAAAAAATGAAAAGATTAAAAATGAAAAGATTATAAATGAAAAGATAAAAAATGAAAAGATAAAAAATGAAAAGATAAAAAATGAAAAGATAAAAAATGAAAAGATTAAAAATGAAAAGATAAAAAATGAAAAGATAAAAAATGAAAATATAAAAAATGAAAAGATAAAAAATGAAAAGATAAAAAATGAAAAGATAAAAAATGAAAAGATTAAAAATGAAAAGATTAAAAATGAAAAGATAAAAAATGAAAAGATAAAAAATGAAAAGATAAAAAATGAAAAGATAAAAAATGAAAAGATAAAAAATGAAAATATTAAAAATGAAAAGATTAAAAATGAAAAGATAAAAAATGAAAATATTAAAAATGAAAAGATTAAAAATGAAAAGATAAAAAATGAAAATATAAAAAATGAAAAGATTAAAAATGAAAAGATAAAAAATGAAAAGATTAAAAAAGTAAAAGATAAAAAATGAAAAGATTAAAAATGAAAAGATTAAAAATGAAAAGATTAAAAATGAAATGATTAAAAATGAAAAGAATAAAAATGAAAAGATTAAAAATGAAATGATAAAAATGAAAAGAATAAAAATGAAAAGATTAAAAATGAAAAGATTAAAAATGAAAAGATAAAAAATGAAAAGATAAAAAATGAAAAGATTAAAAATGAAAAGAATAAAAATGAAAAGATTAAAAATGAAAAGATTAAAAATGAAAAGGTTAAAAATGAAAAGATTAAAAATAAAAAGATAAAAAATGAAAAGATTAAAAATGAAAAGATTAAACATGAAAAGATTAAAAATGAAAAGATAAAAAATGAAAAGATTAAAAATGAAAAGATTAAAAATGAAAAGATTAAAAATGAAAAGATAAAAAATGAAAAGATAAAAAATTAAAAGATAAAAAATTAAAAGATTAAAAATGAAAAGATTAAAAAACGAAAAGATTAAAAATGAAAAGATAAAAAATGAAAAGATAAAAAATGAAAAGATTAAAAATGAAAAGATTAAAAATGAAAAGATAAAAAATGAAAAGATAAAAAATGAAAAGATAAAAAATGAAAAGATAAAAAATGAAAAGATTAAAAATGAAAAGATACAAAATGAAAAGATAAAAAATGAAAAGATTAAAAATGAAAAGATTAAAAATGAAAAGATAAAAAATGAAAATATTAAAAATGAAAAGATTAAAAATGAAAAGATAAAAAATGAAAATATAAAAAATGAAAAGATTAAAAATGAAAAGATAAAAAATGAAAAGATTAAAAAAGTAAAAGATAAAAAATGAAAAGATTAAAAATGAAAAGATTAAAAATGAAAAGATTAAAAATGAAAAGATTAAAAATGAAATGATTAAAAATGAAAAGAATAAAAATGAAAAGATTAAAAATGAAAAGATAAAAAATGAAAAGATTAAAAATGAAAAGATTAAAAATGAAAAGATAAAAAATGAAAAGATAAAAAATGAAAAGATAAAAAATGAAAAGATTAAAAATGAAAAGATAAAAAATGAAAAGATTAAAAATGAGAAGATTAAAAATGAAAAGGTTAAAAATGAAAAGATTAAAAATGAAAAGATAAAAAATGAAAAGATTAAAAATGAAAAGATTAAAAATGAAAAGATTAAAAATGAAAAGATAAAAAATGACAAGATAAAAAATGAGAAGATTAAAAATGAAAAGATTAAAAATGAAAAGATAAAAAATGAAAAGATTAAAAATGAAAAGATTAAAAATGAAAAGATAAAAAATGAAAAGATTAAAAATGAAAAGATAAAAATGAAAAGATAAAAAATGAAAAGATAAAAAATGAAAAGATTAAAAATGAAAAGATTAAAAATGAAACGATAAAAAATGAAAAGATTAAAAATGAAAAGATTAAAAATGAAAAGATAAAAAATGAAAAGATAAAAATGAAAAGATTTAAAATGAAAGATAAAAAATTAAAAGATTAAAAATGAAAAGATTAAAAATGAAAAGATAAAAAATGAAAAGATTAAAAATGAAAAGATTAAAAATGAAAAGATTAAAAATGAAAAGATTAAAAATGAAAAGATTAAAAATGAAAAGATAAAAAATGAAAATATTAAAAATGAAAAGATTAAAAATGAAAAGATAAAAAATTAAAATATAAAAAATGAAAAGATTAAAAACGAAAAGATAAAAAATGAAAAGATTAAAAAAGTAAAAGATAAAAAATGAAAAGATTAAAAATGAAAAGATTAAAAATGAAAAGATTAAAAATGAAAAGATTAAAAATGAAAAGAATAAAAATGAAAAGATTAAAAATGAAATGATTAAAAATGAAAATAAAAATGAAAAGATTAAAAATGAAAAGATTAAAAATGAAAAGATAAAAAATGAAAAGATAAAAAATGAAAAGATTAAAAATGAAAAGAATAAAAATGAAAAGATTAAAAATGAAAAGATTAAAAATGAAAAGGTTAAAAATGAAAAGATTAAAAATGAAAAGATAAAAAATTAAAAGATTAAAAATGAAAAGATTAAAAATGAAAAGATTAAAAATGAAAAGATAAAAAATAAAAAGATTAAAAATGAAAAGATAAAAAATGAAAAGATTAAAAATGAAAAGATTAAAAATGAAAAGATAAAAAATGAAAAGATAAAAAATGAAAAGATAAAAAATGAAAAGATTAAAAATGAAAAGAATAAAAATGAAAAGATTAAAAATGGAAAGATTAAAAATGAAAAGATAAAAAAATGAAAAGATAAAAAATGAGAAGATAAAAAATGAAAAGATTAAAAATGAAAAGATAAAAAATGAAAAGATTAAAAATGAAAAGATTAAAAATGAAAAGATAAAAATGAAAAGATAAAAAATGAAAAGATAAAAAATGAAAAGATTAAAAATGAAAAGATTAAAAATGAAAAGATAAAAAATGAAAAGATTAAAAATGAAAAGATTAAAAATGAAAAGATAAAAAATGAAAAGATAAAAATGAAAAGATTAAAAATTAAAGATAAAAAATTAAAAGATAAAAAATGAAAAGATTAAAAATGAAAAGATTAAAAATGAAAAGATTAAAAATGAAAAGATTAAAAATGAAAAGATTAAAAATGAAAAGATAAAAAATGAAAATATTAAAAATGAAAAGATTAAAAATGAAAAGATAAAAAATGAAAATATAAAAAATGAAAAGATTAAAAATGAAAAGATAAAAAATGAAAAGATTAAAAATGAAAAGAATAAAAATGAAAAGATTAAAAATGAAATGATTAAAAATGAAAAGAATAAAAATGAAAAGATTAAAAATGAAATGATTAAAAATGAAAAGAATAAAAATGAAAAGATTAAAAATGAAAAGATTAAAAATGAAAAGATAAAAAATGAAAAGATAAAAAATGAAAAGATTAAAAATGAAAAGAATAAAAATGAAAAGATTAAAAATGAAAAGATTAAAAATGAAAAGATTAAAAATGAAAAGATAAAAAATAAAAAGATTAAAAATGAAAAGATAAAAAATGAAAAGATTAAAAATGAAAAGATTAAAAATGAAAAGATTAAAAATGAAAAGATTAAAACTGAAAAGATAAAAAATGAAAAGATTAAAAATGAAAAGATTAAAAATGAAAAGATAAAAAATGAAAAGATAAAAACTGAAAAGATTAAAACTGAAAAGATTAAAAATGAAAAGATAAAAAATGAAAAGATAAAAAATGAAAAGATAAAAAATGAAAAGATTAAAAATGAAAAGATTAAAAATGAAAAGATAAAAAATGAAAAGATAAAAAATGAAAAGATAAAAAATGAAAAGATAAAAAATGAAAAGATTAAAAATGAAAAGATAAAAAATGAAAAGATAAAAAATGAAAAGATTAAAAATGAAAAGATTAAAAATGAAAAGATAAAAAATGAAAATATTAAAAATGAAAAGATTAAAAATGAAAAGATAAAAAATGAAAATATAAAAAATGAAAAGATTAAAAATGAAAAGATAAAAAATGAAAAGATTAAAAAAGTAAAAGATAAAAAATGAAAAGATTAAAAATGAAAAGATTAAAAATGAAAAGATTAAAAATGAAATGATTAAAAATGAAAAGAATAAAAATGAAAAGATTAAAAATGAAAAGATAAAAAATGAAAAGATTAAAAATGAAAAGATTAAAAATGAAAAGATAAAAAATGAAAAGATAAAAAATGAAAAGATAAAAAATGAAAAGATTAAAAATGAAAAGATAAAAAATGAAAAGATTAAAAATGAGAAGATTAAAAATGAAAAGGTTAAAAATGAAAAGATTAAAAATGAAAAGATAAAAAATGAAAAGATTAAAAATGAAAAGATTAAAAATGAAAAGATTAAAAATGAAAAGATAAAAAATGAAAAGATAAAAAATGAGAAGATAAAAAATGAAAAGATTAAAAATGAAAAGATAAAAAATGAAAAGATTAAAAATGAAAAGATTAAAAATGAAAAGATAAAAAATGAAAAGATTAAAAATGAAAAGATAAAAATGAAAAGATAAAAAATGAAAAGATAAAAAATGAAAAGATTAAAAATGAAAAGATTAAAAATGAAACGATAAAAAATGAAAAGATTAAAAATGAAAAGATTAAAAATGAAAAGATAAAAAATGAAAAGATAAAAATGAAAAGATTAAAAATGAAAGATAAAAAATTAAAAGATTAAAAAGTTAAAAGATTAAAAATGAAAAGATAAAAAATGAAAAGATTAAAAATGAAAAGATTAAAAATGAAAAGATTAAAAATGAAAAGATTAAAAATGAAAAGATTAAAAATGAAAAGATAAAAAATGAAAATATTAAAAATGAAAAGATTAAAAATGAAAAGATAAAAAATTAAAATATAAAAAATGAAAAGATTAAAAACGAAAAGATAAAAAATGAAAAGATTAAAAAAGTAAAAGATAAAAAAATGAAAAGATTAAAAATGAAAAGATTAAAAATGAAAAGATTAAAAATGAAAAGATTAAAAATGAAAAGAATAAAAATGAAAAGATTAAAAATGAAATGATTAAAAATGAAAATAAAAATGAAAAGATTAAAAATGAAAAGATTAAAAATGAAAAGATAAAAAATGAAAAGATAAAAAATGAAAAGATTAAAAATGAAAAGAATAAAAATGAAAAGATTAAAAATGAAAAGATTAAAAATGAAAAGGTTAAAAATGAAAAGATTAAAAATGAAAAGATAAAAAATTAAAAGATTAAAAATGAAAAGATTAAAAATGAAAAGATTAAAAATGAAAAGATAAAAAATAAAAAGATTAAAAATGAAAAGATAAAAAATGAAAAGATTAAAAATGAAAAGATTAAAAATGAAAAGATAAAAAATGAAAAGATAAAAAATGAAAAGATAAAAAATGAAAAGATTAAAAATAAAAAGAATAAAAATGAAAAGATTAAAAATGGAAAGATTAAAAATGAAAAGATAAAAAAATGAAAAGATAAAAAATGAGAAGATAAAAAATGAAAAGATTAAAAATGAAAAGATAAAAAATGAAAAGATTAAAAATGAAAAGATTAAAAATGAAAAGATAAAAATGAAAAGATAAAAAATGAAAAGATAAAAAATGAAAAGATTAAAAATGAAAAGATTAAAAATGAAAAGATAAAAAATGAAAAGATTAAAAATGAAAAGATTAAAAATGAAAAGATAAAAAATGAAAAGATAAAAATGAAAAGATTAAAAATGAAAGATAAAAAATTAAAAGATAAAAAATGAAAAGATTAAAAATGAAAAGATTAAAAATGAAAAGATTAAAAATGAAAAGATTAAAAATGAAAAGATTAAAAATGAAAAGATAAAAAATGAAAATATTAAAAATGAAAAGATTAAAAATGAAAAGATAAAAAATGAAAATATAAAAAATGAAAAGATTAAAAATGAAAAGATAAAAAATGAAAAGATTAAAAATGAAAAGAATAAAAATGAAAAGATTAAAAATGAAATGATTAAAAATGAAAAGAATAAAAATGAAAAGATTAAAAATGAAATGATTAAAAATGAAAAGAATAAAAATGAAAAGATTAAAAATGAAAAGATTAAAAATGAAAAGATAAAAAATGAAAAGATAAAAAATGAAAAGATTAAAAATGAAAAGAATAAAAATGAAAAGATTAAAAATGAAAAGATTAAAAATGAAAAGATTAAAAATGAAAAGATAAAAAATAAAAAGATTAAAAATGAAAAGATAAAAAATGAAAAGATTAAAAATGAAAAGATTAAAAATGAAAAGATAAAAAATGAAAAGATAAAAATGAAAAGATTAAAAATTAAAGATAAAAAATTAAAAGATAAAAAATGAAAAGATTAAAAATGAAAAGATTAAAAATGAAAAGATTAAAAATGAAAAGATTAAAAATGAAAAGATTAAAAATGAAAAGATAAAAAATGAAAATATTAAAAATGAAAAGATTAAAAATGAAAAGATAAAAAATGAAAATATAAAAAATGAAAAGATTAAAAATGAAAAGATAAAAAATGAAAAGATTAAAAATGAAAAGAATAAAAATGAAAAGATTAAAAATGAAATGATTAAAAATGAAAAGAATAAAAATGAAAAGATTAAAAATGAAATGATTAAAAATGAAAAGAATAAAAATGAAAAGATTAAAAATGAAAAGATTAAAAATGAAAAGATAAAAAATGAAAAGATAAAAAATGAAAAGATTAAAAATGAAAAGAATAAAAATGAAAAGATTAAAAATGAAAAGATTAAAAATGAAAAGATTAAAAATGAAAAGATAAAAAATAAAAAGATTAAAAATGAAAAGATAAAAAATGAAAAGATTAAAAATGAAAAGATTAAAAATGAAAAGATTAAAAATGAAAAGATTAAAACTGAAAAGATAAAAAATGAAAAGATTAAAAATGAAAAGATTAAAAATGAAAAGATAAAAAATGAAAAGATAAAAACTGAAAAGATTAAAACTGAAAAGATTAAAAATGAAAAGATAAAAAATGAAAAGATAAAAAATGAAAAGATAAAAAATGAAAAGATTAAAAATGAAAAGATTAAAAATGAAAAGATAAAAAATGAAAAGATAAAAAATGAAAAGATAAAAAATGAAAAGATAAAAAATGAAAAGATTAAAAATGAAAAGATAAAAAATGAAAAGATAAAAAATGAAAAGATTAAAAATGAAAAGATTAAAAATGAAAAGATAAAAAATGAAAATATTAAAAATGAAAAGATTAAAAATGAAAAGATAAAAAATGAAAATATAAAAAATGAAAAGATTAAAAATGAAAAGATAAAAAATGAAAAGATTAAAAAAGTAAAAGATAAAAAATGAAAAGATTAAAAATGAAAAGATTAAAAATGAAAAGATTAAAAATGAAATGATTAAAAATGAAAAGAATAAAAATGAAAAGATTAAAAATGAAAAGATAAAAAATGAAAAGATTAAAAATGAAAAGATTAAAAATGAAAAGATAAAAAATGAAAAGATAAAAAATGAAAAGATAAAAAATGAAAAGATTAAAAATGAAAAGATAAAAAATGAAAAGATTAAAAATGAGAAGATTAAAAATGAAAAGGTTAAAAATGAAAAGATTAAAAATGAAAAGATAAAAAATGAAAAGATTAAAAATGAAAAGATTAAAAATGAAAAGATTAAAAATGAAAAGATAAAAAATGAAAAGATAAAAAATGAGAAGATAAAAAATGAAAAGATTAAAAATGAAAAGATAAAAAATGAAAAGATTAAAAATGAAAAGATTAAAAATGAAAAGATAAAAAATGAAAAGATTAAAAATGAAAAGATAAAAATGAAAAGATAAAAAATGAAAAGATAAAAAATGAAAAGATTAAAAATGAAAAGATTAAAAATGAAACGATAAAAAATGAAAAGATTAAAAATGAAAAGATTAAAAATGAAAAGATAAAAAATGAAAAGATAAAAATGAAAAGATTAAAAATGAAAGATAAAAAATTAAAAGATTAAAAATGAAAAGATTAAAAATGAAAAGAATAAAAATGAAAAGATTAAAAATGAAAAGATTAAAAATGAAAAGGTTAAAAATGAAAAGATTAAAAATGAAAAGATAAAAAATTAAAAGATTAAAAATGAAAAGATTAAAAATGAAAAGATTAAAAATGAAAAGATAAAAAATAAAAAGATTAAAAATGAAAAGATAAAAAATGAAAAGATTAAAAATGAAAAGATTAAAAATGAAAAGATAAAAAATGAAAAGATAAAAAATGAAAAGATAAAAAATGAAAAGATTAAAAATAAAAAGAATAAAAATGAAAAGATTAAAAATGGAAAGATTAAAAATGAAAAGATAAAAAAATGAAAAGATAAAAAATGAGAAGATAAAAAATGAAAAGATTAAAAATGAAAAGATAAAAAATGAAAAGATTAAAAATGAAAAGATTAAAAATGAAAAGATAAAAATGAAAAGATAAAAAATGAAAAGATAAAAAATGAAAAGATTAAAAATGAAAAGATTAAAAATGAAAAGATAAAAAATGAAAAGATTAAAAATGAAAAGATTAAAAATGAAAAGATAAAAAATGAAAAGATAAAAATGAAAAGATTAAAAATGAAAGATAAAAAATTAAAAGATAAAAAATGAAAAGATTAAAAATGAAAAGATTAAAAATGAAAAGATTAAAAATGAAAAGATTAAAAATGAAAAGATTAAAAATGAAAAGATAAAAAATGAAAATATTAAAAATGAAAAGATTAAAAATGAAAAGATAAAAAATGAAAATATAAAAAATGAAAAGATTAAAAATGAAAAGATAAAAAATGAAAAGATTAAAAATGAAAAGAATAAAAATGAAAAGATTAAAAATGAAATGATTAAAAATGAAAAGAATAAAAATGAAAAGATTAAAAATGAAATGATTAAAAATGAAAAGAATAAAAATGAAAAGATTAAAAATGAAAAGATTAAAAATGAAAAGATAAAAAATGAAAAGATAAAAAATGAAAAGATTAAAAATGAAAAGAATAAAAATGAAAAGATTAAAAATGAAAAGATTAAAAATGAAAAGATTAAAAATGAAAAGATAAAAAATAAAAAGATTAAAAATGAAAAGATAAAAAATGAAAAGATTAAAAATGAAAAGATTAAAAATGAAAAGATAAAAAATGAAAAGATAAAAATGAAAAGATTAAAAATTAAAGATAAAAAATTAAAAGATAAAAAATGAAAAGATTAAAAATGAAAAGATTAAAAATGAAAAGATTAAAAATGAAAAGATTAAAAATGAAAAGATTAAAAATGAAAAGATAAAAAATGAAAATATTAAAAATGAAAAGATTAAAAATGAAAAGATAAAAAATGAAAATATAAAAAATGAAAAGATTAAAAATGAAAAGATAAAAAATGAAAAGATTAAAAATGAAAAGAATAAAAATGAAAAGATTAAAAATGAAATGATTAAAAATGAAAAGAATAAAAATGAAAAGATTAAAAATGAAATGATTAAAAATGAAAAGAATAAAAATGAAAAGATTAAAAATGAAAAGATTAAAAATGAAAAGATAAAAAATGAAAAGATAAAAAATGAAAAGATTAAAAATGAAAAGAATAAAAATGAAAAGATTAAAAATGAAAAGATTAAAAATGAAAAGATTAAAAATGAAAAGATAAAAAATAAAAAGATTAAAAATGAAAAGATAAAAAATGAAAAGATTAAAAATGAAAAGATTAAAAATGAAAAGATTAAAAATGAAAAGATTAAAACTGAAAAGATAAAAAATGAAAAGATTAAAAATGAAAAGATTAAAAATGAAAAGATAAAAAATGAAAAGATAAAAACTGAAAAGATTAAAACTGAAAAGATTAAAAATGAAAAGATAAAAAATGAAAAGATAAAAAATGAAAAGATAAAAAATGAAAAGATTAAAAATGAAAAGATTAAAAATGAAAAGATAAAAAATGAAAAGATAAAAAATGAAAAGATAAAAAATGAAAAGATAAAAAATGAAAAGATTAAAAATGAAAAGATAAAAAATGAAAAGATAAAAAATGAAAAGATTAAAAATGAAAAGATTAAAAATGAAAAGATAAAAAATGAAAATATTAAAAATGAAAAGATTAAAAATGAAAAGATAAAAAATGAAAATATAAAAAATGAAAAGATTAAAAATGAAAAGATAAAAAATGAAAAGATTAAAAAAGTAAAAGATAAAAAATGAAAAGATTAAAAATGAAAAGATTAAAAATGAAAAGATTAAAAATGAAATGATTAAAAATGAAAAGAATAAAAATGAAAAGATTAAAAATGAAAAGATAAAAAATGAAAAGATTAAAAATGAAAAGATTAAAAATGAAAAGATAAAAAATGAAAAGATAAAAAATGAAAAGATAAAAAATGAAAAGATTAAAAATGAAAAGATAAAAAATGAAAAGATTAAAAATGAGAAGATTAAAAATGAAAAGGTTAAAAATGAAAAGATTAAAAATGAAAAGATAAAAAATGAAAAGATTAAAAATGAAAAGATTAAAAATGAAAAGATTAAAAATGAAAAGATAAAAAATGAAAAGATAAAAAATGAGAAGATAAAAAATGAAAAGATTAAAAATGAAAAGATAAAAAATGAAAAGATTAAAAATGAAAAGATTAAAAATGAAAAGATAAAAAATGAAAAGATTAAAAATGAAAAGATAAAAATGAAAAGATAAAAAATGAAAAGATAAAAAATGAAAAGATTAAAAATGAAAAGATTAAAAATGAAACGATAAAAAATGAAAAGATTAAAAATGAAAAGATTAAAAATGAAAAGATAAAAAATGAAAAGATAAAAATGAAAAGATTAAAAATGAAAGATAAAAAATTAAAAGATTAAAAAGTTAAAAGATTAAAAATGAAAAGATAAAAAATGAAAAGATTAAAAATGAAAAGATTAAAAATGAAAAGATTAAAAATGAAAAGATTAAAAATGAAAAGATTAAAAATGAAAAGATAAAAAATGAAAATATTAAAAATGAAAAGATTAAAAATGAAAAGATAAAAAATTAAAATATAAAAAATGAAAAGATTAAAAACGAAAAGATAAAAAATGAAAAGATTAAAAAAGTAAAAGATAAAAAAATGAAAAGATTAAAAATGAAAAGATTAAAAATGAAAAGATTAAAAATGAAAAGATTAAAAATGAAAAGAATAAAAATGAAAAGATTAAAAATGAAATGATTAAAAATGAAAATAAAAATGAAAAGATTAAAAATGAAAAGATTAAAAATGAAAAGATAAAAAATGAAAAGATAAAAAATGAAAAGATTAAAAATGAAAAGAATAAAAATGAAAAGATTAAAAATGAAAAGATTAAAAATGAAAAGGTTAAAAATGAAAAGATTAAAAATGAAAAGATAAAAAATTAAAAGATTAAAAATGAAAAGATTAAAAATGAAAAGATTAAAAATGAAAAGATAAAAAATAAAAAGATTAAAAATGAAAAGATAAAAAATGAAAAGATTAAAAATGAAAAGATTAAAAATGAAAAGATAAAAAATGAAAAGATAAAAAATGAAAAGATAAAAAATGAAAAGATTAAAAATGAAAAGAATAAAAATGAAAAGATTAAAAATGGAAAGATTAAAAATGAAAAGATAAAAAAATGAAAAGATAAAAAATGAGAAGATAAAAAATGAAAAGATTAAAAATGAAAAGATAAAAAATGAAAAGATTAAAAATGAAAAGATTAAAAATGAAAAGATAAAAATGAAAAGATAAAAAATGAAAAGATAAAAAATGAAAAGATTAAAAATGAAAAGATTAAAAATGAAAAGATAAAAAATGAAAAGATTAAAAATGAAAAGATTAAAAATGAAAAGATAAAAAATGAAAAGATAAAAATGAAAAGATTAAAAATGAAAGATAAAAAATTAAAAGATAAAAAATGAAAAGATTAAAAATGAAAAGATTAAAAATGAAAAGATTAAAAATGAAAAGATTAAAAATGAAAAGATTAAAAATGAAAAGATAAAAAATGAAAATATTAAAAATGAAAAGATTAAAAATGAAAAGATAAAAAATGAAAATATAAAAAATGAAAAGATTAAAAATGAAAAGATAAAAAATGAAAAGATTAAAAATGAAAAGAATAAAAATGAAAAGATTAAAAATGAAATGATTAAAAATGAAAAGAATAAAAATGAAAAGATTAAAAATGAAATGATTAAAAATGAAAAGAATAAAAATGAAAAGATTAAAAATGAAAAGATTAAAAATGAAAAGATAAAAAATGAAAAGATAAAAAATGAAAAGATTAAAAATGAAAAGAATAAAAATGAAAAGATTAAAAATGAAAAGATTAAAAATGAAAAGATTAAAAATGAAAAGATAAAAAATAAAAAGATTAAAAATGAAAAGATAAAAAATGAAAAGATTCAAAATGAAAAGATTAAAAATGAAAAGATTAAAAATGAAAAGATTAAAACTGAAAAGATAAAAAATGAAAAGATTAAAAATGAAAAGATTAAAAATGAAAAGATAAAAAATGAAAAGATAAAAACTGAAAAGATTAAAAATTACCAGATAAAAAATGAAAAGATTAAAAATGAAAAGATTAAAAATGAAAAGATTAAAAATGAAAAGATAAAAAATGAAAAGATTAAAAATGAAAAGATAAAAAATGAAAAGATTAAAAATGAAAAGATTAAAAATGTAAAGATAAAAAATGAAAAGATTAAAAATGAAAAGATAAAAAATGAAAAGATTAAAAATGAAAAGATTAAAAATGAAAAGATTAAAAATGAAAAGATAAAAAATGAAAAGATTAAAAATGAAAAGATTAAAAATGAAAAGATAAAAAATGAAAAGATTAAAAATGAAAAGATTAAAAATGAAAAGATAAAAAATGAAAAGATAAAAAATGAAAAGATTAAAAATGAAAAGATTAAAAATGAAAAGATTAAAAATGAAAAGATTAAAAAACGAAAAGATTAAAAATGAAAAGATAAAAAATGAAAAGATAAAAAATGAAAAGATTAAAAATGAAAAGATTAAAAATGAAAAGATAAAAAATGAAAAGATAAAAAATGAAAAGATTAAAAATGAAAAGATAAAAAATGAAAAGATTAAAAATGAAAAGATTAAAAATGAAAAGATAAAAAATGAAAAGATTAAAAATGAAAAGATTAAAAATGAAAAGATAAAAAATGAAAATATTAAAAATGAAAAGATTAAAAATGAAAAGATAAAAAATGAAAATATAAAAAATGAAAAGATTAAAAATGAAAAGATAAAAAATGAAAAGATTAAAAAAGTAAAAGATAAAAAATGAAAAGATTAAAAATGAAAAGATTAAAAATGAAAAGATTAAAAATGAAATGATTAAAAATGAAAAGAATAAAAATGAAAAGATTAAAAATGAAATGATAAAAATGAAAAGAATAAAAATGAAAAGATTAAAAATGAAAAGATTAAAAATGAAAAGATAAAAAATGAAAAGATAAAAAATGAAAAGATTAAAAATGAAAAGAATAAAAATTAAAAGATTAAAAATGAAAAGATTAAAAATGAAATGGTTAAAAATGAAAAGATTAAAAATTAAAAGATAAAAAATGAAAAGATTAAAAATGAAAAGATTAAAAATGAAAAGATTAAAAATGAAAAGATAAAAAATGAAAAGATTAAAAATGAAAAGATTAAAAATGAAAAGATAAAAAATGAAAAGATAAAAAATGAAAAGATAAAAAATGAAAAGATTAAAAATGAAAAGATTAAAAAACGAAAAGATTAAAAATGAAAAGATAAAAAATGAAAAGATAAAAAATGAAAAGATTAAAAATGAAAAGATTAAAAATGAAAAGATAAAAAATGAAAAGATAAAAAATGAAAAGATAAAAAATGAAAAGATAAAAAATGAAAAGATTAAAAATGAAAAGATAAAAAATGAAAAGATAAAAAATGAAAAGATTAAAAATGAAATGATTAAAAATGAAAAGATAAAAAATGAAAATATTAAAAATGAAAAGATTAAAAATGAAAAGATAAAAAATGAAAATATAAAAAATGAAAAGATAAAAAATGAAAAGATTAAAAATGAAAAGATTATAAATGAAAAGATAAAATATGAAAAGATTAAAAATGAAAAGATTAAAAATGAAAAGATTAAAAATGAAATGATTAAAAATGAAAAGAATAAAAATGAAAAGATTAAAAATGAAAAGATAAAAAATGAAAAGATAAAAAATGAAAAGATTAAAAATGAAAAGATAAAAAATGAAAAGATAAAAAATGAAAAGATAAAAAATGAAAAGATTAAAAATGAAAAGAATAAAAATGAAAAGATTAAAAATGAAAAGATTAAAAATGAAAAGGTTAAAAATGAAAAGATTAAAAATGAAAAGATAAAAAATGAAAAGATTAAAAATGAAAAGATAAAAAATGAAAAGATTAAAAATGAAAAGATAAAAAATGAAAAGATAAAAAATGAGAAGATAAAAAATGAAAAGATTAAAAATGAAAAGATAAAAAATGAAAAGATTAAAAATGAAAAGATTAAAAATTAAAAGATAAAAAATGAAAAGATTAAAAATGAAAAGATAAAAATGAAAAGATAAAAAATGAAAAGATAAAAAATGAAAAGATTAAAAATGAAAAGATTAAAAATGAAAAGATAAAAAATGAAAAGATTAAAAATGAAAAGATTAAAAATGAAAAGATAAAAAATGAAAAGATAAAAATGAAAAGATTAAAAATGAAAGATAAAAAATTAAAAGATTAAAAATGAAAAGATTAAAAATGAAAAGATAAAAAATGAAAAGATTAAAAATGATAAGATTAAAAATGAAAAGATTAAAAATGAAAAGATTAAAAATGAAAAGAATAAAAATGAAAAGATTAAAAAACGAAAAGATTAAAAATGAAAAGATAAAAAATGAAAAGATTAAAAATGAAAAGAATAAAAATGAAAAGATTAAAAATGAAAAGATTAAAAATGAAAAGGTTAAAAATGAAAAGATTAAAAATGAAAAGATAAAAAATGAAAAGATTAAAAATGAAAAGATTAAAAATGAAAAGATTAAAAATGAAAAGATAAAAAATGAAAAGATAAAAAATGAGAAGATAAAAAATGAAAAGATTAAAAATGAAAAGATAAAAAATGAAAAGATTAAAAATGAAAAGATTAAAAATTAAAAGATAAAAAATGAAAAGATTAAAAATGAAAAGATAAAAATGAAAAGATAAAAAATGAAAAGATAAAAAATGAAAAGATTAAAAATGAAAAGATTAAAAATGTAAAGATAAAAAATGAAAAGATTAAAAATGAAAAGATTAAAAATGAAAAGATAAAAAATGAAAAGATAAAAATGAAAAGATTAAAAATGAAAGATAAAAAATTAAAAGATTAAAAATGAAAAGATTAAAAATGAAAAGATAAAAAATGAAAAGATTAAAAATGAAAAGATTAAAAATGAAAAGATTAAAAATGAAAAGAATAAAAATGAAAAGATTAAAAAACGAAAAGATTAAAAATGAAAAGATAAAAAATGAAAAGATAAAAAATGAAAAGATTAAAAATGAAAAGATTATAAATGAAAAGATAAAAAATGAAAAGATAAAAAATGAAAAGATAAAAAATGAAAAGATAAAAAATGAAAAGATTAAAAATGAAAGGATAAAAAATGAAAAGATAAAAAATGAAAATATAAAAAATGAAAAGATAAAAAATGAAAAGATAAAAAATGAAAAGATAAAAAATGAAAAGATTAAAAATGAAAAGATTAAAAATGAAAAGATAAAAAATGAAAAGATAAAAAATGAAAAGATAAAAAATGAAAAGATAAAAAATGAAAAGATAAAAAATGAAAATATTAAAAATGAAAAGATTAAAAATGAAAAGATAAAAAATGAAAATATTAAAAATGAAAAGATTAAAAATGAAAAGATAAAAAATGAAAATATAAAAAATGAAAAGATTAAAAATGAAAAGATAAAAAATGAAAAGATTAAAAAAGTAAAAGATAAAAAATGAAAAGATTAAAAATGAAAAGATTAAAAATGAAAAGATTAAAAATGAAATGATTAAAAATGAAAAGAATAAAAATGAAAAGATTAAAAATGAAATGATAAAAATGAAAAGAATAAAAATGAAAAGATTAAAAATGAAAAGATTAAAAATGAAAAGATAAAAAATGAAAAGATAAAAAATGAAAAGATTAAAAATGAAAAGAATAAAAATGAAAAGATTAAAAATGAAAAGATTAAAAATGAAAAGGTTAAAAATGAAAAGATTAAAAATAAAAAGATAAAAAATGAAAAGATTAAAAATGAAAAGATTAAAAATGAAAAGATTAAAAATGAAAAGATAAAAAATGAAAAGATTAAAAATGAAAAGATTAAAAATGAAAAGATTAAAAATGAAAAGATAAAAAATGAAAAGATAAAAAATGAAAAGATAAAAAATTAAAAGATTAAAAATGAAAAGATTAAAAAACGAAAAGATTAAAAATGAAAAGATAAAAAATGAAAAGATAAAAAATGAAAAGATTAAAAATGAAAAGATTAAAAATGAAAAGATAAAAAATGAAAAGATAAAAAATGAAAAGATAAAAAATGAAAAGATAAAAAATGAAAAGATTAAAAATGAAAAGATAAAAAATGAAAAGATAAAAAATGAAAAGATTAAAAATGAAAAGAATAAAAATGAAAAGATAAAAAATGAAAATATTAAAAATGAAAAGATTAAAAATGAAAAGATAAAAAATGAAAATATAAAAAATGAAAAGATTAAAAATGAAAAGATAAAAAATGAAAAGATTAAAAAAGTAAAAGATAAAAAATGAAAAGATTAAAAATGAAAAGATTAAAAATGAAAAGATTAAAAATGAAATGATTAAAAATGAAAAGAATAAAAATGAAAAGATTAAAAATGAAAAGATAAAAAATGAAAAGATTAAAAATGAAAAGATTAAAAATGAAAAGATAAAAAATGAAAAGATAAAAAATGAAAAGATAAAAAATGAAAAGATTAAAAATGAAAAGATAAAAAATGAAAAGATTAAAAATGAGAAGATTAAAAATGAAAAGGTTAAAAATGAAAAGATTAAAAATGAAAAGATAAAAAATGAAAAGATTAAAAATGAAAAGATTAAAAATGAAAAGATTAAAAATGAAAAGATAAAAAATGAAAAGATAAAAAATGAGAAGATAAAAAATGAAAAGATTAAAAATGAAAAGATAAAAAATGAAAAGATTAAAAATGAAAAGATTAAAAATGAAAAGATAAAAAATGAAAAGATTAAAAATGAAAAGATAAAAATGAAAAGATAAAAAATGAAAAGATAAAAAATGAAAAGATTAAAAATGAAAAGATTAAAAATGAAACGATAAAAAATGAAAAGATTAAAAATGAAAAGATTAAAAATGAAAAGATAAAAAATGAAAAGATAAAAATGAAAAGATTAAAAATGAAAGATAAAAAATTAAAAGATTAAAAATGAAAAGATTAAAAATGAAAAGATAAAAAATGAAAAGATTAAAAATGAAAAGATTAAAAATGAAAAGATTAAAAATGAAAAGATTAAAAATGAAAAGATTAAAAATGAAAAGATAAAAAATGAAAATATTAAAAATGAAAAGATTAAAAATGAAAAGATAAAAAATTAAAATATAAAAAATGAAAAGATTAAAAACGAAAAGATAAAAAATGAAAAGATTAAAAAAGTAAAAGATAAAAAATGAAAAGATTAAAAATGAAAAGATTAAAAATGAAAAGATTAAAAATGAAAAGATTAAAAATGAAAAGAATAAAAATGAAAAGATTAAAAATGAAATGATTAAAAATGAAAATAAAAATGAAAAGATTAAAAATGAAAAGATTAAAAATGAAAAGATAAAAAATGAAAAGATAAAAAATGAAAAGATTAAAAATGAAAAGAATAAAAATGAAAAGATTAAAAATGAAAAGATTAAAAATGAAAAGGTTAAAAATGAAAAGATTAAAAATGAAAAGATAAAAAATTAAAAGATTAAAAATGAAAAGATTAAAAATGAAAAGATTAAAAATGAAAAGATAAAAAATAAAAAGATTAAAAATGAAAAGATAAAAAATGAAAAGATTAAAAATGAAAAGATTAAAAATGAAAAGATAAAAAATGAAAAGATAAAAAATGAAAAGATAAAAAATGAAAAGATTAAAAATGAAAAGAATAAAAATGAAAAGATTAAAAATGGAAAGATTAAAAATGAAAAGATAAAAAAATGAAAAGATAAAAAATGAGAAGATAAAAAATGAAAAGATTAAAAATGAAAAGATAAAAAATGAAAAGATTAAAAATGAAAAGATTAAAAATTAAAAGATAAAAAATGAAAAGATTAAAAATGAAAAGATAAAAATGAAAAGATAAAAAATGAAAAGATAAAAAATGAAAAGATTAAAAATGAAAAGATTAAAAATGAAAAGATAAAAAATGAAAAGATTAAAAATGAAAAGATTAAAAATGAAAAGATAAAAAATGAAAAGATAAAAATGAAAAGATTAAAAATGAAAGATAAAAAATTAAAAGATTAAAAATGAAAAGATTAAAAATGAAAAGATAAAAAATGAAAAGATTAAAAATGAAAAGATTAAAAATGAAAAGATTAAAAATGAAAAGATTAAAAATGAAAAGAATAAAAATGAAAAGATTAAAAAACGAAAAGATTAAAAATGAAAAGATAAAAAATGAAAAGATAAAAAATGAAAAGATTAAAAATGAAAAGATTATAAATGAAAAGATAAAAAATGAAAAGATAAAAAATGAAAAGATAAAAAATGAAAAGATAAAAAATGAAAAGATTAAAAATGAAAAGATAAAAAATGAAAAGATAAAAAATGAAAATATAAAAAATGAAAAGATAAAAAATGAAAAGATAAAAAATGAAAAGATAAAAAATGAAAAGATTAAAAATGAAAAGATTAAAAATGAAAAGATAAAAAATGAAAAGATAAAAAATGAAAAGATAAAAAATGAAAAGATAAAAAATGAAAAGATAAAAAATGAAAAGATTAAAAATGAAAAGATAAAAAATGAAAAGATTAAAAATGAAAAGATTAATAAAGAAAAGATTAAAAATGAAAAGATAAAAAATGAAAAGATTAAAAATGAAAAGATTAAAAATGAAAAGATAAAAAATGAAAAGATTAATAAAGAAAAGATTAAAAATGAAAAGATAAAAAATGAAAAGATTAAAAATGAAAAGATAAAAAATGAAAAGATTAAAAATGAAAAGATTAAAAATGAAAAGATAAAAAATGAAAAGAATAAAAATGAAAAGATAAAAAATGAAAAGATTAAAAATGAAAAGATAAAAAATGAAAATATTAAAAATGAAAAGATTAAAAATGAAAAGATTAAAAATGAAAAGATTAAAAATGAAAAGATTAAAAATGAAAAGATTAAAAATGAAAAGATTAAAAATGAAAAGGTTAATGCTAGCCTTTAAAAAACGCTAGACAATACTAGCCTTCAAAAAATACTAAATGCTAGCCTTTTAAAAAACGCTAGTCACGCCTTAAAACCTGCTAACCTTTAAAAACAAAAAACACTAAAAAATGCTAACCTCTCAAAAAAAAAACCCAAACCACTAGACAATGCTAGCCTTTAAAAAACGCTAGAAAATGCTAGCCTTAAAAAAAATCAGTTGAAACCATAGTTTTTTTCATCTGAAAACGCCATTTATCGACTAAAAAATCTCGTCCCAATAGTGTAGAAGTGTTCCTTATTTTTCTCGTATCACCCGCAAATAATGTAATGACATTACCAATTTTTCTGTATTTTTTTAAAATATGTTATTTTAACTGAGCGCCAATTTATTTTCAAACATAATTAGTTCTGCTTTGAATAGAATCGAGTTTGCCAATAAAAAGATACTTCTACACTATTGGGACGACATTTTGTAGTCGATAAATGGAGTTTTCAGATATAAAACAATGGTTTCTACTGATTTTTTGTCAATTCTGTAACAAGTTACAACGGTAGCTTCCAAATTATGCAGTCGAAATTACCTGAATATTACTGAATTATTAAAAAACAACTTTAATTGTGTTAACAGGTGGAAAGTTGCCGCCATCTTGTTTAATTCAAAACAGAAAATTACTTTTTTTTTAACCCTTCTGTGACTTATGAACGTTTTCGTCAAATTCTATTTTTAATTTTCTTTAATTAATAATTTTCTACCTCATCGATTTTCGTAATTTTTGGATATAATCATCTTAATAATGCAAGGAATACGCAGATACAATTCGGTATTATGATTTCCGAAATTTCGTCCCAATAGTGTAGAAGTGCCAACATTTTTTATATAAAATTTGATTTGTGGAACAAAAGATTGAAACTCTTACTTTTAAGGACAAAATATATCACTCGCGTACTGGATATTGTGAGGAACAAAACAAAATTCCGCCTGAAAAAAAAAGCAGATAAGAATAGAAAAAAATTCACTGATTAAGCACTATTAGGTAAACACATTAACATAGTCGAGAATGTCCTACATAAACTGAAGGTCGTATCAACAAAGTTACGTAACCTCCCAACGTCTATGGCCACGGCTCTCTGTAATAATAATATTAAGAAGGCCTAGGAACTAAGTCATGTAATTGCTGACGTCATAGAATTTGTCCTGTGAATCTGGTCACGTATCCCAAGAAAAAACCGGAAGTAGATAACTTCTAATGATAAAACCTGTAGCAGTCGAGACTCGCTACACACAGACAGGGGCTACTTTTCACAACTCGAGATTTGAAATCCATTTTCTCCCTGGCTCACATAATTGGATTCTACCTTAGGAAGTTTTTCAGAATCCCATGGTAGATCGATCTAATATTTGCTGTCCCTAAGAACCATAGCCTCCTAACGAAAGAGGCTCAACTATGGGAACGAATGCTAGATGCCAAAAAACAACTAATAGAAACACGTAGAGATGTTATTGTGCATATGTTTGATCATTATGAAGAGAGAAAGAAATAAGACATCTAAAAACAGAAGTCGCATCCCTCATTAAAACAAACCAGAACCCATTTCAAAACCCCATAGAAATACCACCCAATAACCTACCGATATCTACGAATGAAAATGAAAGAACCACAAATAGTCCCACACTGGACCTTGATCCTTCGGCACCAATGCTAACAGGTGAAATACCACAAACACCAGCAACACTCCCTCAGGAAATGCCCGAGGTGGATGATGACCAGTTAGTCTTGGAAGAAGAACTATGTAAGACCATTGAGGAGGTCCAACGGATGGGACTTCAAGAAAGACAAATGCTGCCTAAAATAACAACCACGAGAGCAACAAAGGTAGCAATAAAAAGGGTTAATGTTGCTCTCAAGAGACTAGTGCCATATAGCACAACCCTGACTGAGTTAAATCAGGTGTCGTATGCCTCAGGACTCTACATTGTAAGGAAAGTAATGCCAACATTCCAAAAACAACGGGAACCAGAGGCAAAAGACAAAATACCACGCTGGAAACAAAAGATCCAAAACCAGCTAAACCTGTGCCGAAGGGAATTGTCCCAGATTAAACAATTCCTAGCCGCCCCTGCTGTACAGGGACGACTGAAGAACATCATCGGCAAACTCAGCAGGAAATATGGTACAAAAGCAGGACAGCTACAAAACGTAGCTAGAGAATTAGAAGGAAAAATCCCAGCACTTTCCAAACGCATTAAGAAAAGAGAAAGCAAGAATAGGGCAAAGCATGAAAACAAAACATTTAAGCAGAATGCTCGGTTATTTTACCGTAACCTAATAAGGGACACTATAACGGTGAATAACCCGCCCAAAATGCAAGAGCTGGAGGATTATTGGAGGCCTCTCTTTGAGAACGAGATCACCCATAACAAAGAGGCTCAATGGATCCATACCATTGGGAGGAGCCTAGAAAATAAGCCAGAGATGCCGGAGCCAAAGATAACAGCTGGCACTATAAAAACGAAGCTAAATGGCGTCTCAAATTACAAAAAGCCTGGCATAGACAATCTCCCCAATTTCTGGCTGAAACAACTAACATCATTACATGGGCATTATAGAAGTTGTTTCAACAGAATATTGAGCGGAGAAGAAACCACACCAGAATGGCTATTAAGAGGAGATACAACCCTCATAGCAAAGACAAAAGAAACGCAACGCCCTAATAAATACAGGCCCATTTGCTGTCTCACTACCACCCTACAAACTCTTCACTGGCCTTGTTGCGGACAGTATATACCAACACCTCTCCTGCGCCACATATCTTGAAAAAGAACAAGCAGGCTGTAGGAGGGACTGTCTAGGTACCAAAGACCAGCTCTTAACAAATAAAACTATCTTGGAAGACTGTAGGAAGAGACAGCGAAATTTAAGTATGGCTTGGATTGATTATCAGAAGGCTTATGACAGTGTACCACACACGTGGCTTCTACGCTGTCTAGAGCTATATAAGATACACCCGATAATCAAACAGGCCATAGCTACACAAATGAAAATGTGGCAAACAAACATGACATTAAGCCACACAAAAGGAAATATAAGGGTCACGGACGTAAACATCAGGCGAGGAATCTTCCAAGGAGATAGTTTATCCCCTTTACTCTTCTGCTTGGCAATAGATCCGTTAAGCAAAGTTTTAAACAAAAACAAATGTGCTTACAATCTAAGCCAGGACCGCCGACAAGACCCAAACAAACGAATTAACCACCTGCTCTTCATGGATGACCTCAAGTTGTATGCCAGTTCTGATGCCGACTTAAATGAACTCTTACAAGTCGTACATAACTTCTCCAGAGATATTGGCATGAAATTTGGACTGGACAAATGTGCCAAGTGCTCCATCAAATCTGGGAAGAAGATTGAAACTGAAAATATACAGCTTGATGAATATACCACCATCAAGGACCTAGAAGGGCAGGAAGGATACAAATACCTTGGCATAGAAGAGAATGATACCATCCAGCATGCCAAGATGAGAAACAAAATTGGAAGTGAGTACATACGCCGAGTCAAGAAGATATGCAAAACAGAACTCACAGGCAGAAACAAAATAACTGCCATTAACCAACTAGCCATGCCAGTGGTAACATACAGTTTTGGTATTGTCGACTGGCCACAAAAAGACATAAATAGACTAGACACTAAGACACGTAAAATGCTGACAATGTATAAAGTAATATACAGAAACCAGTGTCTGTCTAGAATGTATCTGCCCAGATGGAAAGGAGGTATGGGGCTCTCGGAGATTGACCATCAACATCGTGCAACTATTGTGAGCACCGGACAATATCTGATGAGCTCTAAAAACCCAACTCTCAAGATGGTACACCAACATCAGGAATCAAGAGCCAGTAGAACAACATCCATCACAAAACTGGCCAAACATTCTGGGAAAGACTGTCTTACAAGTGAGACAGAAACAGAAAAGATACCTGCGTCTGAAATAGCCAGAAAAAGTCGCCAGAAATACACTAAAGCTTTCCATGACAAGAAAGTTGAAGAATGGGCCAACCAACAACGGGCCAAGTATTTTCTGGACGAATATAACCAAGACTATATTGATAAGGAAGGGTCTATAAGCTGGCTAAAGGATGGATCGCTCCACTATGGCCAGGAGAAGTTTATAATAGCTGCCCAAGATCAAGGCTTGATGACCAATGCGTTTAAAAAGATGAGTGGTCTCAGCAAAAACAACAAATGCAGGTTCTGCCACACAGAAGTAGAGAGTGTGAGCCACCGGATTTCTAGCTGTAAGGTTCTGCTAGGGGACGGCTACTATACAATGCGACACAATGAAGTATGCAAATATCTCCACTGGACGATCTGCAATAAGTTAAATATCGAATGCAGCAAGAAGTCATGGGAACATATACCCGAAAGAACAGTCGGAAACAAGTCATACACCATCCACTATGACTATGCAATCCCTACAGCCACGTACCTAGAAAACGGAGCTATACAACCCGACATTGTAATATGGGACAGGAAGGAGAAGGAAGCAACCTTGGTGGAAGTTAGTGTCCCGAATGATGCTGGGTTAAACAGAGCTGAGAGGGAAAAGATTACCAAATACCAGGGTCTTATGTATGACATGAAAAGAAACTGGAACCTTAAGAAGATCTCTATCATTCCAGTAATTATAGGAGCAACCGGACTTATGAAAAAGAATTTTACAAACTATCTTATAAATATACCAGGTAAACCAAGTGTAAAGGAGATTCAAACAATTGCACTTAAAGGGACGGTTAGAATCTTAAAAAGATCTCTCGGTTGGAGTGTCTAAAATAGCAGGTGTATGTTTGGCATCTGGTAGGATGCCCCATCCCTGGCTTAAACAAAATGATAAGAAAAATGATAAAATAAAGAGAGATTGATAAAAGTTATCGAGAAGAAAGGTGATATTACAGACTATTAACAGCTTTTCAACAATGTCCGAAAAATAATGTCGCATGTGTTTTGTAAAAAATGATGACAATTAAATATTTTTCCTTACCTAATCGATTTTCTTCCATTTTTATTACAGGTACTGTCTATGTTTATGCTATTCTATTGAAGGGATTTCGCCACTCTATGGCACTCTGTGGCACTCTGTGGCACTCTATGCCACTCGGAAAGTCGAATACTAAAGCTAAGAACACGTGTGGCCTGAACTATTCTCTCATCAACCAGCTGACGTTATAGAATTTGGTCCTGTGAATCTGCTCACGTATCCCAAGAAAAAACCGGAAGTAGATAAGAATAGAAAAAAAGTTCATTTATTTTAATTGATCGATCACTATTAGGTAAACACATTAACATAGTCGAGAATGGCCTACGTAAACTGAAGGCCATACCAACAAAGTCACGTAACCTCCCAACGTCTATGGCCACGGCTCTCTGTAATAATAATAGTAAGAAAGCCTAGAAACTAAGTCATAGAATTTGATCCTGTGAATCTGGTCACGTATCCCAAGAAAAAACCGGAAGTAGATAACTTCTAATGATAAAATCTGTAGCAGGTGAGACTCGCTACACACAGGCAGGAGCTACTTCTCACAACTCGAGATTTGAAATCCATTTTCTCTCTCGCTTGTCCAATCACAAGCCAGCTCTCTATCACGTGACCGAAATCTGAAACCATTAATCCTCTTTCTCACTGCTTTGCCCAGAAGCACACTTCGGCTCCATGCAGAACGTGAGTATTACAAGCTAATATGGCGACCTTCCAAACTCTCATTTGTTTCCAAGTGCGGTACCAAAACGAACATTCTTTATTATTTATCACACACACACACACACACACACACACACACACACACACACACACACACACACACACACACACACAGACGCTCCCACGCCAACACGTCAACACACTGAAGACTTTTCCCCTTATTTCTCTTTTAATCAGCTTCCATTTCCTGACGACTACTAGCTATAAACATGTGTGAACTGAGTTACTCTCTCCTCAACAAACCAGCAATATATAAAATCTATCTTTACACAAGAACACTTCAACCTACTAACCCTTCTCTCTCTTCTACTAACGGTACTAACGAGGATAACAAATAAAGTTTTTTTATTAATACAGAATGAAACAAAAGATTGAAAATCTTACTTTTAAAGACAAAATATATCACTCGCGTAATAGGTATTGTAAGGAAAAAACACATTTTCGCCTGAAAAAAAAACTCACACACACACACACACGCTCACACACCAACATACCAACACACTGAAGACTTTTCACTTTCTTTCTCTTTTAATCGGCTTCCTTTGCCGACTACTCGCTATAAACATGTATAAACAAAACTATTCTTTCCTTCAACAAGCCGACAATGTATTAATTCTATCTTCACAAAAGAACTCTTAAACCTACTAACCTGTCTCTCTTCTACTAACGAAGTTGTTTTTTAATATAGCTTGTTGTTGAGAAGGAAGCCTAATTCAAAGGGCATCGTAGCGCCATATTTGTTTCTGTTTTAACTTAAGTGCTCAACACAACATACATTTCATATTTTAAAATCAGTTAAAATATCAAAAGCTTATCCAGCTAGGTAAAAGTGTAACTTATCTTGCCTTTTGTAACATTCATTTGTTACTAACAAGGTGTTAACAATGTTGCCCGGGATTAAATGATGAGCAACGAATGTTTCACACTCCCATATTTTTTTTGTCATCAAAATCGATTGATTGCCTAGGGACCCATCATGGAGCACTGAAAGGAAACCACATACCAAAACACAGTGGCTTAGTCCAAAACACATTGTAGTCTACGTTGCACTGTAGAGAACCTATTGTTGATTTTATAAAATAATTTTTTATATATAATGGTTTGAATTCAAATTTAAAATGAAAAGGTCGAGTGTCATGGTGCAATTGTGCACTAAACAGAAACATTCATTTCGAATGCACCTCTGTCATATCAAAGAACCTACTGTTGATTTTATATGCCTGGCTTACTCCTTGTGTGATAATGACTTGAATTTAAGTTTAAAATGGAAAAGTCAAGTATCATGGTGGAATTGTGCCTTAAAAAGAAATATTAATTTTGCACACACCCCAGTCGTATCAAAGAACTACTGTTGATTTTATATGTTGAGCTTTTCTGCTTGTGCGGTAACAAAACTTCTCAAATGCACTTGTTATGTTAGGTTGTGTAAGGTGTTAACTTTGGTGTTTCTTTTTTCATCGGATTTTTTTAATTATCGATTATCGATACTTATTGAAGACATTTTGATACAACACCTATCTTAGAACACTGCCAGATACATAAAGTAACTTTGTGCGAAATGTCATAATTTTCAAGCCCACACGCACACATGATAGTAGAGATAAAGATATTTATGTTTTTTTACTACTTATCTCTCATACCTCAGTCGATTGTAAAACAAACCTTTCTCTTCTGTGATGAATATGTTCCCTGTTGAATTGCATTATTGAATTTTTAAAGGTGGAAAACATTGACTTACCCCAGTGAAGACAGTAGGGCAAAATTGGTTTTGAACGTTACAGGAAAGCGCTGCATTATTGCTGTGCTTAAAAAAATACTGAAAATTGAAAAAAAAAATAATAATAAATATATATTATGTATGTATATATATATATATATATATATATATATATATATATATATATATATATATATATATATAGTGAGTTTTTATTTATTTTTTATTTTTTTATTACATTTTCACCCCAAACAAGGCACATTGCCACTCAGGTATAGGGGGCTACTATCAGGGGCAGCAACTACTGGGGCACTATGTAGGGATTTGGGCAGCAAGATGTCGGTTCACGTTGCACTTAAACTTCTGCATGTCAGTACAGTTAGGGAAGCAGGGACCTGGAATGGAATTCCAAAGTCTAGCGGTTCTGGGGAAGAAACTACTGGAGTAGAAAGATCTTTTACATCTAGGGATCTCTACTGTGTGGGGGTGGGATTTAGCTGCCTGTCGAGTTTGTCGAGGGTGTCTACGTCGTGGGGGCACAAGTGTCTGCAGTTCGTCAGAGCATTCACCATTAAAATACTTGTAGAACAAGCAGAGGGATGCAACGTTTCGTCGATGGGACAGAGGCTGAAGCTTAGATGCCAGTTCAGGGCCTATCAGATTGGCGACTCTTTTTTTAACCTTGTCTAGGAGCGAGAGACTAGTAGTAGACGCACCAGCCCAGATGTGACAACAATACTCCATACATGGGCGAATGGTGGCCTTATAGAGGTACAGGATACTTTCAGATGTCAGTAGTTGTCTAGCACGGTAGAGAGAGCGTACATTTTTCGCAGCGGCCCTGGTAATGTTTTCAATATAATTGTTCCAACTCATGTTTCCTGTGAACGTTAGGCCAAGCAGTTTGAAAGATGTACTCTCAGACAGGGAGTCACTGGCCATTGCTATTGGTGGCAGAGAAGGTTTCTTGTAGTCATTGAAGGAAACCAGTTTAGTCTTGGTAGCATTGAATGTGCCATCCATTTATGTCCCCATTCCACTACAGATTGGAGGTCATCCTCTATTGTTTTCGCCATTTCTTTAGATATGTGTTCATTTGTTTTCCTGTCATGCCTTTTATGAGTTATAAAAATATATATGGCAATTAAGCTACACAGAATATTCCGCGTTTCATCCATGCTGGAGTAAATACTTAGTTTACGCATAAAATTATACTTTCGTATATTAATTTATGTGATATGTAGTCATATATATATATATATATATATATATATATATATATATATATATATATATATATAAGAGCAAATAATTAATAAAACATGTTAAAACACTTTGAAAAAGAGTTAAAAAAGAAACACTAAATAAGTGGATAGTCCTTAATCTGCGGAGGTTTGAAGAAATACTTTCCTTCTCCTCAGAGGATAAGAATTAGCAAAATGCGGGATCGGATTTTGCTTGGAAAACTATTTGATGCAACTGCAAGTAAGTCAAAGATCTTACTTGATAACAAATGTGAAGCAGAGGGAATAGGGTGAAGAAAAATTTAATTTCACGTGAATGGATAGTCTGGTGAAAGGTAAAGTATCCAATGACAGTAAAATCCAAAAATGTAAATCCAAGAAAGTTATTCAATTTTCCATTCGCACAAGTAAAATCCAAGGAAATCGCGTAATTGGAAGATGGTCCAAAATAATCAAAAAGGCCAAATCCGTGGAATAGTTCACAAATAGGTACAAGGAAAAGAGGAAAGAATTCCAATAATATTATTAAAAGAAAAATAAGATATGCGTTAAACTCGGCTGCCGAGACAAGGTGTAATTAAGAAAAATGAGTGAAGAAGAAGAGAGAAAAAAGTGAGTGAAGAAGATAGAGAAAAAAAGATTGAATGGTGATTGAATTAAATATAAAGTAGAAAAGCAAACGTCAAAATGACCCAAACAAAATGACGTTAAAAGGCGCAAAAAATATAGGGCAAAAAAGAGGTCAACTGAACGGTACAGGTTATTATATGACCTTCACCTTCACCGAGGTGCGCGACTTGACATACAAAAATAAACCGCCTCTTTAATCACCTGCTAACGCATGCGTCACTGTAACGTCCAATGACAACAACAACCACAACCTCACTCGACCTGCCTTTATACCAGTATCTCAATCCCTTCTCTTGCGCATGCGCCTGTAGATTCCTGACAACCTCGAGACTTCCGCTTATAAAAACCCAAGTTTTGTTGTCGCGCATACCTATGCAAGGCACAAACACGTGGGCGTTTGTTTTGTTGGTAAGTACTACACTCCCCACTGTTCTGTTTCTGAGTGTGGTTCTGGTTCTGCTTCTGATCCTGCCTGATCAGACGAACTACAACTACCACTCTCTTGCTCGGTGACCTCACTCATTAGCAGCTCATCATCTGATGATTCATCGCTCTCTGTAGTTGTGGGATGTACTTCACTAGCCGGGCGAAGATCGTGGACATGGCGTGGGGTTCCATCAACAAGGACCGACTGCTGGCTGACCACTCCAGATATTCGTTCTCGCTTGAACTTGGTGGTGCACCGGTTTCCAGGGGGTCTAACCCAAACTGGATCCCCTACCTTGTATTTGTCATGACTCTCCTCGTCGATTGGTTGGACAGTGTCAATGCCCTTTATCCTAACACGGTATTTGTGTATGGCATTGGCCGGTGCTGTTGTTAGTGTCTTCCCATCTTTGGTGTGATGTTATACCAATACGTGGCCTCCGTAATGGTGCATTGCTTTCTGGCAGCAATTCTCTTGATGCTGCGATGGCTCCTCTCAGCAATGCCATTCCCTGATGGCACAGGAGCACATCGCAGTCGTAGTCGGACACCCCACTCATTCAACAACTGCCGAACTTGGTGGCTACAAAAAGCAGCATCGTTGTCCATCAATATCTCTTCCGGCGCACCTCGCTCAGAAAAGATAGATGACAGTTGGCGGACAACATTCGCTGAGTCCTGCCTGGTCATTTGCCGCCACACCGCAAAACGAGTGGGTCCACAGTCGATAAGCGTTAGAAAGGGCTTACCACTGTAATCGGTAATATCCATCGCTAATCGTTGCCACACATGCTCAACTTCCAATCGCCCCTTCTGCCATTGCTCAGGTGCAGGATCGATAGACTGGCATGCCTCACAGTGCTTGATGATCTGCCTGACATCCGCCCTTGTCACTGCCGGGTCCACACGCCTCGCAAAATACAAAGTTCTTTTGATACCTGGATGTCCACTCTGCACATGAATTCTTTGTATTTGGCATGAGCTAATCGCGCCAACTGTGCAAGATCGAGCAGTGAACTCCACGTTGTCTTCACAGCTTTATACCATTTGTGAGGCACACGGGTTAGTTGGTCTGCACGATTACAGTGTGATACCACGAGCGTTACACTCACCGACAGGTCATATTCTGATACCAGACTCTTCAGGGTGTTTAGCCTCCGCCAGATTAACATCTCACTGGCTGCCTTAGTACGGACTCTTGTTCGTCCCGAGAGAGTGTCGGACACCCAGTGGTAGACGCAGAGAGAATCCGTGTACAAGCGTAACTTCTTCGACTGCCATTGCAGTGCCAGATTTAAACCCTTCACAACAGCATCCAGTTCCGCCAGGTTGATGTGTTGAGCATCATTCACGGGTCGCAGCCAGCATGCGTCTTCAATTACATTTCTACGTTGCTCCAATAACACTCCCAATGCCAAAGAACTAGCGTCAACCCACACATTCACAGTGTCCCCATCGACACACCATTCTCCACGGGCAGGATCCTCCTTGTTAACTCTCTCTAGGGTTTCTGTCGTCATCAGAGTTAGAAGAGCATCATCAGATACATCATCCCAACCTGTAGTTACTAAACTTGCCCTGCGTTTGATGACGCCCACAGCTGCTCGGAGCCAGCCACACGCTGGTAAGTGACCAATAAGTTTCTCACACAAGGAAAAAATAGTCCGCCGCGTAATAACATCAGGGACGGTTGGAATCTCACTGCCACGCCTCCATCGTAAGGTACCGTCTTTCCCGCAAACGTCCAATCCTAATACCCGTGCTCCATCCCTCAGACGTTCGGGATCCTTGCACTCCAACCCGAATTGAGCTAACTTTTCTCTGACGTGCGACGCAGATTGTACGTCTTCATTGACATACACATCATCAATATAGGCCGATGTTGCGTCCTCAGTAGTCTTTTCCTGGGACAACACTGCATTTACGATGGTCTTCATGATTTGCGGTGCCACATTCAGCCCAAAGCCAAGCCGAGTAAGGCAGTATCTCTGACCCCGGAACCACACTGTCTGGAACGGCCACAATGTCTCATCCACTCGCACCTGCAAATAAGCCTTCCGCAAGTCTACTATAGACACATTTGAGCCCTTCTGGTGCCATTCTTTCGGCTTGCTGGCGCACACGTCAGCATCGGCAGTGTACATCTCAATGTATCTATTGAGTTCACGATAGTCCAGCACCGGACGAACTTTTGATTTGTTATGCTGGACTACAGCCATTAAGGGAATCAGCCCCTTGGGTGGCCCCAGCTTGCTGGGGTAGGGGATCAGCCATCCATCCTGGATCCATGCCTCAAGTTCCTTCTCGTAATCATCACGGGCCTCGTCGGGTATCGAGTACTCTGCAATGCTATTCTTGAGTTCGGTTGGCGCCCTTCCTTCTGTCCACTTCCACGATGCAGTCTATGCTTTTTGGTGAGGGTCGTAGTCCACCTTAAAATCAGGCCGATCAATGTGAACTGCAGCACACACTGGGGTTTCCAAAAATCGCACAGTTCCATCTCTTCGATAACCACTCCCCCCAGTGCCTTAATAGCATCATATCCCAATAGTACATCGAATCCCAGCAAATTCCCTCGCATCACCAGCACATTAATGTTTGCGGCCACACCAGAGTCTGTGTGGACTTTGACAGTTCCGGCTCCACAGCAAGCTTGCGTATTGCCACCTATTGTGGTTACTTTGATGTTCTGCTTTGTCCAGTTTCGACACAACTTGGCACTCATGATGGTGTGTGAGCACCCGGAGTCGAGAAGAGCTGAACAAAGCACTTGGTCCACGTACACATTTATTGTCGGTTGCGCCTCAATTAAATCTTGTCCGGGGAACAGTGCAGCGCTGACGTCCTGCCCCCTGATGCATTTCCCGCACAATTTTGGGATAAATGTCCATAGCTACCACATTGGAAACAGCGCGGGCGCCCCCGCCCCTTGTTAGTACAATTCCTTGCGATATGGCCTCACTGGCCACAGCCGAAACATCTCCCACGGGTCTTGGGTCTCAAACTGGGACTCTTTTCAGCATTAGTCTTGGCTGCCTGCGCCATCATTACAACCGGTTCCCTCAGGTCCTCCTCATCTCTGATAATGGCTCGAGCGCGTTCTAACAAATGTTCCATGGGCGTTACAGATACGCTGGTGGAAGCCCTCAACAGTTGCTTAACATGGGTGGGAAGGCCGGCCACAAACGCATACGCCAGTGTTTGTTCTGACACTCCATTGCCAAATAGAACTGCAAGTTTCTTCAGCTCCGCGAAGAAGACGTCCACGGTTTCTTCTGGCATGAGCTTCCTAGTGGCAAATGTTTCGTAGGCCGTACAGGGATCCATCGCAAATGCCTTGTATAAAGCATTTTTTATACAGGTAATATCAGCCTTCTCCGCAGCACTCAGTTGCTGATATACACTTAGGGCGCCTCCAGCCAATCTCGGGAATCACGGTATGCACCCCCTTTACTTCACAGAGGTTGCAGGTCAGCTCAACCCTTTCGACCCAGTCGACAACAGAAGTGGATCCGTCGAATTCGGGTATCAGTTTTAAATCAAACTTTGCCTCAGCCATAGTTGTCCAGGAAAAGAGACAAAATGAAATAGCCGAAATAGCTTATGACCTTCACCTTCACCGAGGTGAACGATTTATATGACCTTCACCGAGGTGCACGACTTGACACACAAAAATAAACCGCCTCCTTAATCACCTGCTAACGCATGTGTCACTGTAACGTCCAATGACAACAACAACCACAACCTTCTCACTCGACCTACCTTTATACCACTACCTCAATCCCTTCTCTTGCGCATGCGCCTGTAGATTCCTGACAACCTCGAGATTTCCGCTTATAAAAACCCAAGTTTTGTTGTCGCGCATGCCTATACAAGGCACAAACACGAGGGCGTTTGTTGTGTTGGTAAGTACTACATATTATGTAAGAAAATATCAGCAGGAGTTATTAAAAGACACTAAGAAAAAAATTTTAAGGGGAGAGGATGGCCGGTACCTGCAAATTCCAAATAAAGCAATTAATATGGAAGTAAATGCATATAGTAAAATATAAGTAAAGGCTATGAATGTGTAGGTAGATTGATATATTTGATAGATAGGAATATTTAAACACTAAAACGGAAATTGCATATTTAATTGTAATTTTTATTTTTATTTTATATGTATATATATATATATATATATAAGAAAAAAATCACAACTCCCAAAACCTCTGGCCATGGTAGAGGGGAGACTAAAACTTGCTTCTATGGTTTCAAATGATCTGAAATAACAGCAAGGGGAGACTTGATTCCAAATATTTCTCATACATTTTATCTCCCCTCTTTTGGGCGTTATTTGTTTAATAGCTGCCAGAATTTCCTGAAAGCTCTGTAAAACGATAACTCTAGTAATTCTGGTCAGTTTTGGAAATAGAGTATGGTTATGAATATCCACAGTATCAAATAATCCTTATAAATTTTACTAAATAAACCAAAGGGGAGATATAACATATGAGAAATAGTTGGAATCCAGTCTCCCCTTGCTGTTATTTCAGATCATTTGAAACCATAGCAGCAAATTTTAGTCTCTTCTCCATCAAGGCCAGAGGTTTTGGGGAAATATCAGATATTTTGTAATTCATATGCAAAAGTAGGAAAACAAATGACTATGATTGGTAAAGGTGCAGTATCTTTCCACCTCCCCCCCAAAAAACCTTTAAAATTATCACTATTAAACGTTTTCGAGGGTGCTGAAAACGAAAATAACAGGAAACGAGTAGTTTTCAAGATATAAAGAAATTATAGTGTTTAAAAAAAATGGGAAAATCATTTTTTTATATTAATTTGACGTAAAATG